>NW_024362051.1:3993024-4152168 GCF_014805655.1 Passer montanus | reverse complement strand
CCGTGCGCTGCGTGCCGGCCCCCGCCGCCGCCGGGCCGCCCGAGCAGCCCAGCCCGCTGTCCCCGCCGCCGCTGGACGAGGAGGCCGGGTCCCGCTCGCCCGGGCTGCGGAGGGGGGCCAAGAACCACCGGGCCAGCGAGGAGACGGTGGTGCCGCTGGAGCAGGCGGAGCACCAGTGGCTGGTGCTGGCGGCCGACGGGCAGTGGACGCAGCAGCTCCACGGGCTGCTGCTGGGCGACGCCAGCCTGGCGGCTCGCAGGGACTTCATCTCGGGCTTCACCGCCCTGCACTGGGCCGCCAAGAGCGGCAACTGCGACATGGTGACCAACATCATCCGGGCGGCCGAGAAGGGCGGGTCCCGCGTCAATGTGGACGCCAGGTCGCACGGTGGCTACACGGCGCTGCACCTGGCTGCTATCCACGGCCAGGAGAAGATCATCACCATGCTCGTCTACAGCTACCACGCCAAGATTGACCTGAGGGACTACAGTGGGAAGAAGCCGCACCAGTACTTAAAGGAAGGGACATCCCTTACAATTAGGCGTTTGCTGGGGGACCCCAGCCTTTCCCAAAACATGGAACACTCCGTGCCCATCAAGAAGTCTACAAAGCTTGCGGCTTCAATCTTGAGCTCCACGAGCACTTTCCTGGGAGTCATATCCGATGACATGGCTTTCTATGATCTCACCAAAGGTTTAAGGAGGCCCTCAACTTTAAACAAGCTTCTGACTGCCACTACGGGCCCGAGGAGGAAGCCGAAGATCAGAGGGGGCTTCCCTTCATATTCCTCACTCTCTGAGGTAGCGGAGGAGGAGGAAGAGGTTGTCGTGAAACGCAGACCTGTTTCTGAGCTGTTCTTTGGCCACTAGCCTCTGCCTTACTGTGATCAACATGGTTTAATAGCACGGCTGCTGTCTCAGCTTTCTCTTGCAGAAGAGTTTGGATTTTTTCTGTCTGTGTCTGTCTTTTTGGGTTTTTAACTGAATCAGTGGTAGGGTGTACATCCAGAGCCCACAGCGTGGAGCCCAGCCCCAGGTGCCTGTGGAAAGGGAGCTGCCAGAAGAGCTGTCCATGCTGTGTGTACCATCGTGCTGGTCTGTTGGTGGAGACCACAGACTTTGCACCTAATGGTTGAAAAACTAACAGCCTATGTGTGTGTGGACAGGTAAAAATGCCTGAGGTACAGCCTTCTTGATCTGTGTTCAGCTGGAGGGCAGAAGCAAGTGAAGGATTGCATATTTTACACTGTGAACACCAAGCTGGTAGCTGGCTACTTTAACAAGGCTTGTTATCTAACAGGATTAAATTATCAGAGGAAAGATGCATAGTTTTCTATGATGTTTCTGAATATTTTGGTAGTAGAAGAAGGATATTTCTATTTACAAAAATGGTATACTTTTTAAAAACAAAGTTTCTCACTTTGAGAGCTTCTCACTCCCTCAGTATTTCACATCAGAAATACTAACATAACAATCTCAATTGTTGCCTGATGCATTTTATTAGCTAAATTACTTTAAAAGATAGACCCTGACCTTCAGCACTCACGTCACCATGACTTGTCTACCTCAGTTGGAAAGCTTGGCTAGTGGTTTAAGATTTTCTCTCTTCCTGAAAGACTTATTGACCAGGTGGTACTTACCACATGTCTTGACAATACTGTGAACATTTAAACTTCACTGTTGTTCAATGACTTAAGCTGAATAAAGAACCTTATTGATTGTGAAAAATTGAACTGAAAAACTGGGAATTGGATCTCTCAGAGTTTCTGAGTAGCCAACTGGAAACAAAGTTAGGCTTGTATGTCTGATTATTTTGTTTAAAACTTGGCCCCTTTTGACCTATTTACAATAAATATTTATAAACATGGGGCTTTATGTAATGTTAGGTGTTTCATGATAGAACCTCTGCATGACCTCTTGAAGCAGCATTTATCTCAACAGCCTGAATCATTGACCTAAAACGAACTCTTCTTCTTCTTTTAAATGATAAACGTAATTGTTCTATATATAGAACTACATATAGCTCAAAAAGCATGCTAACTGCATGTTAGGTTTGCACTAAGACTATTATTATTTTAATTACTGCTTGGTTAAAATTAATGCAAAGAGCTGTGAACAGAATCTGACTTCTGGAACAAGTCTGCTACACCAGCACGTTTTCTTTAAAACTGTGATAGAAACCTGTACCATTGAGAGGTGCTGAAGGTGAGAGCAATGCTGCACTGGCTCTGTTTGGGTTTCTGCATTGAAACACTAGTTTGCATGCTTTGCAGTTTGTTTTCCTTCCAGGTCAGTGACTTCAGGAATGTTTTGTTTTTTTCTGCCTTGCATTAAACCTAGTATTTGTAATTGGTTCTAATTGGCTTGTCCTAAACACTCACAAGGAATGCTGTAGGACTGAAGATGGAGGCACTGCCCTCTTTACTTCAAAACACTCTCCCTGAAGTTCCTGGAGTTGGTGACATTCGTTGGGAATGTGATCAGAGGTTGCAGCCAGCTCTGATGCACCTGTTCTAGGAAGAGACTGCATTATTCTGCACCGGTCTGCTTCTGGATTGAACTAATTAAGTTGTTAAGCAGAGGTTAATGATCAAGCACCTCATGACTACTATATCTGGAGTAGGGTTTAAAAAAAATAAAATCCAATTTGCTCTAGCTGTTGGTGTAACCATTGACCAGCGTGGTCCTTTGAAGCTGTGATTTGTGCTGCACTCTGCCAGCTTGCAGAGTTCTGGGAAAAACAGGGCTCTGTTCTAAAGAGTCTTTCCAAGTGTACGGACATAGAACTTTTTTTTGTGTCTGCACATTCATGTTCCCTCTGAGGCACTGACACTGCCTGGTGAAAGGGTTCTGTTTCTGTGGGAATTGCAAACACTCCAGTTTGGCTTGGCCTTATTGAGAAGTTTGTTCAATAATTATGGGAATAGGCTTGATACCTGTTCAGACAACATTGCTGAACTTTAGTGCTCCTTCAGAGTCAAGCCTGCGTGAGCCAGAGGCAGGGTTCAAGGATGGAGTGTTTTGTGTTTAAAAACCCCACCTGACTAATCTGGACAGCATGATTGTGATTTCACCCCAGGAAAGTAGGGAGAAGGTTTCATTGCTTCTCTTTGTTTTGTCGGAGAAGTCACAGTTGAGATGAGACTTCATTGCAACACATATCACCAAGAAAATCCTGCATTACTCCTTCCTCAGAGGCATCGCAGCGATGAGCTGGTGTGATAGAAAATGGCCAGCAGCAAGGGACCTCTTCAGCATGCCCCAGGCAGTGCTGGAGGCTAGGCAGGAGGCTGGGGGCACAGAGGTGCTCACAAGGCCAGGTGCTGTGGGTGGGGCAGGCTGGGCCAGGCACTGCCAGCAAGTTTGTGCAGTGACTCAGCTCCTTCCTCCTCCTCGTCGAGCTGATGAAGGAAAAGAAGGTGTTTAGGGAGGCTGGGATGAGTACACGAAGTGCAGTACAACGTCAGGTGCAGACAGGTACTGAGAGGTATTGAGAACACACTGCTGTCATCTTACAGGTATATGTAGTGCCTTTAGCTAGAAGTAAAACCAGTCCTTCAGCCTGGCTGTGTTTTGGGTTCCAATGTCGCCCTTTAAACTGTGGGAAGGGACACTGTAGGGTGATGAGTGATCATGAGAGTGTTTTCCTGCAAAAGGCTAAAGCAGGACTGTTTTATGAATCCCTCAGCGTGACTGATTCTGCCTAATTCTCATTTTCAAGCCCAAATGTGGCTGAAGGCAGTAGGATTTTCACCTGAATGAATGACAGCTGTGGATTTTAGCCATGGTGTTTTCACAGGAAGAGCTGAGAGGAGGACTGGGTTACCTCAGCACGCTGGCCTGGGGCAGGGGCTGTGCCGGGGCTGGGCAGCAGCCTTTGAATCCCTGGCTCAGTCCAGAGCTGGGAGCTGCCCAAGGCACCGTCAAAGCTAAGAGCAGGAAAGATTAAAACCAAGAGATCTGAGGCCCCCTGGCTCTGCTCCCGGCTCCAGGAGGGGGCTTAGTGGTGGGGAAGGCTGGAGATGGAAGGCACAGCTCAGGCACAGGGGCAGGACTCAGCAGCTTGGTGGTATTTTGCCTTGGTTATTAGCCTGCCCTCTCAGCATGTCTCAGTCCTGCTATAAAATGTAGATAATCACCTTGGTCACTTCTTTAAAGCACACAGTCAGTACTGATATGCAAATTGAAATCAAGATAATGTTTTTAGGCCTGTAGGCAGCATGAGCAGTGTCATTCCCCCACCCTGTGAATGCGCATTCTGTGGAGCGCCCACACAAATGAAAACTAGCTCTGATTTTAGTTCAGCAGCACTAGGGATCAGGAAAGCTACTGTTTGCCTGACCCTGGCTCAGTCTGCCTGCTAAGGATAACTTGGTTTGTCTGTTCCTTGGCACATTTTGTTCTGAGGAGTATCAGCTCCAAAACCTGCTCTGAAGAGCTCTGCAAACAAACCCTAAACCACAATTCTGCACAAAGGGACAGACTTTGTCCTCCCGGATGTGGCTGTTTGAGCAGTGTGAGGCAGTGTGGTTGTGGTCAGGCTCACAGAGATTTTTGGCTGTCTCCATTCTCTTGTGAGTGCTGCACAGAAACGTGGACTATGAAAACCCAGGAAACCCCGTTCCTGCACTGCAGAGGAGTCTTAATGAGCTTTCAGCTTCATCACAAACCCACGGTCCAGTGGAAGAGTCACAGTAACTCCAAAAGACCAATGGGAGCTGCAGCCACCAGCTGGAGGTAGAGGAAGCATTTCTAGACAGTCCCCTGATTGCCCATTGCTCATCTCTTGCTCCCTCTCTTCGTGTTTCCACCATGACCTACATTCCTTGGATGTACTTGTCTCCTGATTTGCATATTAATCTGAATAAAATAGCAGCATGGCAGTTTTTGCCCTTTCCAGTTGTTTGTACTATTGTGGGACTCCCCAAATTAAGAGGTTGTTAATAGGGACTTGGCCAGCATGTAGCAGGAGCACAAACAGTGTGGTGTTTGTTTGCTGGAGGGGGAGAGCAGGGGCAGAGCAGGACAGCACAGATCAAAAACTCTGAGTCCTTTTGAAGAATATTTCCATTCCAGTTTCAAGGTTTATTTCAGTAATTTAGAAGACAAAACAAGTCATTAAGCACATTGACCCTTTATACTGCCTGTGTTACCTGGAACGACACAAAATAGATCCATACTGTTAATATTAGCACAGCTTTAGTACATCTTCTTCCCTTTCTGTGAAGAGAAAATAGAGATGTGCACAATAAAAAGCTGGCAGTGTTCAGCTTTCCCTTTCCCGGTAGAACTTCTGCTCTATGTTTGTCCCAGGGAGGGCATTACTTTTGTTCACCTGAAAGCATGAGTTCTTAGCCAAACCCAAACCACCATTTCCCAAGAGGAAAATCATTCATCCCCATCCCTTGAGACCCTCCAGACAAGAAGAGACTCCAGCTGAGAAGCACAGCAAGCACCGTGGAGTCACAGCTGACACAAACCAAATAACGTTCATTTCCACTGAACAGAACCTGATACCCAAACACACAAGGCCTTGATGGGAGGTATTGGGGTGCCAGGCCTTCCCTGGAGTCCTCACCCACAGGCTTCTGCATGAGGCAGATGGTCACACGAACAAGATTCACCAATATGGTGACAATAACAAACTGCAGTGGTACAGACAGGCTTTCTCAGCATGTTTTTTGGGTTGTATTTTCTTCTTCCCATGGTAGCTTTCCCGTTGCAACAAAGAGCTGCAGCTTCACTCCAGGCTGGGACCAGCTCCAGACCAGACCTCTGCAAGCAGCCACTGTGACATCAGGTGACACTGACCCTGTGCTCAGCAGGGAGCATCTGAGACCCCAAAAGGGGTCCTGCAGGCACCAGCCATGCCATCAGGAGCTGTCACAGGGCAGGGGTCTCTGGAGAGGTTGTTTCACAAGTGGTTCCCTTTTGAGGTAGTTTTGGATGTTCTTACTCTTCCACCATGGGCTGAGCCCATTGGAAAGACCTCTGGGTCTTTATTCACATTTTTAGAAATGTCTCTTTTTCTCTAAATCAAGACTATCAGTGCAGCCCATATTGTCTCTCTGTGGATTTATCCATGAGATGACTCAGCTTCAAGGCTCATGTGGTATTTTAGAGTCTCTGATAACCTTTAATGCCTCTCTCCATTTAGCAGTGAAATTCAAGTGCTGCTTCTTGAGAGCCTTTTGTGAACCCCAGAGGTTGCATGATTCCTACAGGCTGATTATTCCTTAATGTCTATGTGGGCTCCCTCCAGGCACAGAACATTAGTTTTGCAATGCTGCTCTGAGTTTATTTTAAAAAATTTATTCAGATGGTTGCCATGAATTCTCAAAGCAGAGAGAACATCCTTCTACTTATTAAATACAGCTCTTACAAGCACGAAACAGATCTTTTTGCAGAGTACATTTGCATTAACTCCTGCAGCTCTCTGTTCCTTAATTAGTTCCACATCCAAAAATCCCCCAGCATAATGCCCCAGTGAAGAAAATGAGGCTGGGGTTTCAAACAAAATAATGAAAATCCTTCCATGTAGGGCCCAAAAGGCTGAAGCAGCAGCTGCTGGTCCAGCAGTGACTCCCACACACTGCGGTGGATGCTAGCTGCAGTTCTAGACAGCGGCTGTGTCTGACATCTCCCGGCCGCTGCTGCCCCTGAGCGCTCCCGCACGGCACAGGGCTCTGCCCCGGGCAGCACCAGCCAGCTCCTCAGCCCCAAATCCGGCCCACACAGCCCAACAGGAGCTATCGCAGTCTCCCCCCACGCCACCCGTGCGTGGGTGGCCAAGCGAGATGCAGAGCTCGTTCCTGGAATCCCACCAGCCTCCCACCGCCGGCGCACCACGGCGAGAGCCGGCCGCCTGCATTTGCCTCTTCCACCTCTTCCTTCCCCTCAGCCCCGCTGTTCTCCAGGCTGCAGCTGTCATTAATTCACGGAGACAGCTCCCCGCAGCGCTCCGATTACAATTCTCCATGGAGCCGGGCTCACATTGTGTGTTACCTGGGAAAGGATCAGGCTGGCAGGCGGCAGCAGGAGGAGGATCCCGAGGCTGGGCGGTGGCGGGGATTTCCTGACCGCTCTCCTGGAGGGTCAGGTACCAGGGAACTTCTCCATTCCTTGCATTTCCCCCACTCACACAACCTGACTTCGTTTACATAAGAAGCACGGGGCGTTGCCAAAGTCTCTTGAAGCTGAGACTTTGCAGGGCTCTGGTCAGAGGTAACGCAGTGCCTTTGCTGCAGGGGTCACAGACAGAAGGCTGGCGAGTGATGGTATGAGCAGTAATTATATACAAGCACTGCACTGGGTTTTATTTCCATAATCCCTGTGGGTCTGCTTCCCCAAAAGACCTCCAGTTACTGCTATTGAGAGTTCAGGTCTTGATTTTGTCTTCTGATGGTAACTGGTCAGAAAAAGCTGTGTGGAGCAGTGTGGGGTCACAGTGCTGTAAAATGAAGATGCTCTGCATTTCTGGCCATCCTGCCTTCTACGCTGCATGAGCTGAAGTTGGGAAAAAGCTGCCATGTGTTGGTATGGGGATGTAACTAGTGCTCTAAATGCCAAACTTTCAGTAAAAGGCAATAGGATTCAAGAGCATGTGCTTAAACTATTTCTTGGCTTCAGTCTGTACCTTCAGAGGCCACAGCTGACTCAAGCAGAAAGGAGCACTAACCATGACTTGGTATGTTGGTGTGCCAGGAATGCTGCACATGGCTGAGGTCCAGCATCAACTTTCACCATTACCCTCCTGATAAATTTTTAACAAATGATCAGTATCAAAACTGAGACCCACCTGACAATCCACACCTGCTGGTGCTTTGAAAGGGGATCTCTGCTTGCCTGCAGAGAGGTTCTGATGCTGTCACTGTGTCCACTTTTCACTTTGCCTGTGTCCACTTTTCACTTTGCCTGGAATTTAAATCTAACACTTGGTACAGGAGCCTATTTTTTCTTTTAAAATAATATTTTTGAAGCATACATGTGAGTGCCTGTTGTGGAAGGGGTAGCAATTGCCCTCCTCATGACACAGTGCCCTAAAAAGATAAGCTAAACAGGGCAGAACCATTTTTCCCCTTAAAAGCAAGCATTAGCTTCAATTACAAAACACCTATTTCCAATCAGGTGTTTTTCCCTCAACTAGGAATAATAAGAATAAAGTGCACCTTCAAGTCAGGCTTCTCAAATCATGTAAACAGCTCATTTAACATTGTTTATATTTTATAAATTCTCCACTGACTCCATTAACATTGCTTTTGTTATTTTAAAGACCATTTTCAAAAGGCAGCTCTCTGATTTATGTATTAAAAGCCTGTATTTTTGGCCTCGTGAGAACCACTGTGCAGATTACTCACAGGCTCTACAGTGTCTGGCCATTTTCCCTCAGGTATTCAGACAACCACACTTGGCAGCTTGGTCACTGTGCTCCCAGAGTTCTTGTGCCCAGTGACATGCACTTCCAAAGATTCCTCAGGAGCAGACAGCTTCTCTCAGTGGTGGGGATACTTACTGTAGCCAGGAGTAAAACATTTATTGGTAAGGAAATGCCATCATCATGGCACAATGAACATCTGTTTTGGCTGTGGAAGAAACCTGAGTTCAATTAGTGGCTGCCTTATTCATGGTCTAGATATGTAGTTTAGGTTGAATATTGTTCTCATTGAATTCTTGCAAACAAAACATAGTGAGATTTTACATACAGCAACATCACTGGTTTGACTCAATGCAAACACTGGCTTAAAAGAGTTTTGCCAAGGGATTTATATAAAGTCTCATTGAAACTGAATAATCTCTTCCAGTGGTTCCTCCTGGCCCAGCCTGCAGCAGATCTTTCCCCTCCATGTTCAGGTTTTTTGTGCATACTGACAATTGAAAACTTCCTAAAAACAATGTCCTGAAGGTGCTGCTTGAAAAATGAATTCTTCAAAAGCACAGCAAGGACTTTGCAAATGACTGTGCAGGAATAAGCTCACAGTTTGTGATTCCCAAACCCGTTCATTTAAACTGGCTACATCACTGATTGGCTCTTTGATGTCAGTGAAGATCACCCTTTTTCTGACCTCCTCTGAACAGCCTACCAGGATTACACAGAGCCAGGAAAGACTCATGGGTGACAACTGCCAAGAAAGGAAGTAATTATTTTCTTTCATTACAGTGTATTTTTACTGTGTCACACATATAAACAGTAGAAATGAGTGCAGGAGCTTCACTGAAATGGTCCATAACATTTTCTATGGCTTTGTGCAATCACCAATTCAAATCTGAACACCCACATAATTTTTCTTTTCAAACACTCAACCCACCCACAAGAGGCAAATATTTGTAGGGTTCTTTTATTGAGATGATGTCAGTCTGGAAACAGATGGACAGACAAGAGGAAGGGGAAATACACATTCAGTTAATAGGAGCAATGAATCCTATCAGTCATGTCCACAAGGCAGTTTGCTACACACTGTGAGATGCTGTCAGAGTGTGCCTGGAGCATCCCAAAGCATCTGAACCTTAGTGCTGTGGCACAAACAGGATTGGAAGAATCCACCAAACTGAACCCTGGGAGAAGAGTGCCTGTGGATTTCCAGGGAAACATCCCATATAACATATAAAAATGTTTGGCCTGGTGGTGGGTGTTAGATGGGGATGCTTTGCTCGAGATTTTCTAATTGTTCTTCGAAAAATTTAATCTGCTCTTCGAGGTCCTTCTGTTCAATCAGCAAGGAGGTCTTGACTTGAACAAAGTGCTGATAATCCCGGAGCTGCTGCTCTGTCAGGTATTTGGCAAGGATTCCAGAGACCACACGTTCTCTCCTGTCCAGATTCTCCTTCAGGTCCTTTGCATCTTCCCGCTGTCGAGACAAGAGCTTGTGCCGTTCATTCAGCGATTGCTGGTGAAATCAAAGAACAAAGCAGCACACCATGAGAACCCATCATTCCTGGCAGGCTCTATTTCTTCATTTGGAAGCCACAGTCAATTTAATTTAATTACTTCCTCTTGTGGGCTTTGTGTTCCACCTGAGTTTTTTCTCAATTGAATTACTCATTCTTGTGGCTTGTAAGGTAGAGACACAGTAAATGCCATCAAGGCTCATTTCTCCTATGTTGCCCTCATGAAAAAAAATCAATATTAACATTCTTGTCACTTTAAAGTATCCTGTAACAATCTTCATTCAATTAGAAGCTCTTTAAGGTATGTATTTTTTTGTTTTGTGTGTTGCATGTGGCCAGAGTGCCACTATCATATTAAAAAGATAGAGTAGCTTCTATTAAAAGGTGCATGTTTATGCCAAGATGATTTTTTGCCTTTTATCTACCTTTTATATACTTTTTACATATCCTCAGTACTCTTAGCATGCATACTTGTAATTCCTCAAGTCTGACAATTTAGCATAGTCCTGGTATTCTGTTAAGCCAAGATACCAAACACCTTGGAGGCCTCACAGGTGGAGGTGGGAAAACCCTACACTATCTTGGGAAACCAAGGTTCTCTGTAGACATACCCTGGAAACTAAGATTTAGCCTCAGGGGGAATTCCTCAGGGTGGGGGGAGATCACACTATTCCTCCAAGCCTCTCATTGGGGCACCTTTGTTAGATATGCTAATTTGTAAGGTCTATAAATTGTATATGCCATCTACCATGTGTGTGCATTGCAGTGCATTCCACTTTAGCAAAGTGGGGCACCATAAAGATCCTTTTTAAATACCAAAGTAAGAACCCTTTATCCCTTAACTGTGTCTGGCCCTCAATTTTTTAAGACTACAGAAAGGCATCAGTGTGATAAAATAACTGTCATGTAGACAGTATCAAAGGCTTCTTTCAAAGAGTTGGGCTTTGCTTGTTCTACAGGATTTTTGTACGTTTCACCTTTACCTAATTCTCATTCAGCTGTAATAATTTTCATGGGGATTACATTGTTGGAAAATGTTCTGTTTCAGGACACTGTCCATAAATAGAGCACAGAGCAACGGTCACTACTGACACCCTAAAAATGGAGTAAAAGATTGAGACTGCTGTTTTTGCTGACATGAGGGCAAATGCATCCAGTGGGAGATGTCTGTTAAAAACGTTGGCACTTAACCAAGACTTTACCAGGCATTTTATTCAAATATTTGAATAAATTATTTAAATGTGTTTCCTATGAAGAACTTAAATGTAATACCAGAGAAACAACACCTTTCCTGCCTACCATAAAGTGAAAGTAAGCATGAAATACTGCTTAAAATTATTCACATTAACACAACTGACATTTTGGAAGAGGTGAATCCTGGCTCTCTATGTCACACTGCATGAGAGAACCTTTTTAGTGCTATTCTGTGTGTGAACTATGATGAACCTCCAGAGATACAGGTCAGTAGCAACACAGCTCCAAAAAATCCCAATTATTCTAACTCTATGCTTTTCCAATTTCCAAAAGAGAGATAACAGCAAGTATTGTGTTGATAAAAACATGTCTAAGAGCAATAAGCATAGCAGGGAAACATAATTCCTGGGATAAATTTGGCTTTTCTTCTTCAGCAAAAAGGAGACTTTGCAAGAGTTGAAATTATTTCCTGGTGAATGAGACAAATCCTCAGTTTCCATCAAAGCTGGCTAGCTGAGTTATACTACAGTGAGCTTTATCTCAAGTTATGAGCACACCTTCCTGCTCACTAGGACAAACCCATTCAGTGAAATATGATTTCAAAGGCAGTAATTAACGCAATGAAATGATCAATGGAGAAATAAACCCACAAAAAGCACAGGTTTGGAGCTACTCTCCAGGGAGCAGCCCAAGGCTCCAAAGGCCACCCCTCTGGCTTGGAGCCTCTCAAGGTTTTGCTGCTGGCCCCCAGCTGCAGGCTCTCTCTGCACTGTACCCTGCTCCTCACCAGGGACCTGCTCTGCTCTGCTCTGCTGGGGACATGGCCCGTCCTGGGACACAAAGAATTCCCACCTGGGGAGAAGAGAACCAAACCAATTCAGCAGCTCTGCTGTCTCTCACCTTCTCCTCAGGCTCCGTGCTGCCATCCACCCTGCTGAGGGCGTTCTGGACGCGGGCCAGGCGGCTGGACAAGCAGAGCAAGAGGCTCAGCACCTTCTCCAGGTCCCCGATGAACATCAGGTAGCGCTCGAACTCCTTGGGCTTGCACAGCTCCCGCAGCAGCACCTCCAGCTCCTCGCCCCACTTGGCACATTCCCTGACTTCCAGGAGAACCAGCTCCTGCTCCTCCCACAGTGCCTGCAGCCTGGATTGGAGACTGGCCATGAGTTCCAGCTGCAAAAACAACAACAAAAAAAATTACAGGAGCTGTTACTGCCAGAGAGAATCCGTATCAGTTCTAGAGAATGGATTTTCTTCTCATCGTCTTTGCCAATTTTTTTTTTTTACTTTTAAAATAATTTTAAGCTACAGGAAAGAAAAAAATGGGAAAAAGAAAACCAACCCAGCAGTATTTTCTAAGCTGTACTTAATTCTCAAACTCTGAAAAGCAAATTACTGGTAATCACCTTAGGTGGTGATATATTCTCTGGCTCAGAGAGCTTCCAATCAGTCAGAAGGGAACTGCAATAAAGATTACAACATGATTACACACAGTTGTTGTTCTAAGACATGAGCATGAAGTCCCAGCTCTGCACCAAGCTTTGGAAGAACTGATTGGAATTTCACTTATCATATGCACAGAAAAAGTCAGCTCCATGGGCAGTTCAAGCAGGCCAATCAGAGGAGGCTGTTTCATAGGGAAATTATATGGAAAAAGGCCTCAAGACCTGAGTGGGAGCACACCATCAGCTCTTTGGGAGCTGCACAGTGCCACCATGAATGGGGGCACAGTTAGCCAGCAGGTAATGTGCACAGCAGGAGGAGCCTCAGGAAGGCAGATTGTCATTACCTGAGATGGAGCATGGCCAGGGGAAAAGCCCACTTAACTATGCAAAGCTACATAATCACCCTTCCAAGATCCATACTTCTGTCACTGTCCAGCTGTGCCCCCCATTCTCTGCATGTATGGAATTAATTGGACACTGGAACGTGCAGAAGCTGCTGCCAGCTCTCAGAGTAAAGAATATTTCTTATTTAGGCTGCCAGTTCTAATTTATTTTACAGATTTTGAGATTAGATTTGACTGTTAAATTGGGAGTTTGCTGCTGCTGCACAGGAGCTAGCTGTGCAAGGAAACCTTTAATGATGATAGATGAGAGATCTGAGTCAAATCAGGCAGGATTTAAATCCTACCACTTATGATCAATATGCCAATTTGCCAGGACTTCACCTACTGGCAAAAATTGATTCAAAGTTACCTGTGAAATATCCATAGTAATAATGACACGAATAAGAATTTCTTTGTCATGATGGAAAAACAGTGGTTCTTGTGAAGGTCATTTACATACCTTCTTAGATGTGATGTCATCTAGCTCATTTGTGCTGTCTCTGTTCCTCTTCAGGACTTGGTTTCTCATAGAAGCAGGATCTTTGCTCCTTTGCTTGGTTTCATGCTCAGATTTTGGACATTCTTCTGGTCCACCTCCATGGCTTTTCCTGCTATTGGAACAGAAAATAAATACCCAAAGCAAACACAGTTTTCTTCACAAATACTGAATTAATGGTTTTATCCATCTTGACTTCAGGATCACTCTCCTCTCTTCTCACCACAGGAGATCTTCTAATTGTCTAGAAGATATAGAGCCTAGGTCTGTCACAGTCCCTTTAATAAGGAAGCACTGAACCACTTTTCTTCCATGATATACTGCATCCCTCAGACATTTCTTGGTATGTAAATCAGAAAGCGATGTGTTTTCTAATGAAACAAAAATGAAACAATGTGCTCAAATTCATCTTACTACTACCATACCAGTATGTATAGTATCTCTACATTAAAACAGACCAAAGTGCTAGATAATTGGTTTTGCCTACTTACTCATTCTCCTGCACATGCTGTGCCTTTCTCCTTTTCCTGCGTGATTTATCCAGCATGGAAATGTTAACAGGAAACAAACCCTCCATCAGGTCCAAAGCAGTTTTTCTAAGAGGATGAGGCATGAGAATGTCCACCAGGGAGCTGTCTTTGGCAATGATCTCCATAGCAAGCTCTTGGTATCGCTGCTCCTGAGAAGTCTGCAGCCTCCTTTGGGGCAGGTGTGTGTCCCTGTCCAGGGGAACATCATCGTGGTTGCTGTGCATGGATGTTTCCTGGGCAAGGAGACCTTTGGCTGCATGTTTGTGTCCTTGGTGAGGCTCAGCTGGTGCTGCATGGAGATCCATTCCCTGCTCTGGAGAAGCTGCAGGCTGCTGCTCTGGATGCTGGAGTGCAGCATTCCCACCCGGAGACTGAGTTCTGCATTCCTCCTCCACTCGAGCACTCTCCTTGCTTCCACCTCTTGGGACAGGAAGGGGGGTTTCAGGAGTTTGCTCCTTTTTATCCTGGCCACACACATGTCCAGTTGTGTCACTATGTTCATGATTCTTGGGTCCATCTTCCTCAGCATCACGGAAACTGTAAGGAAGAAGACAGTTCCTTTTATTTGAGACATTCCCTCTTGTAACAGATTTTTTAAAAACCGTTTAAGAGCTATGATCAATGTTTCTGATGTTATGGTTCTGTCTGGAACTTTCAATTACTTTTATGCTAACCTGCTAAACTAGGAAATATAAGAAAAAATTTAATTTCTTTTTTTCCGTAAGCCATTCAAGTCTCTAGAAACCACTGGAATATTTTTGAAAGAGTGGGAATTCTTTCACTACAAAAGTCAACATCATTGCCTTGCTGAGACAGACTTCAGATGTTTATTTCCCTTGATGCTCCTCAAACTAGCAAAACAAATACGGAGAGTTAAAACACAAACTTCCTAGTCAGTGATGTGCAAATGGCACAGCTTTTTTTTTCCTTTGAAGAAACACACCAAAATCCCCTATTGCAACAATCCTGACTGCACATATTCTCCAGGAGTGGGCATCTCCGAGCTGCTGGAAATGCTGTTTTCTCCAGGCTCGGATGAGGGAGCTGTGATCCCAGCGATCTGATGGAGCAGGGACAGTGCTCAGGAGCACTTCCCGCGGTGGAAGCGATTTTAAAGGCTGAATATTTGAATATTCCCGTATGGACAACGAGGGGTTCCCAGAGCGAAGGCGGGAGCAGCGCTGGGGTCCCACCCTCGGGACACGGGCTGCGGCCAGCACAGCCCCCAGCCTTACCTGGGGCAGCTCCCGCAGCGCCGGCCCGGTGCTGCTGCACCTCTGGCACATCTGCACGCGTCCTGCAAGGGAAAACAGCACACTGGGGCACTTAGGCAGCTGCTTAATGTTCTCCCCTGTTTGTTATCCCCAGAAAGGGAAGCTGATGGTAGAGCTCCAAGTAGGTTCACTGAGGTTTGAGCTTTTCTGTTTGTTTGTGTGTCACATTCATATTTTCTGAAAAATCCCTTCGCCCAGGATTTTTCTCCTGGGAAGCTGAGAAGCCTCAGAGAAAAAGGACAACAATTATTATCTCATTTGCTTCTCCTCTGTTTTGCTGCTTTGGAATGTGTTTGGACATTGTTTACCAACAGGTGATTGTTTCATTGGATTCTGCTGTGAGTTGATTTGACTCAATGGCCAATCAGCCAAGCTGCGTCGGGACTCTGGAAAGAGTCACGAGTTTTCATTATTATCTTTTTAGCCTTCTGTAAGTATCCTTTCTGTATTCTTTAGTATAGTTTAGAATAGTATTCTTTAATATAATATAGTACCATAAAATAATATATTAGCTTTCTGAGAATATGGAGTCAGATTCATCATTCCTTCCCGCCATGAGGGACCCCCCAAATACAATATTTGTGGGGGGGTTTTTTTTGGGTAGTTTTTTGTTTGGTTGTTGTTGTTTTTTTTTTTTACAAAACCCTCATCAATTCATTGGACTCTTTTTTGCAGATTTACAATAATGTGACTGAAAAACAGAATTTGACCAACCCTCAGCTTAGAGGATAGGAAATTTTTCTAGGGGGAAACGTTTTGGTTTTTTTAGTTGTTTTTTTTTTTTTTTTAATCTTTGGGGATGTTTTTGTCTCTTTTTTATTAATTAAATTGCTATTACGCTCTTCCTAGGTAGCACTGATATTTTCTATAGTACCATAAAATAATATATTAGCTTTCTGAGAATATGGAGTCAGATTCATCATTCCTTCCCGCCATGAGGGACCCCGCAAATACAATATTTGTGGGGGGGTTTTTTTTGGGTAGTTTTTTGTTTGGTTGTTGTTGTTTTTTTTTCTAGGGGGAAAGGTTTGGGTTTTGTTAGTTGTTTTTTTTTTTTAATCTTTGGGGATGTTTTTGTCTATCTCTTTTTTATTAATTAAATTGCTATTATGCTCTTCCTAGGTAGCACTGATATTTTTCCCCTAGAAAACAAAAAAACAGCTGTCAACAAAGGATACTTCTACTCTCATAACAATTCAGAAATTCAGCATTGGTGGAAATTTGTCAGTCACTTCCGTAGGTTAATTATAGTGGCATGTTTAATTATTTATTTATTGGTCCTTTATCTTCTATATTCTCCTTAACAATATTGACAGCTACTCTCTTTCAAATTCATGAGCCAAAAAAGGTAGGTGATTTATAAAATTCTCCCTGGAATGACCTTTTTTGGGACTGCTAGAGCACAAACAGCCTCATTCTGCATACAGCACGTGTTCTCTGCAAATGCATCTTCAAGTGCCAGTGTCCCTCTTGACCTTCTTTATGCCCCCTTCAGGTACTGGTGTCTTACCTGTGTGGAAGAAGAAGTGGATTTTGATCTCTCAGGAAGTCTCCCAGTTGCAGAACCCCCTGCCTGTGGGAGACTTTCAGCTGATGGACACTTGCTGGTACAGCTCCTGTCCCCTTGGTTGGGATCACACCTGCTGCTCACCTTCAGTGGGGGAGCAAAAGGCAAAGGTGGAGAAACATCTGGTGATTTTTGTTCAGAGAGAAGTTGGCAGAAAACCTCATCATTTTGCACCTTCCTGCTTCCATTTGGGTTGGAAATGTGGCCAGGAGGACCTTTGGGATTTGACAGTCTCTCCTGCAGGGGTGGCTTATGCAGTGGGAGGTGTTGTGACCCCCCTGGCCTTTGACTGATCTTTCGTTCCATGTATTTGACCAGTGCACTGTGCTGGATTTGTTTCAGCTCGGGTGCTCCACTCCCACAGCATTGCAGCTGCAGGACAGTGGTGATCTCTGCACTTTGTTTTGCTGGTTTGGGACTGGTTCCCTAATATTGCTCATAATTTTTCCTTCAGAATCATTGCACTGATTTTTGTCTGCATAACTGTTCAGCTTCCTGGGAGCATTTTTATTTAGAAGAGCATTCTCCATGTATTTTAATTCTGAGCTGTCCTCAAACACGTCCTGATCCATGTCTGAATGCCACTCAGCATGGAGTGGGCCCTGAGCACAGGGCAGGGACTCTTTCCTCTGGCTGGGCCCTGGCACAGTGCTTGGCAGAGCTGCTTCTCTGGCACCTGCCTTACACACACCCCTGGGACACTGTTTGACTTCCTGTGTATCATTAACAGCACTGGGTTTGGAATGTGCTTGGTGATAGGATTTGGAGTTCATCTCTTTGGGAATTTTGTTACCATGACCTGAATTACATGCAGAAAGTATTTTGGGAACATTTGCCACAGAGTCTGTCTTTAAATATTCTTGGAAAATGAAAGAAGAAGGTCTCCTGAAAATGTGTGGATTGCTTCTCTTTGTAGGTTGTTGTGATAGGCTCCACTCTGCGTTTCCCTCTGTCTTTAATGGCTGAACTTTTGATACCTTTGTAAAATCAGAAGAAAGGCCCTTGTTTTCCAGAGGCCTTTCCCTAGGAGGCCCTACATCTTGCTCTGTAAGTGCATCCCAGTGCTGACTCCAGGGTCCATCCCTGTCTGCGGGCTGGCGGTGCTGCACAGCAGGAGCTGCCTGCCCTGCAGAGCCCTGTCTGTCTCCTGCCTTGTCCCAGTGCCTGTGAGTGGTGTCACAGCTCTCGTGGCGTGAGGGAGGGCACAGCAGAGGTGCTGCCAGGGCTGGAGGGCCCTGATTTGAACTCCTCTGGGCAGGAGCAATCCCACAGCCATGGGAGCTGCTCAGCTCTGGTGCCGTGTACGGCTGGGGGGATCTGAGGGCAGAGTGGGCAGCACTGAGATTATAAATTCCTGTCACATATTCTGAGTCCATGTACGGGGACTGCTCTGGAGGAACACAGATGTATTCACCATGGCACGGTGGTGTGGGGTTCTCTGGGATGTTTGAGCCTCCTGAGAAAGAGCTGTAAGCAGAGTCTGCCCTTCCAGGGAGGTGCAAGAGATGGTCCATGCTGCTGTCTGACTTCACTGACAAAAGGTGATCATTTTCAGGAGAGGCCACAGGCTCTAGCAGCTTCTCAGTCCTGCCACCCTGCCTGTGAGTCCATCTTTCGATCTCATTCCCAGCTGAAGTCATGTTGTAGTATTTCCAGAAATCCAAGTCTGATTAGAAGTCCACAACCGAGTTGTTAGAAATGAACATTTTTCTCTACAGTTACATTCCAATAATATCTAGAGAATCCTAAAAAGAAAGAGAAATGTGTGAAAAAGACACAGTGGGAGGATTCTCCTGGCACATCTTGGAAAACCTTTCCCAGTGTCCTAGAAAAAGGTGCTTGAGACTGACAGAGCATCTTGATGAGACATTCTGCTGTCAGTCCCAAGTCACAGATTTTAAAATATAGCCAGATATTTATGGCTGCAGCTCAAAACTCCCCTGCAAACCCCCAAATGGACGAGGAAAAAGCACCAGCATAGAGTTCACATATGACAAATACAGAGGTTTTGCAGTCTGGAAAACAGCCGGTGTTTATCAGCAGCACTTGACAGTTGCTCTCTGATTGCTGTGCATGATGCCCACAGGTTCAGTTTAACAAATGGATCTCCACAAGCAGCAACCCAACGGACCAAGAGAAAACAAGCAGGAGATTCCACACCAGCAGCCTGACCCTCTCAGCCACCTCTGCCACCTTCAAACCCCCTGAGCTGCTCCAGGCAGCAGGAGCCCCAAATAACAGACTGAACCTGGCACCAGAGTGGTGCTAACCAGCAGCCTTGTTTAGTCATTCTCATTTAAACCAGCTCTAGAAATGGATTACTTATTAAAAGAAAGCAAACAAACGATCTTGAAAAGCTTCATCATCAAGCTGCTCCAGTAAAATGCCTTCTGAGGAGACACAAACTGTGTCCAGATCCCTCCAGAATATTACGTTTGATTCATTCATAAAGGTGGAACTCACCAGACACTAATCTGCCATTCCCAATATCATATTTCTGTGGTGGAACCTCAAAAAGCTGGCAGAAAGAGAGGTTTCAGGGTGATGTTTCTCCTTAATTAAAAAAAAAAAAAAAATCACATTCCTGCCTTGTTTCAAAGACAGTCCTGGTATCATTCATTTTGAGCCAAAGGAAGGGATGGATAGGAGCCAAAATACACAAGTTAATCTATAAATGAAACTTGGACTGGTGGGGCACACTATATAAATTAACTAGTTTCTGGGAAATGAAAACAGCCTAACATCACAAAGTGGTAATTTGCCTGCTGGTTTTTTGTTGGATTTTTTTTTTTTTGCCTGGGTGTTTGTCTTGTTTTTTAACATTTTAGTAAGAAACCAACTCAAGGATGTTTGGAGTTCTCTCCCTCTTCACAGATGATTTAAAACACAGTTGTGAAATTTAATTGTCTGTCTGTGAATAACAGGGTCACAAAGGAAATAAGAAGCATCAGTGGCTGGTGATGCCATTCCCCATCCTTTCCACCACGGTGTGTTGAGGAATTTAAAGAAACAAAAACCTTAGATACTTGGTGAAAGGAAAACCTTGGATTTTCTGAAACCACTGATGAAAAGAATCATTGAATGATTTCAATGACACTCAGTGCAGACTGGGAGGGTACCAGGGTGTGTCCCACTGCAGCTCCATTTCCTAGGGGTGCCCTGGAGGTCTGGGCCAGGGCAGTGACCCCTGGGAGAGCTCAGCAGGACCTGGAGGTGCTGTGGGTGCACAGGATCAAACCCCATAGGAGCCACATTCCACAGGAGATCCAGAAGATAGATTGCTCTGTCATTCTTATCTCCCTTTTTTAATTAAATTTTTCTCCCAGTGGAACCTCTCCAAGCAGCTCTTGCTGTAAACAGATGGAGCCAAGTCCTTGTCTGGGATGTGCTGGCACAGTTCCATGGAAGTTCATGGAGCCACCCTGATTTACAGTGAGAATTTGGCTCTAACTTTTCACAGCAATGTCTGGAATCCAAGTAACTGTTGTGATTTAGTTCATGTCTATCATTGGAAGTGCTCTCCTGGTTTCCTACACCAGTCATTCTCAAGATCTCCTTTCCCCCATTGTTTCAAGCTCCTCATTGGATTTACAGTGAAGTTGGCAATACAGAGAAGAATTTTTGACTCAGGATTTGATGATGACACCAGAAGTAGTAGGAAATGCCATTTCAGTACCTTAGAAGACTGAGGTAAGAAGCTCTGACTGATACTGAAACACACCTTAGGGAAAACTTGTCTTATTTCTTTTGAAGAGGGTATTTCCTAAAACCCTGGCAGCAGAATTGTTTATCTCAATGTGTTCAAAGAACTGTGAGGAAACTGCCCTCTCTTTGCCATGTAAGAGAAAATCATGAATGTCCTTAAAACTCAGCTGACATGAGCAATGATTATTGCTCTCATGGGGAGGTGGTAGAGCTCCCTCGGGGACTGTGCTGCCTCTGGGTCTCAGATACATTCTGGCAAGGCTGGAATACAATGTGCCATTCCAGACCCACTTGCAAAACTTGCATTGTAAACACTGAAAGCAAGAAGAAAAATGTTAAAGTGTAGCAGAACCAAAACCAGTGAAAGATGAAGGGAAGTGTAGTAACAGTGTAAGCATGCAGGGAAGTATATCCACCCCATGCTCAAGGAAGAAATAAAACCACTATCAACCTATTACATTCCAAAGTTGTTTGCTTGCTGTTTTTTGTTGTTAAAAACAGAGACTAACTTAACTTCCATCCATATCAACCTGTTCTGTTCTAGGGAAAGGTGATTTGCATTGCACAATCTTGAATTCTTTGCAATCAACTCAGTATGCCAAAGCCTCATGTCTGGCAAATTAACTGTACAGAGAAAACCTAGTGGCTCCAAACCACAGTCAGTGAACAACTTACCTGTCTTATAAGGGCAAGATTTATTATAATTACAGTTTGGTCTTGTTTGACCTCATTTAGAGTTTGCCAGGTGCCATAATTGATCTGTAACTCACCTGCAGTGTTCTACAATGCTTGCCCAAACAAATCATCACCCACCAGACACAGAGGTATTCTCTCTGTGATTTGCCCTCAAAACCCGGGAAAAATGGTCCCTGCCACATAACACAGTCTGCAATAATTTGTGGACTTGTGGAGCTCCCTTGAAGTGACCAACACAATCTTTGCATCACAGAAGCAAGAATGAGAATTTTCCTTAATAAACACAATCAGAGTTCAAACCTTCCTAGCTCTCTTGTTGTGTAATTGCCCTTCTTATACAGATAGCCCCATGAAAATAAAGGGGAAACCCACAGCTGTTGATTCGGATCAAACTACAGCACATAAGTGTTCTCCAGAAGAGAACAAGTGTGCAAAACACAAAGCAAACACCTTGACAACCTACCAATATTATGTCATTTTAGTGGATGACCTGTTCCTTATCAAAGGGTAAACACTGGATGTAAATATTAACTGAAATTCTTCAGATTCCAGTCGGTTGCACAGGCTGCAGCACCTGACCCATCTGCTCCCCAGACCCTGAGATCTCATTGCTACCAAAGATCACCTGAGAGACTCTTGCTTTAGCAGGTGATCCTCCTGGCTTTCCCAGGGCAGAAATCCTGGGGAAGTCAGGTGCAGATCCTGGGGAAATCAGGTGCAGAAATCCTGGGGAAGTCAGGTGCAGTCTCTGGCACCCCAGCAGCCTTCAGCAGCTGGTGATCTAGCACAGGTTCCCAGGTCTCCATCCAGGTCTTCCTGGACAGAAAGCCATGCCCCTGCACAACAGGGATGCATTCTCTGAGACATGAGATGTCTGGAAATAAGAGCTGCTTCTTTGACCAGACTCTGAAATATCCAGAAATTCCAGACAAATGTCTGAAGTCTTCAGATTCCATCATTTTGACATGATGTTGAAAGGGTGAGAGAAACGGAAGGAGACTACATTCAGGAAAGTGTGGCTGGCATTGCCTTTGTGTCCAGCATCTCTGAAAGTCACTATTTCTCTCTTTCTCTGTATTTTCTTTTTAATAGATACTTTCCCATTATTATTATTTTTATAGCCTATAATAAACAATTTTATCCCCTTGGGTTTTCAACTTTAGGTTTCTAACAGGAAGGCAAACATAGCAGATTATATTGCCTTTGAAAAACACACTTTCTGCTAATCTGTATTATTTTGCTAGGAATTCTGAAGACTCTAATCCCTGTTCATCTCATTTAGTGCAATTTCCAGAACTATTGTGCAGTAGGTAATGGTCACCAAGGCTATTGTACATCCACACCCAAGAACAAAACCTCACATTTGGCTTCCAGGCCCTGGGGAAGGCTCACCCTGCTACTGGGAGCCAGGGAAGTCAAAGTGTCACACAGTCCCAAAAGAGAGACTAAGTGGGATTTAGAGAGGCTTGTGCTTTGTGTGCACAGAAATAAATTTCACCATGGTTTGAGGAATGTAAACATTTCCAGTAAAACCCACGGATACACACTTGAGGCTTCTGGAGCTATCTAAGTGTTATGAGAAATTTAGAGAAGGATGAAAGTAATGATAACAACAACAACAACAACAACAACAACAACAACAACAACAATAATAATAATAATAATAATAATGATAAAATGCATCTGAGTGTCCCCTTTTTTGTGTAGGGGCACAGACAAACCTTCCTGAACTTCCTCACCCTGCTAGGCCAGGCTCTCTGAGGAGGAAGAGATCCCTTGTGACCAGCATGGGAGCTTTGCTGGAGCCACAGTACCAGAATGGGTCCATCCCACACCTCCCTGGCCCCACTTCCAAAGGGATGCCATTCCACTGAAGGACAGGAACACTGGGAATCTGCCTGACATGCCTGTGGGGTGATGAAAAGCTGTGGCCCAAATAAACTGCTTTTGGAGGTGAGAGCTGTGGCCCAGTCTGTGGCCAAGGAATTAATGAGGAAGATCAGGTTTGGCAATGCTTCACAGCCCCGTGAGAGACCTTTTATGTGCACCCAGCAGAGTCTGACCTTTTAATCAGAGCAGTCACCCACTACATACCTCTCCATTGTCCTTGAATTCCCTGACTTTCCTTATTCAGCCTCAAAGATTTCTTTTGGTTTCCATCAGCATTAGTCTCTATTCTATTAAACACCAAACACTTACTCTGTAAGTGCTTCTCAGAAAATGATTTTGCCAGAAATCAGAGTTTCATCCCAAATGTATGCATTTCTTCCTAACCACTTCCATTTCATCCCTTTTAATGTCATCATATTTCCCCTTATTTCTTTTGTAAATCTAATCAAGTTCATTTGATGCCATAAACTTAGCCCCATTGTTTTTACAGGCTACAAAAACACCATAAGAGCATTAAAATTACAGACTCTAAAGTACTAAAAATCAAAAAGAAAAAAAATCCAATTACACTGTTGATTTTTAAACATGTCTTTAGAATTCCTATATATTTTATTAAATTAACTAATTAACAGAATAGAATTTAATTAATATCTATAATAAAGATGTTTTCTCATTTCTACCATGCTGACTGCTTCCCAGCAAGGCTGTCCAAGAAATATCAGAGAAAAATAAAATTCTCATAGTCCCCCTGACCTACTCCTGGCTGCTTCCCACAGCTTAGGCAGCAAGTCAAGCTCACAAGAGAAGAAACTGGCCTTTAAATAGGGCTATTTCAGTTCAACATCTCCTTCCACTGACGTGGTTTTTGTTCAGACTCCTATGAGTTGGTAGCTCGTTAGCAACCTGTGCAAGAACAGTTTTAAAAACATGTTCATAATTGCCTATAATTAGAAAAACCCAAGTGCTTATTACAGGCAGCTTCACCAGCTGCCCCACACCCCACACCCAGTGTATTCCCAGCACTGCCTGGATCAGAATTTGGCTTTTCCAGCTTTATCAGAGCTCTGGGAGAGCTGACGCTCACTCAAACTCACTAGAGAGGGATGGCTGGCTGGGACATGTCATGAAGTCATCTTATCTTTGAGGAATTGTGGTTTTCTGGCACCTACCTATGCTTTAGTCTAATATAAAACTATTCTCAGCAGCTGTATGGATGGCTCTGTAATTGCAGTCCAAGAGTCCTTGCCAGAACAACACTGCAGATTCCAATTTCTATATGCTGTAGTTATGTTTTCCACAGACAAACCTGCAATGAGAACAAACATTCCTGCTGCAGCTCCAGTTTTAGGCAAGGATGGATCCAGAGGCACTGACTGGGGAAGGAGCAGTGTCCAGTTCACCTATCTATCTATCTATCTCTATATCTATATCATCTAGATAGATGATATATCTATATCTTCTATGTATATAAATATATGTGTTTATATAGTTTAAATTATGGCTTCAGATGGATCAAAAAGTTCATTCTCTGGTCCTTTAATGTAAAAAGAAGCTTTTTTGCTGAACTTTTTAAGCTTTAGACTGTGTGCTGTGAACTTCATGAAGGTAAAGAAATGCACTCTCTTCACTACATTCCCAAAGTCATTTCCATCTAGGAAGTACCAGGTAAAATATGGGACAGAGAATCCCACCAGACCTTCCCAGAGCAGAGGGTGACGTGGTCAAGCTGGCTCACCTGGATTATCCCTGAGAACAGGAGAGCACAGGAATCAGCTGGTGGTACCTGGAAAACTTCCCAGCACTGAACACAGGTGAGGAGGAGACTGGAGCCATGAGAGAAACAGAGAGAAAGCAAGCACATGGGGGGAAGTGCAGCTTCATCCACCAAAACAATCTCCCTGAACCTCAGAGTGTATCTTACAAACTTCAATTCTGTTCTGCCACACCAGTAGGACTCTGCCTTACCATGAAATCATTTGAGTCCCACAGCAGGAGCAGAACTCAGGCCTCTCACCTTCTCAGCACTCCTCCTAACTACAAATTAATTTTTAAAATACCTTACTACCCTCAGGAAATCATGTAACTTTTCCAGTCTTTCATAGCAGCAGTCTAAAATATAACTGGCAAACAATATTAGTGCTTCTATTTTCTTGTATATAAATCAAGGATTATGAAGTCATATCAATTAATGTGGTATTTTAAAAAAGCCATTAGCTCTTTCTTATTTTGACATAGGAGACAGAAACTATTCCTTTCCAGAGCATGTCTGCTTTCAGTCTAATTCATCCAGATGTTAAATACAGTTATGCCTGCCTTTGGGCTGGGGCAGACAGTAATGCAGTATCCAGTCACTACAGAACATTCCACTGGAACAAGAGGAAACCACCAAATATACACAAGAAATAATACATTAGACTGCTCTGGTCCTTTGGCAAATATTGCATTCCAGTATTTTCCCATAACTATTGTTTGGGCAGAATTCATTAGTGTTCATGCTTAATCTCACTAAACATAGCTCTGGTCTCCACAACAAAAAATGAAAACCTGGATTAGTAGTTAAAAATAATCTGGACATATCCAATAGTTACATTAGAGCAGGTTCAGTGGTGGGGTGGGGGTGGCTCAGAATTAGAAAATCAGAAAATGCAGAAATCAAACCCTTGGTCTTCACACAGCATCACAGAATCACAGAATGGTTGGGTTGGAAGGGCCCTTAAGGATCACCCTGTTGCCAATAGTTACATTAGAGCAGGTTCAGTAGTGGGGTGGGGGTGGCTCAGAATTAGAAAATCAGAAAATGCAGAAATCAAACCCTTGGTTTGCACAGAGCATCACAGAATGGCTGGGTTGGAAGGGTCCTTAAGGATCACCCTGTTCTACCCCCTGCCCTGGGCAGGGACACCTTCCCCTAGCCCAGGGTGCTCCAAGCCCCATCCCACCTGGGCCTGGACACTTCCAGGGATGGGGCAGCCACAGCTGCTCTGGGCACCCTGTGCCAGGGCCTCAGCACCTCACAGGAAAGAATTTCTTCTCAGTATCTAAACCAAACCCACCCTCCTCCAGCCTCCCTCCAGACAGCTGCAAGACTGGCAGGAGATGGCAGAGGAAAAATGCTGGGGGAAGCAAAATTTAATTAATTTCTGGGAAAAGGCAGCACTCAGAGGTGTTGTGAGGGACTTTCCCTGAGCAGGTGAGTGCAGCACAGTGAGTCACTCAGAGAGCAGGGGCAGTTTCTGTGAGAGGGTCTGCTGGGTGCACACAAGCAAGGGACCACGGGATTTCCTGTCTGGAGCACTTCATACCACCTAGTCCCCTCCAAACAGAAAGGTGTGAGCTTTTGCAGATCCACCTTTCTGTATTTAACCCATTCTACAGAAGTTCCCCTCCGAGTTCCCAAATCAGTCCTCTGTAACCTGCATTTCAACATTAGCCTCAAACATTGCTTGTGCTGGGGAATCATTAAGTACATTTTGTATCAAAATAGCTATTTCCTCTGTGAAAATGTCTACCTGCCAGACCCTTTACCTGACTCATTTAACACACACCTAGATTTTATTTATTCTAAAAACCCCACATAATCTGCACACTCAAGGTTAGAGCAGAGCTCCTGTGACTGTATTAGACGCAGGTGACACTCCAGAATGTCCATGTCCACTGGTCCCTTATACACCACAACACGCTGATAATTTCAGAATTTTAAAGATAATTTTTCTGTTACAAATTCAATTTTGCCCTCAATTATTTGGTTACATTCACACATTTCCCTATGAAAATGCCACCTTTCACAGTCAGAGATCCCGAGGACAAGCATTGAAGCTCTGGTGGCCTGGCGCAACCATGTGTGCCCAAGACAGCTTCCAGCCCCAAGTTAAACATTTCAAAATGTGGTTTTAATATTTTCCAACAGACATCCTGCCCCATTCTCTGTTCCCAGGCTGGCTGATACAGAGGGTGCCTCAGGTGGGAGCACGTGGAATTTGGCAGCAGATGCCCCTGAGAGCCGAGTCAGCCCTCGGTGGGGAGAAAGGACTGGCAGAGAACACAGCCCCTGCACAGCTGTGTGCCAACATTTCTGCTCTCAGCACCACCCAGCTCGTGCCTGGCCCTGGATGGGCTGATGCACCAGGTTTAGGTCATCCCTCCCCAGCAGGACCACGGGCTCTGCCTGCCCCAGGCTGCCCAGCTGGGATGGCACACTCCTCTTTTGCTGAGACCCCCAAACCCGCTGTGAGCGGTGCCACGGTGCCATGAGCACCCAGACTGGCACCTGTGCCACCTGTGCCACAAGGCACGGCCTAGGGCAGCTCGGGCACCCAAACCACAGATCACACAAACTGCACCAAGCCCTGGGAGGGCCAAGGACACGTGTGGTGTCCCCCAGCTGCTCAGGGAACCCTGCGAGGTAAAGGAAAATCTGCTTGTCAGGAGAGACGAGTGACACCATGCACCGTGGCCCCCAAAGGTCTGCAGCTGGGATCTCACTGAATCCCTCCCCAAACACAGGCACTTAGCCACAGGCTAAGGAGCAGCTACTCAGACCATGGATCAGCAGAATTGTGTTCTCCAGACTTACAGCAAACACAATATAAACACCAAAGTAACCAGAATGTTCTTTTCATTCTTTTCTTGCATAAAGCAAACACCCAAACACACAGCACAGCAACTGCTGAAGGCAATATGTACCAGGTACAGGCATCTACAACACACACACACACAGGCAGACATACACAGACACACACAGAGATGTTGTTTGGTTTTGTTAGAATCACAGAACTACAAAATGCTTTGGGTTAGAAGGTACCTTAAAGATCATTCAGTTCTTAAAGCTCGTCCAGCTCCCCGCTGGCTGCCATGGGCAGGGACACCTTGCACACACCAGGTTACCTGTCAGCTCCAGCTGGATGTTCCCAGTGAGGACACACAGTGCCTATTTTCTACCTCCAATATTCTCTTTATAAAACAGAAGGCGGTGCTCTGGTCCCAGTCCCAGCTGTGCCCGCAGAGATCTCACAGCCAGTAAGGCAGAGCCTGAGCAGGGCACAGCCTGCCGAGCTCTCCACACACTCCGGGTGCCAGAGGCCATTCCCATCCCTCACCTGTGCAGGGCACAGCCTGGGCCATTCCCATCCCTCACCCTGCAGGGCACAGCCTGCGAGCTCCCCACACACTCCGGGTGTCAGAGGCCATTCCCATCTCTCACCTGTGCAGGGCACAGCCTGGGCCATTCCCATCCCTCACCCTGCACAGCCTGCCGAGCTCTCCACACGGTGCCAGAGGCCATTCCCATCCCTCACCTGAGCAGAGCACAGCCTGTCTCCACACACACCGAGTGCCAGAGGCCATTCCCATCTCTCACCCTGCAGGGCACAGCCTGCGAGCTCCCCACACACTCCGGGTGTCAGAGGCCATTCCCATCTCTCACCTGAGCAGGGCACAGCCTGGGCCATTCCCATCCCTCACCCTGCAGGGCACAGCCTGCCGAGCTCTCCACACGGTGCCAGAGGCCATTCCCATCCCTCAGCTGAGCAGGGCACAGCCTGGGCCATTCCCATCCCTCACCCTGCAGGGCACAGCCTGCCGAGCTCCCCACACGCTCGGCCGTCCCCATCTCTCTCTCACCTGTCCCCGCAGGCCCGGCCCGTGCCAGGGGAGGCTGCCGGCCGTGCCGGGTGCCAGCGGCAGGCACTGCCCGCTCTGTGGGCACAGCGGTGACAGAGCAGCAGCAGCAGAGGCAGCGGCCGGGCCGGGCTCTTGCATTATCTCCCGGTCAATCATTAACCACGGCGCTGCTCCCGCCGAGCCCTTGGCTGGCCGCCACCCCTCCCACGTGGGCACCGCTGAAAAATTCCATGGAAATGCTGCCAGGGCCACAGGGGAGAGGCCAGGGGAGCCTCTCCACCCACGGCACTCCTGTGGTCCCACCGGGTGTCCCCGCTCCAGCAGCATCCCCTCTGTCCCCAGCCTCAGGTCACCGCTCACGGGCCAAGGGCCCTTGCTCTGGGGCAGCTGAGAAGCACTGCTAGACAAAAACGAATTAAATCCAACTGAAAGTAGTTAGATTTAATCCAACAAAGGACTTAGAGCTGATTTTCTTAAAAGATTATGTACTGTTTTCTTAGGGGGAGAGAAAAAGGGCTGTACAGTAAAAGTTAATGCAGCTCAAGGCAACTCTGAAACTGTGTTTTATATGCTACAATTTTTGTTTTGTGGTGCTTTTATTTCTAAATATTTTGTTCATGAAAGTGCACAGAAGGCACACAGAAGGCTTTCATCTGTGTTGTGTGACTCTGGATCAACTCAAGCCTCTGCAATAAGTTCTTTCTGCCTCCAAATATTTGTGATGAAGCCTGATATAATTTATAATGGCCTTATTCAGTGAGATGAATTCCCACTAGTTTCCAGATGGGCTTAAAAAATAAGCTGATTTTGTGGCACTATTTTTTCCCTCAAACTAAGCTGGATAATGCCATGCAGGCCAGAGCTCTATGATTTGCTGTGTGCTGTCTCTCCAGGGAACACTGGGCATTCCTTCCACATTTCCCACAAAAATAATCTGCTCACCTGTGGCTGTGCTGTTTTCACACGTTGGGAAGGACAAAAGTGGTCTCCAGTGGGCCACGGGCTGAGCCTTTGGGCTGTGCCAAAACCATCCCAGAGAGCTTGGAACTGCCTTTACTGCAGAGCAGCTGCACAGGACAGGGATCCTTCTGCTGGTAGTCTCAATCCACTTCTCCTGAGCATGAAGAGCCTCTGGTACTATTCACTGATTATTCATTTAATTAATATTTGAGGTTTTTCTGTGAGCAACCACCCAGGCTCCCCTTCAAAGTCCTGTATACAAATAGGCCATCCCACACCTTGGTTTTTTTTCACCAGCACATGTGTTCAGTAACTCCCCAAGTATGGAGAAGGGCTCCTGAGAAGTTACTCAGTAACTAATTCAGTGTTTAGTCATTGCATTTTAATGGTATTTTCACACAGCAGTGGCTTGGTATCTGATCAAATGTTCTGCAATCAGAGGAAAGGGGACATTTCCAGCAGTCTGAGAAACAAGAAGGAAAAAAATCCCGCACTGGGGAGAAAAAGGCAAATCTGAGCAATTCTCCTGCCACGTGATGAGCAGAACTCTGGTTTGGGGCAGAGCTGGCAGCTGCAGTGGTGCCTCCTCTCACAGGAGCTTTTGTACATTCCTTCTGCCAGTGCAACGTTGGTGCAGGTCTTTCACAGAACCACCACTTTGGGACAGTGCTGCAGACAAGCCTGGCCTCAGTCCTGCAGGAACGATGCAGGTTCCAGCCTACCACAGGAGAAAACAGAGGAAGTCAAGGCCATCATTCCACTCTGCACCTCAGAGAGTTAATGCACCAGCTCCTGCCTCTCCCAGGACTGCAACAGCTGAACCCTGCAGCAGTTACTCACTCTGGGGAGTTTGGTTTGGCTCTGGGATTCGTCACACATCTTTGTAAGGTTTGGCCCTTGTATGTATAAGGAGATTTTTAAAGACATTTCAACACATCAGAACTGTCCAGACTTTTCCAGGCACAGCACAGTGCCTGACTCTGTGAGACAGCTGTGCAGACATCCAAGTTCAAGGGTCCTTCAATGAAGTGTCTCTTGTATGTTAATTGGGCATGAACAGCACTCTTACCACACTCTTGTCAGGATAAACCCATTAAAAATTGTGGAATCTTGAAAACAAACACAATCCCTACATAACCTGAGGGGCTGAAAGCCTCTGCAAGGTGCAGAGTGTCAGCAGATCACCTGAAACTCTGCAGAACTGCAAAGCCTTGTGAAAACAGCTCTGTCACCACAGTGTCACCCAACCTGAGCTCTAAACCAGTGGAAATTTCACCAGTAACTCTCACTAATGCACAGCACTGTGAGTGTGATAACAGCATTCACCAATTATAAAATATTCCCAACTATAAATCACACGTTCCAAATGCTCCTGCTCACTTACAAACCAGTTGCCTTGTAATGAAGTTATTAAATGCAGTTCTAGTGGTGTGCATCTCACAGAGGCAAATTGTTCCCAGGCTGGATTCCAGCAGGGCTCTGCAATCACACCTGGAACACTGAGCAGAGCTAACAGGGGGAAGGTGGGAGCTCCTTTAGGGCCCCAAATAAATCCATATGTCACAAGTATTAGCAATTAAACCTTCCCACTGCCTTCACATGAAGTATGGTATATTTGGGCTGAATAATTGCCCTTTGCTCTATCCTTGGATACAATCACAGGGTAAGATGTTTAATGACTAATAATGGCTGAATGAGATGTGATGGGAACATCCCCAGAGAGAAAATTCACAGCTGCTCTTGGCAGTTAAAAACACTGGAACACATTAGTGTCAGAGAACATCACAGAAGCAAGGAAAAACCTCACCCCAGTACCAGCCACGAGTGCTCCACCATCCATTCATCACCACTAGGAAATAACAAAGTATTCTCAGGATATTTACAAATAACAAAGTTTGTTATTTACAAATAACAAAAAACTTATGGTAAGCATAATAAACAGGACCAAGAGTTAGAATAAACAAGGAATTTGATAACAGCAACAGAACTGACGTTCATTTTCCTTGTCCTTTGGTACCTAAACTTTTTGAGTACATTGATGTGTTTTCAAGCTTTTCTTCACGCTCCAAAATATTTACATACATGGCAGATTTCTTAGCTGAAAGCTAAGACTTTCAGGAAAGCCTTGAATTTTTACAGCTGCTGCTTTCAGAGAGGCATAAAATCTCATAACACCCCTGATAACCATGTCAGGGGTTGCCATTGGCACAGCTTTCATTTCTGATCACTGCCACAAAACTGTTTGAGAGTAGAAAAGCAATAATTAGGATTATAGGCCAAAGTTTGCGTCTTAATGCTACTTTACAGGTTTGCTGCCTAATCTGCACTGTGCTGGGATGTGTCCTGCACTCATGTGCAGCTCCTGAAAGCAGGAATTTCCAGTTCTGGATAAAACCTGCAGCCATCAATGCTCAGCACAAGCAGGGCTGATCTCTGCTTCCCCTTTGCTGGCACCCCCCGTTCTGCCACTGCCCCTTGACTGCCAGTGGATAGTGCCAACACCACAGAAACACGTACAGGCAGCAGGGACAGCAGAGAAACTCAACATCAAAATAGTGTCTCATGGCTGTGGCTGGCTCTTCTCTCCAAGAGTCCCAAATACACCAAACCATTGCTGGCTGAGCCCCATAGGCAGGACAAAGTGAACCCAGGGAGGAGCTGTGGGCAGGGCTGGCCAAACCCCCTGAGCCCTCGCGCTGCTCCCAGCACTTCTGCCTTTTGTCCCAGGTGCTGGAAAGTGCAAAGCAACACAAACAGCAAATGCTGCCCCTAAGGCCTGTGGGCAGGGCTGGCCAAACCCCCTGAGCCCTTGGGCTGCTCCCAGCACTTCTGCCTTCCCAGCCTTTTGTCCCAGGTGCTGCAAAGTGCAAAGCAACACAAATAGCAAGTGCTGCCCCTAAGGTTCCCTTCAGCCAGAGGGCTGCTACCTTTCAGGGATATTTTCATTCCTTGGCATCAGCTGGGATACAGATGGCTGTGCAGTTACTCACTACAGAACTAGGTCAGCACTGATATCAAGGAAAAATAAAAATCCTGGGGTTTAGCCACCAAAACCATGCAAGTAACAGCAGCCTAATGGACAAAATAATATCCCTGAGAGATCTCATCAACCCCACTCTTCACAGATGGGGCTGCCCTACCTAGGGACCACACCAGGACAGAGGACTAAGGCAGTGTCATTACCAACACAAATTCATTATTTTTTCACTAGAATCCAATAATTCCTACAGGAGTTAATCCTTCTGCATGACCTTGTAACAGTACATAACCAACGTTTTTTCTACACTGCCTATTATCTGGTTCATTTGTAATAGTTTATAGAAGAAAGGTTGACAAAGTCACGACTATTGTTCTAAGTCATCCTGATTCCATGGATCAAAGACAGGTCCCCGTGTTCCTTCAGTCCCTAGTTTAATACAATGTTCTGCAGCCAAAGCAGCTCAGGGGAGTTTCCTCTCCTCATGCTTCTTCCAAGGCTGGTTTCCCAATTCTCAGCACTATAAGCAGTTACAGGGATCTGGGTTTTTGGCTGCAGCATAGAGCAGGAGGAAGCAGCTGTGTGCTGGGGAAAGCACACATGCAAAAAACTACCTTAAATTGATATGGCTTCTTTTAGTCATGTAAATCTTCAGTAGGAGTTTTGAATGAGTAAGATTACATGATTTGGCCCTGGTGAAATATATAAGGGTAGATTTTTAGGTGGGAACAATCAAAAAAATATCTGGAAGCCTCATTAGAAAAGTAAACAACCAATGTGTTTCCATGTGAAACCATGTTGTGAGCACATTTAAGTACTACACCAGCAGTGTCTGGGCTCTTTGAACCCATAGGAAAACCTTCAGAGAATATCACAGAGCACTGGGACATTTCCCTTTCTGATTCAAGGGGCTGTACCAGCCTGGATAAGTGGTTTTAATTAATTTCACAGTTTTATATTTTTTTTTCCTCAAAGCAGCTGAACTTCATTATATATGGCTTACAGATCACCAGTGATCCCCGGGCCTCAGAGCAGAATCTGCTCAAGCCATTTCAATGGAAATGAGTCCAAGCTGCTGCTGGAAAGGGAGAGATTGCCTTCACCCCTTCTCTGCCCTTCCTCCACACTGGCCCTGCTGCAGCTCTAGAGCTTGAACCCTGCTGAGCTGGTTCAGTGTGCTGATCTGGCAGAAGCTGATCAGGGCTTTTAGTTGGTTTCCTGGTGGTTTATTGAGCTGGAAGTGTTAACAGAGGAATTGGGTGAATTCTGAGTCAATGTCAGGAGAAAGGAGAGAGAAGAGAGAGGAGAATGCTGCTGAGCTTCCTTCAGTGTGAGCATGAAACATAAAAATCATCAGGGCCTGTCCCTCCAGCCTGGGATCCCTGAGCTCATTGCAGAGGTGTGTACCTGGAACACAGATGTGTATCCAGAACTAATATCAAACAGAGATTGATATAAAACAGAAATCTGCACTCAGTCTGATAATGATTCCACACAGATTAATGGCCAAAACTATTCTCTTTAAAAGAGAGAGCCTTCAAAAAAGAATCAGGGCATTTTGCTCAGAGAATGTGTCATTCATCAGAAGTTGGATGCTCTCATTTTTCCAGGTATTTATAAAACCAGAATTGAAACACCACTTGTCACTACATTGAAAAAATGTGTTCAGGAATTTCACTTGCAGACAGGTATTAAAAGAGTAGCACAAGGTGCAAATAAACAACTCCCATAGGAAGGGTGATCTGTTTGTTTCTTTAAACACTGTAAAATCCCAGAGAAGTAAGAAGAGAGGGACACGATGGTTCCCCTGGGGCAAGGGTCAGGCTGAAGAGCCGCAATGCCAGCTGCTGCCTGCTTTTGTCATCAGCTGTGTGCTGCTCTCCTCTGCACTTGGAGAGATAAATCCCGAGGGGGGCTCCTGGCAGGCTGCACTGCAGTTACAGAGCAAGGCAGCAGCTGATTCTTTGCTTTCCCTCACAACACTGCAGCACAATGGGGCTTTGTTACAGGAGGCTAAATAAATCCTGTGGTCATCAGATGCCAAAGAAAAAGGAGCATTACACGATGAAGTTCCAGATCCAGAGCAGGGCAGCTCTGCCTTGGTCCCAGATAAACCAAGGTACAGCAGTGAAGCTGAAACCCAGCAGTGGGGGAGGGCTTAGAGTAAAAATAACTGGGGGACAACAGAGACACAGAACATGAAGGTCTGGCTTTTGAGGACAGACTAATTTAGAATACTGACTGACAACAGGTATTTCTTTCTCATGTGCTTTTGTTTTCTGCAGTGGAGCTTTTGGACAGACTAATTTAGAATACTGACTGACAACAGGTATTTCTTTCTCGTGCTTTTTTCTGCAGTGGAGCTTTGAAATGTGCAGAGCCAGCAGGACCTGATCTATGTCTCTGCAATGTGGTCTCTGGGTATGGACTCCTCCTTCCTGGAAGTGTGCAGGGACAAGGCTGGACAAAGCTTGGAGCAACCTGGTCTAGTGGAGGTGTCCCTGCTCAGGGCAGGCTGCCTGAAGCTAGGGATCTTCAAGGTCTATTCCAACCCAAACCATCCTGTGATTCTACCAAAGTAGCTTTTGAAAAAAAAACCAAAACAGGCTGTCTCCCAGTGCAACTTGAGCACATATTTTCACAAGTAAAAGCAATATTATTCTAGTAATCAAACAGTAAAAAGGGTCTCAGAAGGCTCCAAGCAAACCTGGCTCATTAATAACAGAACATTCAGATGTGATAAGAGTTAGTTTGGCCAGGAGTCTGGAAATGCCAGTTAATCATTTAAATTCTGGGGTTTCCCTGAACTTCAGAAGGCGTTGGAATGACAGAATGTTATCAAAGACATTTTACACTTAATATTTTAGGAAGCACATATTTTCTTTTCTATGAAACATTCCTGCTAATAAGAACCTTATCCTGCAAGCCATGCACAATGGAAATTTCCAAACAACTTTTGCAAGAGTTTTCACTATATTAAAAAGCTCAGGAACAAATTTCAAGATGCTTTTCATGTGGTAAAGTTGCAAGGAGTTATTAACAGAAAATAGGAAGCACAAAAGGTGTCAGTTCTGAAAGTCCTATGAGGGGATATACAAGATACTACACTTGATCTCTGCTTTCAAATTTGATTTTATATACATTAGAAGAAGCAATTTTCCTACATACCCATGTGAAATTCTATTAGTTTCATCTAATGATGACAATTAACCTACAAACCTGGAAGAGGTTTCCTTTTTATTTAGTATGTGCAAATTCCTTTTCCCATTCTGTTTTATATAATTTAGGCAAAATTACTCACTATATATATATATATATATATATATAAATAGAGAGAGAGAGAGAGAGAGAGAAAGGTGCTTTGAGCTCAAGGCTTCTCAGACACAGAGCTGAGGAAAGCTCCTCAATGACATATTTGAGGCTACACTGCTGTTTACCCACTTTCATGCAGCGAGTTAAGGGCAAAAGGGAGCAAGTTGTTTATTTCCAGTTCCCTGCCCTATTGACCAGAGCAGATCTCCCGTGTTAGATAACTGTGCCCCAGGCCAGCTTTATGGGCACTGCCAGGGTCACTCGGGGTTATGGTCACAGATTCTAAAGCCCAAGAGACCTGAGCAGAGCAGGAAAAAGCTCAAATTCCCTTGGTGAGGTAGAAGAGATCCTACAGAGCCCCCCCAACCCCCTGAGGCACCTCTGAAATACACCAAAGCAATTCCACAGCCCATGCTGCTTACCAGGGACAAGCAGGGATGGAGGTGTCTCCTCTGTGCTGGGGATCTGCCTGGGGGAAAGGAGAGCAGCTGGTGCACAGGAAGGGCTGGGAGGCACTGGGACATCCCAGAGTCACTCACATCCAGGCACTTCTGAGCTTCACTCTGTTTCTGCCTCTCTTGGATCTGTGGGGCTGTTCAGCCCTTGCTGGGAAATGCCACGTGGCAGAAATATTAACTGAGCTTCCCAAAGAACAGATGCTGCTTACAGAGAAAGTCAGAGCCTCCAGTAAATCAACTTATTGCACTCAAGGGTTTGTAGGGAAGTCTCATAAGATTGGAACTGGAAACTCAAAATTGTGCACAAGTAGAAGCATGAGAGAACCTTGTCAGCCAAGATCTGCCTGGAACTGCTTTTTGGCATTGTCCCATCACACACATCTTCAGTTTGACAAATGAATCAGTTAAGCAAGAATTGCTTCAAATCATATCAGAAATCACTTTTTCAGCTTATCTACAAAAAAACCTTGAAAGTACAGGATTTTGTTTTTGTGCCAATTCCCCCCACCAAATTAGTCCCTTTCCCCCCCACCCCCCCTCCCCCAAGGTATTCAAAACCATCAAAGAATGACCAAAGTGTACGTAGGAGGCAGGGTAACCAACAGTCAGTAACTTGGCAAGGGCTGCCAAACACTCCTGAAAGGGGGGGACACTTTTTTTTAGGTGGTTAATTCCTGCTGAGGCTTCCCAGCAGCACTGGAGGCAGCTAAAGCAGCAAACACCACGACCACAGAACTCTTACCCCTCTGATCTTACAATTAAATTGTCTTGGAGCATCTACAAATGGTCTCCTGGAGCAGGGAGAGGTGAAGGAAAAGGAAGAGGGAGGCAGAGAGAGGAGCAAACTGCACACCTGCCACAACAACCACACTAGGCCTGGACTAGACAGAAATATGAAATGTGTGTCTGATCTTCAGCTGGAAGGACCAGAATGCACAAATCCCTCAGCAATGGGGGCCAGGTGCCATCGTGGGGAGTAAGCCCAGCAAGGATGAAGAAGCATTGCTGGCACAAGCCAAGAAATCCTGTCAGAAATAAATGATTCTGGGCTGGAGAGATCAACAGGGCAGCTTGGAGAACAGACACTGGGCATTCCTCAGGACAGTTTTGACAGTGTCAGTAACTTAAAATTGCAAATGCTTGGGTTTCTGCAATGAATGGTGAAAAATAAGTAATTCTTGAGTCTTTTCTACAAATGGGCCTGTAAAAATGGCTTGTGATATTTTTAGATACCAGAAAATTCAACTGTAGCAATAAAATATACAGCCTGGTGTGACCATTACAAAGGCAGAAGAGCAGACCCCAACAATTAACTTCATGGGGATTAGTCATAGACATCTGACAAACCCTTGGGTCAAACCTTTACATTTCACAGGCTCTCAGATTGTCACAAAATTCACCTCAAAAAAGTATTTTACTATCTAAACCATTTGTTTCTCAACCCATGGAAAGGAAAGGTTGTTGACAATCTAAAAGTACATATTTATCATTTTGTATTAGTTACTTTTTTCCATATAAAAACCACTTGCTGATTTATATTGATTATCATAAAAATTACTAGCATGAAACATTTGCTTTGAGGCAGGACTGGTATTTTATTAAGTTCAGTGGGCAGCCCAATGCATAATTACATCTGGGCAGGTGAAGAACAAAATGGTGTTTTTAAATTCTGACTTACTCCTTTCCTGTTCTTGGAGAAGCCTGTACAGTAACTGGGGCAAGTGCAAAAAAAAGCTCATGACCCAAGAAATAATCTTACATAGTTCTCTGCATGAAATGCTGCACCCAGAACAAACTCCCAAAGAGGAGAAATGCCATTTCATATTCATGATGAAAAGCAGACAGGTCTGTTTATTCCTGGAAGGTTCTGAGTGTATCAGCATTGCTTCACATTTCCTGCCATTTATTCTGACAAATGTTTATCCATCTGACTGGAGTATTCCAGCTGGAAATGTATGCATGAGTTTTTTTAAAAACATCAGGTAAGTGTTGCAGCTGCTTAAGAACAAGTCTCAGGATAACACACTGTCCTCTCAAGGTTGAAATAAATAGCCTGACAACCCTTTAACACTCTTCCTTTACAGACTAAAGATATGGCAAGGAGCAACTATTGCCCTAGTGCTTGGGACTGACTCATTGGTGAAATCTAATCCTAAATTTAGGACTGAATTTTAATCCCTGAACAATCACTTCACATAAATCCAGGAGAGACTCGATGTATTAAAGTTTCCATGCAATCAACCCACAGCTTACAAAATTAGTCTTTAAACTTCCTTTATGTTATTTCCTGTGTTATTCTGAATTACCTCCTTTATAAAAAATTAATTCTTTCAGATTTAACTTTTTTTAGACTAAACTGCAGCTTTGAGAAAGGTATGTAAATAGCTCAAGGAACCCTTCTGACAGCTCCTCCTCCCTCAAACTGAACTTGGCACTGACCAAGCCAACAGCAGTTGCAGGGCATGCTGGCACAACCTCAGGTGCTACAGCCCTGAGAACACCTCAGCTCAAACCAGCCAATTCTGACAGTTTGCTTTTACTGTGTGGCAGAGGATCACACACACAGTAAACACTCAAAATTTTGATCACCAATGAGAATATCATATATTGTATTAATACAGAACCAATTGCAGACCAGTGCAGAATAGCTATAATTAGCTATGTGTGCCAAATCAAAACATTCAGTCCTCAGTATCTGTGAAATCACACGCAGGACACTCACAGGTATGTTTTCTGTATGTAATTATTTGTGGAGAAGAGCAGTTTTTCCTTGGAAAGACAGTTTAAGCCTCAACAGAAGTAATTCCCAAGCCTAAAGTCATGCTGTGCAGTTTTTCACCCAGTTCTTCAACTTTTAATCAGTTAAAAGGGGAAAACTATCAGTTTAAGGACTAACATTGCCAAACCAAAGCAGATGCTGCTTCACATTCTCACAGGGGATTAGAGCCTGACACTTGGTGTCACACCATGTAACAGGACACTGTTATCAAAAGGAAACCCAAGAACACAGATCTTTACAACTGAAATTTCTGTGGAAAAACATCTGAAGAAACAATTGGAATTTAAAAACTCTACAGTCAGCTTCTCCTAACCCTTTCACTTAAAAGGCTAGACAGCAATTAAGATTTTCATATTGATTTAACCAGAACAAAGCAATTAACTTTTACATTTCCAAAGTACTTACTGCAAAGTGATCAAGAAACAATGACTTTTACAGCCATGATACAGGCTTTACAAGTAAGAAGCTCTAGTAATAGTTGTATCAATTTTTTGTCAAAAATGTTGGTTCTATATTGACACCTGCTGACCATTTCTTCTGACAGTTTTACTGTATCACAACTTTACACATTAGTTGGGCAAATATATATATATATATACACCTACTAGTTGGCCAAATAAACCTAGGATTTCAGTCAGATTTCCTTCAAGGACTTACAGAGTGGGTGTAGTATTTTATCTATACATATGTTACATATATGTGTGTGTATATACGTGCCTGTATTTATATACAAACACACACATTTACAAAACTTCAGTAAGTTCTAGAGTGCTCATGTCTGCTGAAAGAAGCTTTCACAAATTTCTTCAGAGCACAGAAAGGTTTCTGCCATTTTAGGCATGTGCAAGGGAATCAAGTGTCTATAGTTGTAAACAACTGGAAAAAGCCTTGTGTACTGGAATGGTGCCTCCTGTGACTACTGCCCAAGGAAAGAGGCCATGGGGTCATCAGGTCTCTGTCTCTTCATTCTGTAGGCCTCCATCTCCTCTTCTGTTGGCTCCCTGGCTTCATACTGGCTGTTGTATGGTCTCTTCCTCTCATCTAACTGCAGGATTTCTTTGATGTGGAGAAGTCGAGCCTCTTCAGCATTGAGAGCCTGAAATGAGAGCAAAAGGAATAAAAAATTCTGCAGTGAAAGTTAAACCAAAAAAACCCAACAATGAAGGTTTGTCTTAGATTCTTGTGTGATGGGTAAGGCACAAGTACAAGGGTGGGATAAGCAATGCACATCTGTCTGGCTCACCCACAGCACCTTTCACTTAATGCTCATTCTTTAGTGTTTACATAAAATGATGGTAAAATGCTATTTAGTAAACAAGATACTATAATCTCCTTCCAAATGTAAAAATCAAGTAAGAAACTCACAGGATTTACCTAAAATATAATCATGATCTAGCAAGTACAAATGGTTTGTTATATGCTTGGGGTTTCAACTCTAAAATGCTATGTGCTGTCTCATTCCTCAAACTACTACTGCTGCTCCAGAAAAGAAGTTGCATTTGTACCCTGCTTTAATTAAGCACAGTTTTAACAGGTTTCCTCTCAGGGCAGCCTGAGGCAGGCTGCTGTGGCCAGGGGAGCACACTGCTGCTCAGCAGTGCATGGCTTGGGGCATGGATTCATTACATCAGCTGAGAGACTGGGCCAAGCCTGGGATACAAAGTGCTATGTTAAGATTTAACACTGCCTTTGATCTCTCCACCTTTCTTCAATACACAAATCATGATGTTCTGAAATGTCTTTTATAGACCTACAGGTTTAATAGGTGCCTAGACATGAAATGTTCTAAGTCATCTAAATTAAGTCTTCAAAACCAAATATTTATTGAAGCTTTGCCTGAGGAATAGGGAATGGACTTTAGAACACCTAATAGCATTTAAAATTTAATTTAACTCAAAATTAGCATCAAACTACCCCATGGTGTATCACCAAGAGCTACATGATAGGCTTCATAAAACTGATGCTGTAAAATATGTCATGTTCCTTTTGCCACAAAGCCACTGAAGATTATAGTGCACCTTTTTTAGTTTTTCTTGCTTCTTTTTCTCTTCACCCCCACTGTCAGAATTTGAGCTCTTCTTGTGCTTCTTCTTTTTCTTCTCTTTCTGTTTCTCTTGGTGGATCTGTAGGGTGGGAAACAAGTTACTGTTAAGATTCAACTTGCCAACATTAATAATGCCCAAACCATTAAATCCAAACTTCCATTAATGCTCTCTGAGAGCCTAGTTTTCAATGGAGATGTTAATGTTTTAACAATGCAGTCCAGTAATTTTCAGGCTGATTAGGGCTCTACAGAATTTTGTAGATAAAACGTTGAGAAGAAATATCTGTCTTCCTGAGAAAAGGAAACATCCTACCTCCATCAGTGTTTTGGGTTTTGTCAGGTGTTCTTCCTCCTCAGGCTGCTCCTCCATTAAGCTTGCCTCTGTATTCTATACAACAGACAAGAACAAGGATACCTTGTTACTGACAATATCTGAAAGATGCAGGAAAGAAAAAAATCCCACAAATCACTGACAAGAACAGCCTCCCTCAAAAAGCAACATTCTAAACCTTAAGTAAGAATATCAATGCTTTTTAGCTCTTTCCACATGAATAAACAAGAGAATACTTACAGCAATTTCCTTCCCAGCTTCTCCTGTACAGTAGGAGTACTTGACAAAGGAGTGACAGCACTTGTAACCCCACTTTCCTTCTTTCCAGTATGAACCCCAAATGCACTGCAAGAGAGCACAGCACACAGTTACTCCTGTAAGAGGCAGGCTAAAATTCACTCCTGAGCTGATTCCTGGTAAGTAAATTACTCAAACAGTCCAAAAGGAAGCTAAGAGAAACACTTTTGCTATTTTACATGAACCTTACAAGTACAGTGTCAAAAAAGAGAATCACAACAGGATGTGGTCAACTTATATTCAAAGTGGAAGGTGAATAGAGTAACTTCCCCTTTAGTTTAAGATTGCCATGGCAATTCCTCAAATTTAAATCACAACTATGACAATTTGAAGTTTCTCCTTAAGAGAAAGTGTCACATTGAGACAGGAGAAATGTATTTGGTGTATTAATTAAATTGTACTGTATCCTCATATACCTCCAATGGGATGGTATTTAATTTTAAAAAAATTTAACACAACCTAGAACTTACTGTATGGTTGTTGATCTTCACATCCTCTTCATACTTAGGACAAGCAATAGCTTTCTCCTGTCCTTTGATGACTGTTCCACACCTAGAATACTCCACATAATCTTCTGTTTGAGCTAACAGCAGTTCAGCTGGGGGGGCATCCAAATGTTCTTGTCCTCCATACTAAAATGCAAATAGAAATGACATACAATAGTTTTGGAAAAAAACCCACCTTTTATATAGTTAAGCAAACATTTCAAAAACAGCACCTTTGGTACCTTGCCAAGAAGGCACAAAAGTGGACAGAGATAGTTTAATCTTTAGTGAAGAGTTAAGACAGAAACACATCATCTCCTATGGCCACTGTGGTGTCTCTTGGTGTTTAGTTTTGCGGGGTTTTGGTGTGTGTGTGGTTTTTTGTGGTGTTTTTGTTTGTTTGTGTTTTGTTTTATGCTTGGAGAATGACAACAGTGATACTCCTCACTCAAAGCAGAAAATCTTTAGAGACCAAGCCGAAGACCAGCTTGGGTAGAACCAGAACAATACTTCCTGTACCCCTCCAAACTTGAATGTGGACATGGTTAGAATCCAAACAGATTATTCAGTTATTTTTCAGTTGTCCAAGAATCAAGTTGCAAAATATAAAATAAGTATTTATCTACAAGACTATACCAAAAATTTGTGTCAAAAAGAAATTCAGATTTCTTCAGTGGAGAAATTCTGACAGTTTAGGGAAGAGCTCCCAATAATATCAATACCAGAAGACTTTCAAAGGTTCCTATACTAAATAAAATTCATCAAACAATGAGATATACTTAAAATATTTTTATATTTATACACACTAAGCTGCTGAGAACAGCTGATGCTGTCTCACATAGGATTAGTAATCTTACTTGTTCACCAAGACCCAGACTTCAAACAGAATTCCTATTAAATAGACCCAAACATATATTACCTTCTCGAGGATGCTTTCTTTCTGCTGTGCCTTGAAATCTTCTTTTTTCACTTTGAAAGATTTATAGAGGAGTTCTAATTTTGTAGGGTCTGCTTGAAGATGAACTTCAGAGCCTTTGTCGTAAGCCTCCCAGGCAAACACTGCGTACACAAGAGGTTCCACTCAATACTTACTCTAAAACTGACACACATTCAAATTACACCCTTTAATTCTGAAGCAATTTGAAAGAAGGCCTTGATCTATAAAGATTTATTTATTTCTCTTTTCAAGAAAGCAGCATTGTTAAGTATTTAAGTCAATTTCCTTCAGAAACCCCAACCCCAAAGCCCACTTACGCTGGGTCTGTGCCATTGAAATGGTATCGCCTGTGTAGCGAACGAAGTTGTCACCAGCATAGCCAACTCTGCAGAAAAGAACACAATTCTTAGCATTTGTAATGTGATTTCCTCTCAAATACAAACACAGAAGTGCAACAGGCAAGTAAAAATTCTCTTGTGCACTAGGAATTAACAGAAGGAGAAGACTTGATCTATAAAGATTTATTTATTTCTCTTTTCAAGAAAGCAGCATTGTTAAGTATTTAAGTCAATTTCCTTCAGAAACCCCAACCCCAAAGCCCACTTACGCTGGGTCTGTGCCATTGAAATGGTATCGCCTGTGTAGCGAACGAAGTTGTCACCAGCATAGCCAACTCTGCAGAAAAGAACACAATTCTTAGCATTTGTAATGTGATTTCCTCTCAAATACAAACACAGAAGTGCAACAGGCAAGTAAAAATTCTCTTGTCCACTAGGAATTAACAGGAGAAGGAGGTGCATTCAACTCAATACATGGAACAAAAACCTCTGCTCCCTGTAATGCCATGAAAGCATCAGGCAGCCACTCAAAACCTGTGATGTCTGTGCTCAAGGGACACATGACACAGCCCTGGAGTTCTGTCTGAGATGCCAAGCACTAGAAGTTAAACTTGGACCTAGTTACACAATAAATATGCATAAACTGTCTGTGCCATTCCAGCACAGTGATTCTCACTTCTGGTTTCTGACTCTTCAATCCAGACCCAGCCTATGTGGCTGAGTTTAAGACAGCCTGGGATACTTTCACGGCTCTCAGTAAAGTGAGACACTTGTGCACAGCCCTTGAAGAGATGCACAGTCAGCACATGAAACACACACTGAGGATCAAAAAATGCTAGCAATCCAATTCCCCACTCTTTCATCTTCCCAAAACCACTGTGAAAAATTTACAGTCCGCAATTTTCTCCTCAGGAAAGAGATCATAACAGTGAAGAAGTGGTGGCATAACAGTGAAGCAAAGCGGTGGCAGAAATTTAGATTCAACAAAGGTCAAATTATGACTTGATAGAGAAGCAAAAGCATCTGCATCTAAAAAAAAGAATTGACTGGCCTTACTCTAGCCAGGGGCAAGGAGAGGTGGAAAGAGCAATATTTGCTATCATTTAGGCACTGCCATTCTATTTTTGGCAGGGAGCTAATCCAATTACTGTTCTCTTAACACATTTTACTCACAGCCTGTTTGCTCTGTACATTCCCAGCACAACACAGGTCAACTGTCTGACTTGGGGTTTAAGGGAGACAGCCAAGTGTGCAGCCAAAAGCCAGCCCATGGCAGCTTTCATTAAGCTACCTAGACAATACAAAGCTTTCACATCTTTTCTATGCAGAATCCATTAATACAGGAGGATATCTTATTCCTAATTAAAATATTTTGTTATGTACCACAAACTCACCACGCTAGTCTCCAGAACCAAGAAACAAGGGATAAAGTTTAAGATTTGGTTACTGAAATATTTGACATAAATATAATTATTGTTTACAGGCATCACCTCTAGATGCAGCAGTGTCTTAGCACTTGTACAGATAATTACACTAAACCATGGTCCACATGTCCCTGAGGATTAACAATCAGTCAGTATTACAAAAACACCACTTTTATATACTAAACCAAAATGTGTTCCTAAATAAAACAGTTTTTTTCTAGATTTACTAATGTGTTTACATGTAACTGACTAGAGATTCATTAGCTAAAGGACATACAGGTAAAAGAAAATATAGAACTATTAATATCATTTTTAAGAGTTTTGTTGGATAGACAAGCATGACCTCATTTTAACTTACTCATCCGGATTCTTGCCTGTGTTGGCATAAGGGTTCTCCCTCATTGCTCTTGTTTTGGGATCATAATAAGCTGAGTTTGGATCTAGATTCCTCAAGTACTGGGGAAAAAAAAAACAAACATAAAAAACATTTAGTAATTATGATTTTGAAAGAACTGAGTTTACTCTTGCATCCTCCAGTTTGGATGTTTTAAGAAGTTCAATCTGTGCAAAAGGATGACCTTGATGAAGTCATAACATGGGCAGGAGCAGAACTGAGAAGAGACCTTAACTTTAAAACCCTCAGACCCATAAACAAAGTCATTAATAACTGAATGGGTAATTTGTTGACATTAACTCTCAGGAATGCAGAGGCAGATCTGCACAGAGCTCTTTACTCACTTTGGCAATGTCTTCCCGAATACGCAGATTTCGGACTGTGATGCGTCTCTTGGAATCAAAGTTCTGCCCAGGCATATCAATGTCATCTGCATATTTGTCTTCATCTTCATCTTCACTGTTATGATCTCTTTCCTGAGGAGAAATGGAAAATTTCTAACTAAAAAGTTCCTTCCCTCTGGAGACATGTACAAGAATCTGATTTTAGCGGTTTCCTTACAATTCTGCAATCCCTGCAGTTACAAGGTGGCACAGTTTACCTGGGCTTAAGTGTGCTCTCAGGCTAATCTAGCATTCAACACTTCAGAAGCACTCTTGTTAAACAATTTTCACTTCCTTCTATGGAAACAGTTACCCTAACTTAACTATGATGTTATTAAGAAAATAGTTATTTTGGTCAAAACATACCACATGTTAAAATCTAGTTATGTGCTTGCATCTCTAAGGTTTGACAACACACAGGAATTGAAAGAAAAAGCTTCTTCATGAAATCCTGCAACCTCTGTCCAAAGAGGTAGGCAGTGGCATGGACACAACATTCAAACCCTTGTGCCACCCCTGTTTTACTGCTCCACTATGTACAGGTTCTTTCTTTGCCCGTGGTGTGATGCAGTGGGTAATCATCTTACTGTCTGTGAATTTGATTCCTCTTCTCCCCACTGGTGTCTTGGGGAGTTCTGCAGCAAACAAAGAGCACATCAGCAGAGAAGACAAGACAGTGGGAAAAGGCAAGATGGCAGGGATACAAAGGGCAATCAAAGCAGAGCTTCATGCTGGATACAAAATACAATTTACCACTGGCTCCAAACGCAGAAACACTGCTACATAACTTTCTACCAGAATGCTCTTAGCTGTCTCTGTGACAGACACATGTTGGAGAACTTTTCGCAGTATCCCCAACAAAATTTCCAATTCTTTGCAAGAACAGCAAATTCTAAAACTGCTGCTGTTATTTAGAGCTTGTTACGCCTTTGAACACTGAGTAAAGATTTAGACTGTAACATTTCATAACCAAGTTTCAACTCTGAAACCTTAAAAATCAATCAAGGAGATACATTCTAAAACTGCTGCTGTTATTTAGAGCTTGTTACGCCTTTGAACACTGAGGATTTAGACTGTAACATTTCATATCAGGTAAATATAACCAAGATGCAACTCTGAAAGCTTAAAAATTAATTAAGGAGATATGTATTAAAGAGTTTAACCAGGATTTACAGGAATACTAAGCATGAACTGAAGAATTAAAGTTTGACAAACACAGCCAGATTTAATTTTTTAACCTGCTTGGTCTTTGACTGAAAAATACTTGCAGCTTCTTCATGAAATCCTGCAACCTCTGTCCAAAGAGGTAGGCAGTGGCATGGACACAACATTCAAACCCTTGTGCCACCCCTGTTTTACTGCTCCACTAAGTACAGGTTCTTTCTTTGCCCGTGGTGTGATGCAGTGGGTAATCATCTTACTGTCTGTGAATTTGATTCCTCTTCTCCCCACTGGTGTCTTGGGGAGTTCTGCAGCAAACAAAGAGCACATCAGCAGAGAAGACAAGACAGTGGGAAAAGGCAAGATGGCAGAGATACAAAGGGCAATCAAAGCAGAGCTTCATGCTGGATACAAAATACAATTTACCACTGGCCCCAAATGCAGAAACACTGCTACATAACATTCCAGCAGAATGCTCTTAGCTGTCTCTGTGACAGACACATGTTGGAGAACTTTTCGCAGTATCCCCAACAAAATTTCCAATTCTTTGCAAGAACAGCAAATTCTAAAACTGCTGCTGTTATTTAGAGCTTGTTACGCCTTTGAACACTGAGTAAAGATTTAGACTGTAACATTTCATAACCAAGTTTCAACTCTGAAACCTTAAAAATCAATCAAGGAGATACGTATTAAAGAGTTTAACCAGGATTTACAGGAATACTAAGCATGAAACTGAAGGCAGAATTAAAGTTTGACAAACACAGCCAGATTTAATTTTTTAACCTGCTTGGTCTTTGACTGAAAAATACTTGCAGCAGTGAAGATGGGAACAGCTGTGAGCTCTGGAACACAGGGCAGCACTGACTATGCAAATCAGTCTCAGTCCTCTCCCTCACAGACAGCTCTTAAATTTAAACACACTTTCCTTCCTACAGTTCCACTGATAAGCAGTAAGCTTACAGAAGCCAACAGTGTTTGCTTCATAGAACGGGCATGAAAAGAGGAAGAGTCTCTGCTGTTGGGGAGGTCAAAGCACTGCAGTCTGGGCTGGGTGGCAGATGGAGCTCACTGTGCCATCTAGTGACAACCCACGGGGGGACAGGGGGACAGCACAGCCTCTGCAAGGAGGCTTTCAAAAACCTCCTTCTGACCAGTAGCAGTCTCTGGTTTTTCCCCCATTTTGTAAGTCACTGGGCAGTGATTTTATCTTAAACAAATTTGCTTCTTCTTAAGGAAACAACTTCCCATTTCAATTCATATTAAACATTACTAAATCAATGCACAATCATCACCTCAGCACTAGGCAGACAATACCAATCTTTAAATTGGAGAAAAGCATTTCAGTATATGAAAAAAAATTACTACATGGAAAACAAGCTCTTCTGACCCAAAATTCTACGTCAACAATTTCAGCAACAATAATAATTATACAGAATTTCTGCCTGTAAGGGAAACACAAGGAAATTCTCATTTGAAAGAAGATGCTTCAAGTTCTTGAGTGTGACACAGAACATGCTGGTGCTAGGAAAATCTTTAAATTACTGAAGGGCATAAAACCCACCAGCAGACCCTGTATAGAGAGTAAAAGAGTCCGAAAGCAGAAAAAAGTATGTTTTGTATTCATTCAGCCCAGCAAAAATAGATTAGCTAAGTTTACTCACCACTTGCTCCAGCTTCCCTGATGCCAACTCCTCCTGAAGTTTCTGGGCTTTCAGTGTACGTTTGGCCTGTGCAGCACAAAAATGCATTTATTTAAATATTTCTCATTAGAATTGGCTCTAGTATCAACAGAGCACACTACAAGTGTCCCTCCTCCCAGCCAGCCACACCAAACACTAACTCTCTCCCCAGTAAATCACAGCCTCTACGTACCAAATCAACCTTGGAGTACTCCTCCACAATCTTCATGTGCTCCTCTGGGTTGTAGCCATTCCAGCGGTCTCGCTTCCCGTCGTAATCGAACATCAGCTGAGGCTGCACGTGCTCATCTGGGGCAATATTCATGCCTGTGTATTTTGCTCCAACTTTCCTGGGTCTCTGAAAGAAGAAAAAAAAAAGATGGTTAGATCAGTCCATTAGATAATTCACTCATATATCCTTTTAAAAATACTATCTATCAAGCTCCTCTAAATTCAGTGCTGTAAGGCTGTGGATTGTAAATAAATGCAAGCAGTTCTGCACTTGTACGTAGCACAACTGACTTCAAACTCCATAAATTCCTGTTTATATTTTCTACAATTAAGGAAGCAATTAAAATAGTTTCTGGGGGTGGCTTCTACCTGAGATGAAGCAGAAAGGCAGACACAACAGGTGAGAGAATGCAATTATTTAACAAGAAAATAACATTTTCACCTATTATTTCAGACCTTGTTACAAACAGAACTGATGGATGACACACTGAATCCCATCACCTTCCCCCTTCATTAATAAATTCTTCAGAAATTTCTAGGCCGTCTCTCACTACTTGTAACATTTTCCAAGACAGCTTTTCCCAGCCCAGTATTTCATCACAGCCAGCTGTTTCTGGCAGAGATTAAGCTCCCGTGGCACCCCAAGCCACTGCCAGGCCAGAAGAGGGTTACCTCCATGCAGTCCTTCTTCTTGTGGGTGAGCGCGCCGCAGTTCTCGCAGGCTCCTTTGCGGTACCGCGTGGCCACGGCGTGCTGGGGACAAACACAGCGTCAGCTGCACGGCCCACAGAGCCCAAGCACAGCCCCCAGGCACAGCCCCCCAAGCACAGCCCCCAGACACAGCCCCCCAAGCACAGCCCCCCAAGCACAGCCCCCGGGACAAACACAGCGTCAGCTGCACGGCCCACAGCCCAAACACAGCCCCCAGGCACAGCCCCCCAGGCACAGCCCCAGGTCAGGGTGGGTGCCCCCCCACAGCCCACACTGCTGCTCTGCCTGCTGCTGAAAACTGCTGTCCCCCAAAAGCACAGAGGCAGAAATGGTCTCCCCGTGCCGTCAGGGGAAAGGCGGCTGCGCACCTCCTGAACTCCCCGCTTGTACCAGTCTCCAGAGGAGTTGTACTGCTTCTGCTTCTCTGGCTGAGGCCTCTGGTGCTTCAGCGTGGGCCTCTTAGAAGGATCTATGTACCACGGCACCGAGGAGATGTACTGAGGGATGTGAGGGTTGATGTCTCTGTAAAAGACGTTGTGCAATGAACACGCGGCAGGGAAAAAACCCAAACAGCTCAGTCTGACAAACAGCCCTCACAGTAAAGGGAGGAGACAATAAATAAAAAGGTTGGTACACAGCACTACAAAATAAATACTCAGTTTGATAAACACAGGATCTCTGACTTTGCTGCCACCCAATTCACCTAAACTCGTGACTCCAAATCAAATGGCCTATTCTGTGTAATGTTACTGAGCAAAATAAATAGCAACACTTCTCAGAAGCAAGAGCCCTGTGGAAGCAAGGGAGAGGCAACAGATGAGGCACACTGTGAACGACCCCTGTGCTATGTTCTGCTCACTTTTAAAACACCATGTGTTATTAACTTCATGGATGGCACTTTTTAGCAGAACAGTAGCTGACAGCAAACAAAAAATGAACGTACATTTTTCTAGAATGTATTTCCTGAATGAAATATTAAAATACAGAGTTCAACTATTTATTTCTACAGTAACTCACACTGAAATCATGTGTTACCCTCACAATTGCTCTGTAACCACAACACAAAAAGACATTTTTCCTCAGCAGCTTTAGAACATCCACAGCTTTAGTAAAACATACTTTCCCTCTTCATCCACTTCAGCAGGCGCATTCCCCAGTTTTCGCTGCTCTTCCAACTCTTTCTTTTTCCTCCAATCTTCCCTCGTCATCTTCTTTGGTTCCTCCAGGCTCACATCAGTTGCCCCCCCTGCAGGAGGGGCGTTCGCTACCGCACCTGAGGCCATTTCAGCTTTTCTCCTTAGCAGAAAAAAAAAATAAATTAGAAAACAAAAGAAAAGCCTTACAGATCGATGCCCTCTGATATCACAGCTCCTCAACGCGATTTTGTGTCACCCAGTGAAACGAGCTCACTCCGTATTACGCATTGCTGACATAGCTCTGTGCTGACAAACCAGCTCCGCTGCCCAAAACACAGAATTGCGTTATTGTTAACCGAGGAGCTGGGCCTGCGCCCACGCGGAACAGACGCGAGAACGACCGGGGGAAGCAGCGCCAGGCCCGGGCGCAGGGCCGGGCGGGGGGCGCCAGCACTTGCTCGGAGCCTACAGAAACCACCCTGCCAGATCTCGGATTCGGATTTGGATTTGGATTCGGATCCCGGTCCCAAATCCAAATCCCGATCCCGATCCCGATCCCGCTCCCTCAGCCCTGTTTACCTGCCAGGCCGCAGCGCCGCCCCACAATGCCCCGCGGCCGCGCTCACTTCCGGGGCGGAGCCGCCTCCCCGGAGCTCGCGGGCGGCCGTGCGCGAGCGGCGCGCTCAGCCAATCGGCTGCCGCGCGTGGGTCGAAGCGGCCAATGGGCGGCTCGCGGCCGGTTTAAAGGACGGCGCCGTTAGCGCTGAGGGCGCTCTGCTCTGTTTGAGCGCTGAGGGCTCTGTGCTGCGGCTGGTCCGGCTCAGGGGTGAGCTCGGGGTTCGGGCGTAGGGCCGGTCTGGGACTTTATATCTGGCTTTGTGCTTCGGGCTATACAAAGAAAAGGTGTTTCGGCCAGACAACGGCACAGACTGGGGAAGGGTTTGGAGTGCAGGAGGAGCAGGGGGCGAGCTCAGCCTGGAGAAGAGCGGGCTTAGGAGGGGCTTTATTGCTTACTACAGTCACCTGAAAGCAGGTTCAGCCAGGTGGAGATCGGTGTTTTCTCTCAGGCAACCGGCACGACAAAAAGAAATGGCATCAAGCTGTGCTGGGTGGATTTAAGCTGGCCATTGGGAAGAATTCCTGGCAGAAGGGGTGGTTAGGTGTTAGAACGGGCTGCCGGGGGAGGTGGTGGGGTCACTGTCCCTGGAGGAGTTTAAGGGAAGGCTGGATGTGGCACATTATTATTTAGAGATTTTTTCCAGCCTCACTAACTGTGGTTCTGAGTCTTCCTGCAGACCTCTTCAATGAGGAATTGCTTGTTCACCTGTGTAATGCCAATAATGAGCACCAATAGTACCCTCAAACTTGAGGGCCTTTAGCTGACCTGCTGTGTAACTGTGGGAAGTAGGGGTTTGTTTCCTTGTCTAGAGACCAGTATGTGATAGCTCTGTTGTTTTTAATGGGGCTTGCTTGAAAAATGTGTGAGACAAATGACAAAAAGTGCTTTCCCTTTTTCCTCTATGGACTCTACAGGGTAGCCTCATCAATCTGAAGATGGCAACTCTGATCTTTGTTGATCAGGAGAATAGTGAACTTCATGCTCCCAAGAGTCAGCTGAAGCTCCCTTCAGGATCTTGTGCGTATTTGCTGCCCTGAGCCAGTAAGGGATCAAGTGAAGGGCATATATCACATTTTGTTAGTCACTGCTTTTAATGATAACAGCTTTTCTGTTCATGAACTCATTTGCCCAACTAATTCTTCCAGGCTCATTGCTTGGTATAAAATTGAAGATAACTCTGCTTTTGTCATAAGTGTGGCTTATGGCTTATAGATGGTGAACAGTGATTTCTATGTCAGCTAATTTTCCATAATGTTCACTTACTTAGGCAAGCTTTAGGGTTGCTGAAGTTTTTTTTTCTTCCCCCCTTATTCAGCAAAAGTCTTAGCTGAAAGAACACAAGTTAACACTCCACTTCCTAAAAAAGCAGTCAGTGCTTCTCCAGTCACATCTCGCTCTGTCAGAAAGGCTCTTGGAAATGTGAATAAAACTGAAGGAGTCACAAGCAAGACGGATAAGCTAAAACAGAAAAATCAGCCTTGCACTGTGAACAAAGTGAGTACAACACACTTATGCTGGGGAGGAGAGGAAATCCATAATTGACCTGCTGTTGAGGCTTAATTGTGATATAATTAAGCAGCACACAGGTGGTGCCTCACCCCCTCTTTGATGGGATAGGCGGTGAGCAGTGGAAGGATGAATGTGAGAAAAATAATAGGCTGAAATTAAGGCAATTTAATTATGGAAAATCTGAAAAACAAAACCAATTCCTTTCCAGCTGTTGACTAATGCCTTGCCAGTCCCAGAGCAGTGGTAGCCCTGCCTCCCACCAGCTTTCCTTGCTGAGATGCCATGGATGCTCAGTATGGGGTATCCCTCTGGACAGCTGGGTTCAGCTGTCCTGGCTGTGCACCCCCAGCCTCCTCACTGTGGGCTTGTGAGAAGCAGAGAAGGCCTGGACTGTGCAAACACTGCTTGGCAATAGCTGAGAGAGCTGCTTTCATCATGAACCCAAACATGGGTTCATAAGAATTGCTAGGAAGAAAAATATCCAACTCAAAAGCAGGGCACCATGTAGATGGTTCTGGAGAAAATAGTCTGAGTTTGTCTTATCCACACCTTAAGAGTTACCTGTTCTAGTGCAGTCATCTCTCAGTATGGGGTATCCCTCTGGACAGCTGGGTTCAGCTGTCCTGGCTGTGCACCCCCAGCCTCCTCACTGTGGGCTTGTGAGAAGCAGAGAAGGCCTGGACTGTGCAAACACTGCTTGGCAATAGCTGAGAGAGCTGCTTTCATCATGAACCCAAACATGGGTTCATAAGAATTGCCAGGAAGAAAAATAACTCTATCCAGCTTAAAAGCAGGGCACCATGTAGATGGTTCTAGAGAAAATAGTCTTGAGTTTGTCTTATCCACGCCTTAAGAGTTGCCTGTTCTAGTGCAGTCATCTCCTACCACCACACGTAGTACTGCACTACACAAACTCGGCTGAAACATTTGCCCATCGTCCTCTTGTGTTGGAAGGCATTAGAATTTAGGCCTGACTGAGAAAAGTATGACAGGTATGCTTGTCTATAGACCTGAGCAGCACAAGAAAGCCACTACAAATATTCTACAGCAGCTCAAATAATGTTACTTTCTCTTTTTATGACTAACAAGAAGACTGGATTAGAAAGCTGTCATACAGTGGCTGAAGAAGAATGGCCAGAAATAGAAAACATGTTTCCTTTGGATCCTCAAGGTGAGAACTATTGATGTAATTATTAAAATTAACAATAAGACTTTAATGAGTGGTGGCATTGTTCTAAGAACTTTTCCAAGCTACTGTGGCACACAAGTCAGCATTGCATTTCTCCTGAGTCCTTTCTGAAAGACAAGGGTGCTTGCTGCTTCTGAAATACTTAAATGGGAATGAGGTGACATTTCTAACAGTAATGGCTGTGCCTCAGATGTGTTATTCTGAGTCTCTTATTGTGGAAACACATTCCAAATAACCAGGTATTAGCTTCTTGGTTCATTAAATAGTGACTAGTAGATAATAACTAATAGACTACTCAAAGGAATATAGAAGAGTGTGCCAAGATTTGTAACTGAAGAGATTACTACTGCACTAGGATGTAATAGTTGAAGATTGAGCTTCTAAAGCTGTTATTAGGCCAGCCCATTTCAGATATTCTCAGTCCTTCAAAGTGTGTCCTTAAACTTTCCTCTTCATGGGGATGTGTGTGAAAACTACTGTGCCAAAGACTGCTGTGTTGATGAAACATACATGCTTTGCTTGCTAAAGTTACTAACTTCTTTACATTAGCAGTTCTGTTAGGCAGCCTAGTTTTCATCAGAGTTAGTGTATGGGATTTCATGGCAACTGCAAGGTGTAACTGGAAGTAAATACCCCATAAGAGGAGACTGTTGTGTTGTTTTAGGTGGGCTCCTATTTAATTTAGTCTAGAGGTTTGCAGCTTCCCAGGCTACTGCACACTTAACTGTCTTTCTTATACAGACTTCGAGAGTTTTGATCTTCCTGAAGAACACAAACTAAGCAATATCAACCTGTGTGGTGTTCCCCTCATGGTGTTTGAAAGGACATATGACAGATGTGTGAACATGGCTTGTTCACCCGTGAAGATTGAAGAGATTTCATGGGAATCCAGTAAGTGGAAGCTTTGCATCATGTTCAGTGCACACAATGCTCATCAGGGCAAAAAGCCATTTGGCTACAGCAGTGAGTTGCTGCTGCTGTCTGAGCTACCAGATGCACCAGTATCAAGCAGCTTCTGCTGTGTAGCCAAGCTCAGTACCTGGCCAATGCTGCCAGTTCAGGCACTCGTCTCAGAGTGGTGTCACTGACTTGTGGCTTAACCCAGCTGCAACCAAGCACCACACAACTTGCTCCTCTCCTGTGGGATGGGGAAGAAAGCAGAAGAGAAGAGTGAAAAAACTCATGCTTTGACATAAAAGCAGTTTTGATAACTAAAGCAAAAGCCATGCATTTAAGAAAAGCAAGACAGGGAATTCATTCAGTGCCCATCAGCAAGCAGGGGTTTAGCATCCTCACAACAGCAGGTTTCATCTCATGCAATGGTGGCTTGGGGAGACAAGTGCCATCACTCCAAATGTCTCTCCTTTCTTCTCCCCCCAGCTTTGTCTGTTGAGCTTGATACCATAGGGTCTGGGATATCCCCTGGGCCCGTTGGGATCAGCTGTCCTGGCTGTGCTCCCTTCCAGATGCTTGAGCACTCCCAGCCCGCTCCTCACTGATGGGGTGAGGAGCAGAACTCTGTTGCTGAGCAGTGCTCACACAACTAAACCATCCCAGTTATCAACACTGCTTCCAGCACAAATCCAAAACACAGCCCATACCAACCACTGTGAAGAAAACTGACTCTTCCCAGTGAAAGGAGTACACTGAGCAACCTTTTGTGGTGCATTGCAAGCTGATCAGTTAGGTGGCATTGGCTTATACAATGGAGTAATATTTCCCTTGCTTATTCAAGAACTTTATGCTGAGCTGCTGGGAGCTAGCTTATGTTTGTGTGCATTCTGAGTTTGAGAAACTGATTTGATTTATTTCTAACTTTCAGACTTGCTACGATCAACTGCTGACTTCCTTGCTACCCTGGATGAGATCATTGACATGCCACCTCCAATTTATGATGTTTAATGTGTGTTCTGAAGTTTCTTTTGAGGTCCAATTTCATATAGCTCTATATTTCAATAAAGGCTAGTTTAACCTATGTGCTATTGTACTACTTCTTCAGTGTCCCCAAGACACTGTAGGTAGGTAGCAAAACAGCTTTGAGGAGGTTCTGACAAGCAGGTAAAGCAGAGCCTGGATGAGCTCCTAAGCAAGGCAATACACTGTTGTCCATATCTAGGAGTTGGTACCTGCTGGTTGGAGTGTGTATGATAGGTTGAACTCCTGACCTCACTGCCTAACTTGATCCATTAAACGTGCAAGGGTTTGAACCAATTTCTGTATCTAGTGTAAAGTAAACACTAGAACTGGTGTTCTGGTTGTTTTCCCTTTGAACCTGTTTGCTCTTCACAGGGGGCAAGTGGTGTATGTCGGGTTCTTACGCAGCTGTAGACTCCTTTTCACAGAAAAATGCCTATAACTAAGGCACTGAATGTGGTTCCACAGTGCCATCACATGGCCTCTTGGTAGGCAGCCACACAGGTAAAACCACATTGCTATGTGAGGCCCCAGAGAGCAGTGGTATGAGACACAGTATGGAAATGACATTAACATAAATTTAGGTAGTAGCTTTTTGTATGTACAGACACATGAGTATTTCATATGTGTTATGGAAATTTATCATGGGGATATGAGATTTTTTTTTTGTTACTTGGAAATATTCACTATGTTCAAGAACCTAGATCCCTTTGTACAATGAAATGAGCCTTTTGGGCTGTGTCCACATGTGTGTATATGTGCACATTAAAACATTTAAAGCATGCTTGTAGAATTTAGTAGTAAACTGAACAAGCATAATGTTTACAAAGGTCATAATTAAATAGTTTCAGATTCACAGGCTTCTTGGTACTGCCATACTTTAATCTTGGAGCTTAAATACTTGTTACTTGTGGGGCTGGTGGAATGGGTGTGCAGAAAGATGGGGTGAGTCAGGTTTGGGAATATTGGTGGCCTGTCTGCATAGGGATGAGTGCTGCTGTGGTGTAGAAGATAATAGTGGTAGGATTAAGTCAAGTTGTTTGCTACAGTGAACCTCATCTCAGGCGTTTTGCTCTCATTAGGATTTCTGGCTAATGCAGGTCAAAGCTTTTGCTTTTATGAAGCTTAATTTTGTAAACATTCATTAGAAAGTTCCACTTGTTTCAGCTGGCTTTTGTTTTCCTCATTTATTTTTCAACTCTGACTGAGATTAAAGGCAAATGCACATTCCTGAGAATTTCTGGGACAAAGCTCTGGTGAGACTCCATCTGTGGGTGGAGTTTCCTGCTCTGGGTGACTCCAAGAGTTCCCAGTCACAAGGTACTGTCTTCTCTTTGGAAAATGTAAACTCATGGCCTCAGAGCTGCGAGCCTGCTCCATGTCAGCCCATGAAATGCTGGCACAGGAGCACTGGGAATTTTGTATTGCTTCAGGTAGGTGTTAACACTGACTGCTACTGGTGACTAAAAAAATCAGCTTCCTTAACTGCTTTAATGTTTCTGTAACACACACAGCTCTTACTACTTACCAAGTTATATTTTCTCTTGGGATATTGTAAGGAATACTAACTTGAGTTCAAAATGCTGTTTGAGCACTTTCCTCCACCACAGCGATCTTACTAAAAACTTGCCTCTAATATTTGGGTTTACTTGCTTGCAAGATCAAGCCTCCTGCAAAGATCTGAGATATTGGGGATTGCAAATATGCATTTGCAATCTGTAATGAAAATGAATGCTTGAGTGGTGGCAGCCTTTAATAGACCTCATGAGTACATGATTGGGAGCTCAGGATTGTAACAAAATGCACAGAGCAGGCACCTTTTCAGTGGCTTATCATTCTGCAAAGAACTGTTCTGTCTGTGAGAGTCACTTGAAGCCCTTCTGTAAGGAGAATTTAGAGATGCACATGAAGAAAATCTTAGCAGGCTCAGTAAAGTTAATTCAGTGCGTATCAGATTCTCCATCCTGTGTGCAGAGTTCTGGCAGTGGGTGGCACCATCCGGCCTTGTTAGAGCTTCTCCTCCTGCAGCCTGAAATCGCTGCGGTGGTGCTGCATGCCTTTGGTACCTTGCACACGGTGTAGGTGGCTGTGATGGCTTCATCGCCTCGTTAATGGGAAATGGAGGATACGAGTGGGCACTGAGGAATTCACAGTGCCTTTACCCTGTGACTACAGGGAGACGTCCATCAGCGGAGCACTTTTTATCTTCTGTTGCTTAAAAAGAACAGAAACGAGAAGCCTGGAGGCAATTGGTCTCTCTAGGGTTAGCAAAGCCATGACTCTCGTAACTTCCACACAAAAGCCATGGCTTCTTCCACACAAAACTTCATAGCTCTTCAAACGGTTAATGTGCCCCAGAACACCCTATTTCTGGTTTATCGCCGCACGAAGTCCCTGCAGGATGAGTGTAGCTAAGCAGTACTGCTGCCCCTTTCCTGGAGCCTTTTCGCCGTCTTGTTAGGAGGGAGCGCCCCGTACCGAGCCCTGGGACCCGGGGGTGGCGGGGGGATGATGAGCCCATGGCCGGCGGGGTTGTGTGGGTGCAACAGCCGTGACTGCGAGCGGAGCGGCGACAGGGAGCCCCGGCTGCTCCCTGTGAGCGGGGCCAGGGCGAAGGCTGCCCAGCCACGCAGGGGACCTTTCCCCGTTCGTTACTTTACTTTGCTCTCCACTGCTGCTCAAATTTCTTCTAACATCTAAGCAAGATACTGTATTAGTCTTCTCTAAATAGCCATCTGCTGGATGTGAGTGGGTTTTAGGAAAACCCTCTGGAAATATTCACTTTTCCCGGAGTGTTTTCCCAGCTGCAGTGTGCATGTCCCCTTGAGAAGGTGGAGAGGAGACGAGCCGTCCCTCAGTGCAGCGGGTCGGGCTGAGCCGGGGGCGTGCAGTGCAAATCTTCCTCCTCGTTCCTCTGTGGTGGGCTGTCGGCAGAGACACAGCCCAAATGTGCGCCTGGCCCTGCAGCAGGGGATGTTCCTGGGGCTGTCAGAGGGCAATCCCAGCTGCAGGGCCCTGGCAGCCCTCAGCTCGGCAGGGCAAGCACGCAGCTCTCCCAGCCTGTGGGGTGGGTGGATATCAGGGCCAGTCTCCCTTCCGAAGTGGCCCAGGGGGTGAGCAGTCTGTGTGGGGCCTGGGGTGTGAGCAGTCCCTGTGTCAGGTCCCTGTGGGGCCTGGGGTGTGAGCAGTCCCTGTGTCAGGTCCCTGTGGGGTCTGGGGTGTGAGCAGTCCCTGTGTCAGAGGTCCCTGTGGGGTCTGGGGTGTGAGCAGTCCGTGTCACAGGTCCCTGTGGGGTCTGGGGTGTGAGCAGTCCCTGTGTCACGGGTCCCTGTGGGGTCTGAGGTGAGAGCAGTCCCTGTCACAGGTCCCTGTGGGGCCTGGGGTGTGAGCAGTCCCTGTGTCAGGTCCCTGTGGGGTCTGGGGTGTGAGCAGTCCCTGTCACAGGTCCCTGCAGGGTCTGGGGTGTGAGCAGTCCCTGTCAGAGGTGCCTGCGGGGCTGAGGAGCAGGCTGTGCCGCTGTGCTGGGCACGGACACCGAGCTGGCTCCGTGTGCTGCTGAGCCATCGTGTGTGAGAGCGACCGGCTGTGCTCGGGGCAGGTCGCAGCAGGCACAGGCACCCTCTGTGCCGGAACGTCCCCATCTGGGAACATCTGATTCCGAAATAGGGGTGTTTTCTTTGGCTGTTGTTCCAGTGCAGGTTCTTCAAAGTCTCTATGACTCAGTTTTGGAATGAGAACAAAAAACCAGAGAAAACCAAGCATGAATCAGCTATTATTTGGCTTCAGTTTTCTATAAGCCAGGTGACCAAAATCATTCCAGCTTCAAGAATCAATAAATTAACATCATGTTTAACTAACCTATTGTCTTTTTCTTTAATCAAATATAAGGTGCTGCTGGATTTATTAGTTTAGAGGATTTTGCATTTCATTCAGCATGATAGCAATCTCCTGTTAAAAATACAATTAACCACAGTTGGGTTTCTGTACCTGCTGCTTGTGGAAACTTCAGGCAGCAGAAATAAGTTGTGATTCTCTCTGATGGATTCTGCTTATTTCCAGGGAATGTATCAAGTCCTGTTCACCTAAACATATCAAGTAGCAAACAGCTCTTTTCTCTGAACTTCTTCTCAGTTTGAAAGTTTTGTCTGTACTTTCTTCCTGAGGCTGTTTAGGTGTTGTATAGTCCTTGTCCATCATATTCCTTCTTAAATAATACACAACCTTTGAGGGCTGTTTATAGCAGCTTTGTGTTCCTTAGCTGGGAGTAGAGCCTATTATGTTTCTTCTCCTGGATTTTGTGAAGGAGCTTATACATTTTTAAAGGTATTTAAAATTGTCAGTTAAAGAGTCCCCTTATTATGAAACCAAGACTTGTAATTCCAAAGCTGACTTAAAAAAACCTTGCTATGTAAAGTAGTTTGTGAATGCAGTGCCTCATGGTTCCAAAAGTGTGCTGACCTCTCAAAGCATGTGTGAGAAAAAAAAGGCAAAATGAAAATGAGAATGGGAACATTCCTGTGGAAAAATTTATTCCAACAGCACAGCACTTTTCTAAGAATGATTATTGCACTGGAAGATATTCAAAACTTGCAAGTTGCAACTAGGTTCTGGATTTTGCTTTTTACCTTCTACCCAGTCTTGCTCCAGCCTTTTTTTTTTTTTTGTTTAGATAACAAGTTCTCAACAGCTTCTTTCAAGGATTAAAAACCTTCTTCTGAAATTCTTTCTTCTGTGCGTAGCTTCCCATGCCTTAGTCTGAGTTTCTTTTGAAACTAGGAAGGATCTGGAAATACTTTGCATTGAGATCTGGTTGCTTTTGTGGGAGCTCATCTTATTCTTCAGTTGTGTCTTGGTTCCCCCACATGACGTGTGTGACCATGCTGTGATTCTTAAGTCTTTTGCTACAGTGATTTGTTGTTTTACAGAAGATTATTATCTTCTGTAGGCAAGGGCCTTTTCTAGTGCTGGAACCCAGCCAATTCTGTTTGTCATTCTCCAGATTTTTTCTTTTCCAGTTGGAATTAGCATCCTAGTTTTCTGATTAATACAGAGAGTAAAACATCATTTATCCTCCTAATATCTTCAACAACAGGTCTGAAACAGAGGACAACACATAGGAACCAGATGTATCACCCATGGAACAGCTAATTCTTTAAGTATTCTACCCAGTTTTGGGATCTGCAAAAGTTGGTGGGGATTTGTTATCCATGTAGGGTTTCAGTGCTTGTGTGACTGTCCAGGCTTAAGGCCCCAATGTTGTTCCTGGCACTGCATCCAGGAGTGCAATATTTTTATGTGATGGGGAATACTGTCCAGTATATAGAGTTTCATTTTTAACTCTGCCTGTGTGACTTCCCTCCCTAGGTTCTATTTTTAGATGTAATTTTTGTGCCTGGAGGTTCACCTAAAAGAGGACTGGGATCTCTTTAGTACCTGTCCCCAAAATGAAGATCTTCAGAACTCATGCCATAATATGCTGCTGAGCTGGGGTGACACTGGTGGCTTATGGTTCTTCTGTTTGCTGCAGATGAGTCTCTGATGAACATCTGTTCCTAGGCAAGTAGCTGGAGTCTTCTCTACCCCTAAGCTAAGATGCTCCTTGGCCTCCTTATCCTGTGGAGGCTGATGGGACCATTTCCAGAGCAATTTTGTCTTGTGTGAAATGCAGGCAGAGTGGGATGGCAGCTGAGGAGGAAGTGTTGGTGTTTCTATTTCCAACAAAAAGTACCTAAATGAGTGTGTGAGAGGCCAGGATTCAGATTTCTGATGCTGGAGGGGCCTTGCAATCCCACTCACAGCTGAGCTGTTCTGGAGGACTCCCTTCAGCTGCTCCTGAGCAGAGGAGGGCTTGGTGTGCCTGGGCAGGGGTGGGAGGGATGGGCTGGTGCCTTGGTGGTTAGGGCTGCAAGGAGAAGGAAGGCTGGTCAGCAGTCAGTCCTCTGGATGGATAAAATCTTCCCTCCTTTGGGCAGTGTGTGTGAAGAGGAATCTTTTCCTCTCTGTCCCTGCCCTGCTGATGTGTTCTGCTCACTCTGGTTCTGGGTGCCTGGCTCCCTGTCTGTGCCTGGCTGTCTGTGGTGGAAGGGCTTGCTGTTTGCTGTCCCTCTTGCTCAGGCTGACTCACTTCCTGCCTTAGTAACTCATTTGAAACCTTCCTGTTTTCTGACTTCTGACTGCAAAGTGAAGCCGTTTCTGAAGCTTGTGAGAGAATTTTTACTGGGCTGCCTGGTGCTACTTTGCATCATTTTCTTTTCACTTGAGCTGGCTGACGGGGGAATATTTTTACCTGTTGAAATGCTGCATTCGTCTCAGGGAGCACTGTTTGTCTCAAGGGCAGGGTGCAGGCAACCTGAGGACTTGTGCCAGGGAGGGGAGCATGAGGGGGGATGGGGGCCAGGATGCAGGTGTGGGAGCAGCTCTCTGGGTGCACTGTGGTTTGTGTGGGGTCTGACTGTGTTGCACCGGCTCTCAGACTCTTGGTTTCACAGATGTTAAAGCCAGTCACAGGAAAATAATTAAGGGAATGACAAACCTGAGTAGAACAACTCTGACAGGTTTTAAGGCACGGGGACAAGCAATCTGGCTGTCATGAGGGACACAGAGCAAAGCTGAAGGGGCTGTGGGCTGTTCTGGCAACACCCCAGCCCTCTGTGCCACTGTGGAGCAAAAATCTTTTAGGATAAGGAATATGTGCATGTACATGCACTCATGTACACAAACAGGCTCTAGGGGGAAGGTTAATGCCTCTGTATGAATCTCTGCAGGCATTTCCTACTGGGAACATTTCCCAGTTTAGAAAAACATGTCATGGAGGGTGCTGCAGCTCTCCTGTCTTGGCATGTTCCTCCCTCTTTTGTGAGCCCTGTCCGTGAGCAGAGCTCTGGCTTCTGGAGGCTGCACAGGTCATCAGGAGCACACAGAAGAGCTATTCCTACCATCCCCTCTCCTTTCTGCTACCCAGGCATGCCTGACAGCTCTTCAATGCTTGCATAAGAGGTAGGAGCACGGTGTCCTAATTTATATGCCTGTCGCAGTGGGCAGTGAAATGGCTAATCAAATCCTACCTGGCTTGTGATATGACCATAGCTTTTGTAAATGTGCCAAGTGCTCTGTGAAAGGTGCATGATTTATAAAGCATTTCCTCAGTTTCTCTGTCAGCTCAAGCTCTCTTCAATGTATTGGGTATTAAAGCAATGAGACAGAAATCAGAGGGAGAGCTCATAAAATTTGTAAGTCAATTCAGCTTAAAGAAACCAGACAAGTAGATGCACAAAAGTAAAGAATAATATATGTATGTGTATAAGGCTCTGTATAGCAAAAGACCCACAGAACTAACCTCTCAGGGGAACCAAAGTCAAAGTTGCTTTTAAAAGTATTGAAGAAGAGATTTCAGTTTCTTCAAAAGTAATGAGGATTTTGCCGTAGTTTTCAATGGGAATAAGCTCCAGCTCCTGTTGGAATTCATAACTCATACCTCACTGCCTGTCACAAAGAAATACTCTAAGCAGGGATGAAAGATTTATGAAATCATGCATGAAATGACTGTATGTCTACTCTGCTTTCTGAAGGCTGTATTTTTGTGGAAGGTATTTTATATACAGGACATGATTTATCTCTGATGCCTGCATGTTTTATTCTTCTGTAAAGATTTTAACTACCTTGGGAGAGATCCTCCCTTCTGAGGGAGGACCTTCTTCCTCAGTGAAAGAAGGAATACAGTGAACAGCAGTAAAGAGAGCAGAGAAGCTGGAACTATCAGGTGCTCTGGCACCTGGGCCGTAATTTAAAATGCACTGCATCACCATGTATGTGATGTATGTATTCTGAGATGTACACGTATGTATCCTGACAGTACTGCACTCAGGGCTGTAGTGTTACTTGTTTGGCTTAACACAATATTGCCTCAAGAGATTCCAGCCACTCAGGCTGAGATCTGGACTTCCTGTCAAAAAAGAAATTAATTTCAAAACTTTCCAGATGAGATGCTAAGATGATAATAGATGTCCTGACTGATGTCAGCTGTCAGGAGCAGTGCACAGCACACTGCCAGTCTCTTCCACTCTGTACTAACTTTCTTTTCCTTGTCCCCCCAGGGGGTCCCTGCATTTGTTTCACAAGCAAAGAGAAGAACCTGTCCTGTCATCCTTGCCCTCTAAAGGCCTCTGTAAATGTTTTGGCTTTACTGTTCACTTTCCTGCTGTTGCTTGGAGGATGTGCCGAGGGCTGAGGAAAGTGCTGCTCTCACCCAGGGACTTGGGTTCTGTTCAGCTGCTCTCTGCTTGAGGTTATCCAGCTGTGACACATGCACTCAATGACACCTTCTGGGACACAGGAAACCTGAATTATCCTTACTGAAAGAACCAGCAAGGACATACTGCTCAGCAGGGAATATATTAATTTAGTTCAGTGTCTTTTACAAAGAAGTTTTTAAATCCGAGACTAGAGTGAGGAGGCATTTTCAAAGTTGTACAAGTGAGCACTGCAAACACAGATGAATCTCAGCCTGAGATTTCACTGTTGCTCTGTTCCTGTGGAATGACTCATTCAAATCCATTTAAGCATCCTTATTGATAAGTCTTACTAGAGCCTTGGCTTCTCTGTGCACAAATGTGACCCAGGGCAGCATCTGAGAGCTCAGACAATGATATTTTTTTAGCCCATCAGATCTCTCATGCTGCTGAAAAGCAAAATCCCAGTTTCACATGCTTTTGGGATTTTGATGTGGGTATTAAAATGGTGAGTGGTTTTGTGTCTGAAACCTCTGCTCTAGTGAATTGTAGTCTGTGTATTGGCCTAGTTGAAGATCTGTAAACCAGACCTTGGGATGAAACAAAAGATGGTACATATCTCTGCCCTGAGTATGGGCAGCCTGAATTTCTGTATTCACTAAGAGGAATGTGGTTATTAACAAGAAATATCTTTCAAATATTCCTCTTCTCCAAGGTAGCTGATAAATACTGTGCATGCTTTTGTGGTAACCCTTGGGGCGAGTGCAGCAGAAAACATCAGAGCTGTCATGGAGAGTGTTTGATTCAGGTTTTCTGTGCTGGGAGTGTGCTCTCTCTGCTTGCAGACATACAGTATGTGGGAAAATGCTCCTAGCTGCTTCCAGACTCAAAGATGGAGTGCATTTCTTTGTCTTCAGAAGTTGTGTGTGAAGGAGAACCTCCTGGAAAGTATCCTAGAAAACTCCCCTGGCCTGACTGGGATGAAGACAACCAGTGGAGAGGGTGTGGTTTCCTGTGGGTGAGTCCTCACAAAATATCCATCTGAACTGGAAAATGTTGGAGGTGGTGGAGGTTTCCTCTTCCAGAACTAAATCCACAGGGTTAAATGTTGTCAACCTGTTCTGAGTCTGTGAAGAGGTTTGGAAAAAATCTGTCTGATGCCTGGCAAATAGGAGTCTACATGGAACAAAATAAGTCTTGTCACTTGCCAGATTTGCCAGAAAAGCCCATGGGAGGAGTGGGCATCAGAATTTTAAGCAACTTCTCTCTCTCAGAAACAATCTGGCTCATGTCAGTGGTGAACAACGTTGGAATGGAGTAAGCAATCCATGCTGCTGCTTCTGCTGTGTTTGTGGATAAATAAAAGCATTAATTAACCAGACAGCTCATTCTACTCCTTTTTAATGAGCTGAACACACGCTCTGACCATCTTGGTGCAGATATAGAAATGTAGATTTGTTTATGCTGCTATCAAACATCAGCCACATTGTTTTGGATGCTACAGATGTTAGGCTGCAAGTCTAACGTCTTCTCCTTTAGGGTCTCACTTTTTATTTAGACTTTAAAACTGTATTCAAATGAGGTTTTGACCGAAACTGAATCACTATGTACTTGAAAGCTAAAGAGCTTATCAGGCATCTGATAATGTTTTCAGGATTTCCCCAGATGAGACCGCGTAGTGTACAGACAGGAAGCCGAAGTATCGAGCGCCTGACCAGAGCTTCCTCCTGCGCAAGAGTGGGGGTTTCTCTGCCTCCAGTCTTAACTCTGCATGCATGGTCTGAGCCTTGAAATCTACAGGATAAGCAGCACCCAAACCTCCCAGCTGAGCCCTCCCAGCGCGGTGAATGGAGCGCTTCAGTGTGCCCCTCTGCAAGGTCAGCAGAACAGGTCTCACCTCTCCTGAGCTCTGTTACCTTCCTGACTCCTTATCAGCCAGGGAATCAGCAAGGGACTTTCCAGAGCTATAAACATGTGAGCTGAGGAGATGGAATGAACCCACATGCAAATGAGTTCTGATTCCCTTCCCTTTATAAAGTTAAAATGTTTTTGAGAGAGATTCAGATCCTGCAGAGTGTGGGAGTCTGAGGAGGTTACCTTGGGCCGGCAGTGTCTCTGTCCCTGCTGTCTGTCTGTCTGTCTGCCTTTCCATTGTAGACAACAAAGTGGAGTGATGTAGAATAGAAAACGAGAAATGCAAACCTGTGCTGATTGAAGAGAAGGAAGAAAAATGGAAGAGAAAAAGCTGAAGAGTGGGAAAAAGATAAAATAAAATGAATTTTGGGGATTCCACTGTGAGTAAGAGCCGAAAAAAAAGTAAGCTGATTTATTATGTTTGTCTTCTGCCTGAGTGCCAGCACACTTTGTATACGTGAAAGGTAATTTGCACATTAAAGATTGAATCAAAACGTCAACTTCTTCCTCAATTCCTCCAGTTTTGAACCAGGATAGTTCTGTCAGCTTTGATGGGTTTACGTTCTGTAAATGCAACATAATGAATATCAAGTCTTTGAAGTAATTTTGAGTTATGTTTATGCTAAAGCAATGAAAAATTTCAAATGACTTTTAAATACTGTTGTGTCAGGGAATCGGCACATATTCTACTGCTTCTCTTCACCACACAGGAGTTTTTTCTCTTGTCCTTGTCCTCTTGTGACTTTATTCCAAATCCAATGGAATTCAGAAATAAGGGGTAGTGGTATCATTATGTGCATTAATATTTTCCTTGAATTATGATTTATATATATTTTTTTCTTTTAAATCTGTATCTTAACCCACTTAAATAACAACTATTTAAACAGAGAGAGGATGTGAGTTAATTGATGTATGTATTTATTTTCTTTTTGTCAAATGCTACTGATTTAGAGACTACGATGTTTGATTGTAACAGAAGAGTTTGACTGGTTGTCCCTGGTTTATTTCACATCAATTCTTTACTTTTTTGAAATGGTTTATTTTTATTTTTTGCATGTGCTTCTAACTTATCTAAGCATCCGAATTTGCTTTGCAGCATGGAAAAAAGAGACGGAGAAATCTCCGCTCTTCTGTGGTGGAATTTCCAACAAATCCCCTGTTGGGTGGTGCAGGGAAGGGTTTCTGGAGTTTGCAGGATAAGGCAGCTCCCCTCCCTTCACTAGCGTGATTAGAGACAGGCAGTTACTCTTTCATTTTTCTGATTACTTTGCTTACTGAAAAATGCAGCTTTGACTGAACTGAAATTATTTACAAAGCTCACCTGAGTGCAGCAAATAGTCTTGAGTAAATAATCAAAAAGTAAATTTATTTTAACATTTTGAGAAATATACTTTAATTTTTTTCTTTTAAAAAAAACACCTGTTTGCATTTTCTTAATTTCTCACATGCAAAAATAATAATGGCAAAAAAGTAGCATTTTTTGTTTTAGGCAAAAATATATTACATTACATGTTTCAAATGTATGTATTTTATTTTTAGAAAATAATTAAAAAAAATTATTCCAGATTTAGCCAAATGACTTTTTTCTGATGATTTATTCCTTTTGGCTAGTGGATTAAAAAATACTAATTGCCATAGCTTTGGTTGCATTTCATCTTCATCTGGGAGAGTGTTAAAATGAATGTTTTTCTGTGGGAAATGGTGATGAAAATGTGAATTATTTTGATGATAAAATTTTCTGGTCATTTTAAAATACCTTTTTGTCAGTCAAAATGGACACATTATCCATCTTTTCCCAAAAGAGAGGATGAACACCAGTTTTCATGAAATAGGTTTTGTTTATCATTGTTGAATCTATTCCCTAATTTCATGAGCAAATCCAGCTGCTCTCTCTTCTGCAGCTTTTCAGATACCTGGGCTCCATCTAAATGTGCTTTGGGACAGGGCTTCACAGTTCTTTAAACAGTTGTTGGGTGAGCAGGGCCTGGAGTTCCTGGGGAGAGGGAGTTTGAGGATTGCCAGCATAGCAGGACCCAGGGTTCTGGGGGGGGACTCTTGTAAGACAGAGGTTTCAAATATATCAGTGACTGCCTGGGATGGTCTTGGGGGATTCATCAAGGAGAAGCCTGAAAAAATTGATTTAAACTTATATTTAAACCTTTAATATACACTGAGTATCCAAGTCCTTGTTGGCAACTCTAGCGATCTTAAGTTATTAATGGAATTATTAGCTGTAGGCAGCCTGCTTGCCTAAATATTCTGGATGTGATCATGTTGAATCTAAATAATACCTAAATTATTTTATTTAAAATGATATCGGATAAGTTCAAGGAGAGCAGGATTTAAAATTTTGAATAGGAGTTGAGTGTATCCCAGAGGAAAACCCCAGGTGCCCACAGGGTAGGGGAGCATTCCTCAGCCTTTGCTAATGGATGCAAACAAAACAAAAATCTTGGACCATTTCATGTGCCCCAAAAGGAGCCATCTGCACCTGCAGGTAGTCCCTGGAAGCTTCCAGAAACCGACTCCCAGTTTTTCATGTTCTAAACACAATGGGTGATGGCCTGGCATGGCCGGGGTCTGGCAGCAGAGCTCCCAGCCCCTGGGCTGAGCCATGCCAGGGCACAGAGCAGGGCTGAGGTGCCTGAACGAGGGCACAGCTCTTTGCTCGCAGACTGGCAGGGGCCTCCACACTGCTCCAGCTGTGCCATTATTCTGATATTACACTCCTTTATTTCAGTGCTTTAGTATTGAAACAAACTACGCGTGTATTGAAAGGTTGTTTGCTCTTTGTGGAATACTTTATTTTCAATAACAGTATAGTTACAATATAAATACAGTAAAAGTATAGTTACAATATAAATACAGCAACTTATTGTATTTTAAGTGTTTATATAAAAAAACCTGTTTGAAGAAATCTCTGGCTTCTAATGGATTACTAGCTTTACAGTGTTTTATTACACTGTGCTTCTCCAAGTAAATTCTTTGCCAGGTGATGATGACATTCCTTTTTTTAAATGAGAGGGTTACAAAAATGTGATTAATTGATGTTTGCCTGTTTGTTTTTTAACTGCTTACTCAGAGTGTAACCATTTTCTATTAGTAATATAGTGTAGTAGTTATGTAGTGACAAATACTGTAAGTACCTGTGTACTTTAAACAGAAGAAACAGTGCCAGTACTCTTGAATTATTAAAAAGGTGTAAATTGGGAAGGAATAAGAAATGGTCATCCACTCTCTCCTGTTTGTTGTTTTTTATATCTTCCTGTTTTGGGTGTTTAGATTATTTTTGAAACATACTGATTGACCAGTCATTTCGAGCTTGCTCTGTTCCACTCCATTTGTCAGGAATTAGTTCAGCTGAGCAGTTCCCACCCTGCTGGACACAGCACATCTGTCACCTCCAGCACATCTGTCACCTCCAGCACCTGCCCTGGGCACGGTTATCAGATATCCCGACCAAGGAAAGAAGTGTCACTGGGTTTGGGACACTCTGTATTCGAAGAGTTTGGAAAGAGTTTTGCTTTGTCCTCAGTCAGCTGGTGTGAAACTTCTTGTTTGCTTACAGTACAATTTTATTGCTGAAATTAGAAAGAATAGAGAGAAGTTGAGCAAGGGCGTTTGACATGTCAGTTGCCCTTGTTAGCACACTGGAATTGGCTTTCCAGTTCCTTACATCGGCACTGTTAGTCCAGCTGTTGCTGCAGTGTGCAGAGTACGTGCTTCAGACTGCTACATTCTTTACACTAAAGTTACATCCTGCCATCTGAATGCATATATAAAAAAGCCAGAACATGGAGCCCACAAAAGTTTCTATTTTTCTATACATAAAGCTTGCTGAAATTATCTCCAGGGCCGTGACTTATTAAGGCTGAGTATAAATGAAACTATACTGTACTGTAACTACACTATAAGTAAATGGTATAGTGATTACTAAAAATAATACTTAGTATTAGAAATCTTTATTATTGCTGTTAGCCAGAACATTTTAAAAATAGGAAATAACTTTTCATTATGCACTTTTGATACTAGTGTTTTTACTAGCTGTAATGTATATAGATGGCTGATAGTGTAAATATTGTTTTTTCTTAGTGATTTATGCCCAGTGTGTGTGTATTTTGTCATGTATTCTTTCTCCAATTTAGTGAAACAATGCAGAAAAAAAATCAGTTTGTTCTAGGTCAAAAAATAACATTAATTTCATTTAAAAAATGAAAAGGAATATGCAGTCATTTTTATCTTCCATGAAGGAAAATGGTTTGTTGCACAAAGTACTGTGTTGGAAAATGTGATTAAAATGGGAACAAGAGAATTGAACCTCAAGATAAGCAGAATGAGATAATTCTACAGCAGAAGAAATTGAATGTTTGTTATTTGTGAAATAGACATTTGCAATAGAAATGTAACTGTCTCTTAAAATTAAAAATGCAGCCAGAAAATAACTGGAAGTTCCAGAAAGCGTTTTGGGAACAAATGCACTTGTTTCTGGACAACCCAAAAGATGTGTTTGGGCTAATCTGATTCATCATGAAATGGGAAATTTTTTTTTTGCATGTAAGAATTAACCAGTTCAGATTATTAATTTTTTTTCTCTGTGGTGTGGGAATAACGAAAGTGTCGGTGTAGTTGCAGGGCCAAAGGTATTATGGACCTGTTCCATTTTTCATCCTGAAGGGTTCAGGGAAAGGATATCTACAGTTCCTCATCTGGCATTGCCTGTGGTCTTCACTGATACGGGGAGAACCTGGGAGCAGGGTGTGCTTGACACCAGTGTCCGTGTCTGATGGGAGCTGCTTGATGCTGGCAGAGCTCAAGAGCAAAGCTTAGGTGAGGCTTTTCTTTAAGCCTGAGCTGAAACTTTGGCCTTGGGTTTTTCATGGGTGAGCATGGTCTTTATAGAGCACAGAAAGATCTTCTGTGTGTGAGCACTCTGCCTGTAAACTTGCACATGAGCTGTACTGAGAGGAATTTACAATATTTAAAGTTAGGATATGGGCAGTGTTTGCCTTGTACCTAAGCACCAGAGTAAAGACTTTCTTGTGGGTCCCTAATCTGTGGCAGAGCTGCTCTGCTGAGAAAGGGAATGATGGAAGGAGACCTGCTCAGTGCAGGAGGGTGGGATTGTTTGTTTTTGGTGTGAGGTAGCCCTAGGTGAGAGCCCCCCACAGTGTTTGCCTTGTACCTAAGCACCAGAGTAAAGACTTTCTTGTGGGTCCCTAATCTGTGGCAGAGCTGCTCTGCTGAGAAAGGGAATGATGGAAGGAGACCTGCTCAGTGCAGGAAGGGTGGGATTGTTTGTTTTTGGTGTGAGGTAACCCTAGGTGAGAGCCCCCCACAGCCCAGCAGCCCAGGCAGCTCCTACAGGAGCTGGAATTGCTGTGGAGAGCAGATGAGGCTGCTTGTCCTGGGCTGAATGGGAAAAAGGGGAAATCAAAGAAATGGGTAATTTTTAAATGGAGAGGACCAAACGTATGGGTTTTGGAGGTTGAACTCTGGGTTCATGACACCAAGCAGAGGTTTTCACAGCGTGAGGCTGGTCTGGGGCTGCTGCAGGGGATGCTCGAGGTCTGCCCAGTGAGCAGAACTCCCCTGCAGGACACTCTGACTCTGCAGAGCACAGCCCATGGTCTGCACTGAAATTTCACAGCCAGCACAGCTGAACCTGAGAGCTTCTGCTGGGCTCGAGTGTTTGCCTGCCTCTGGTGCCACTGTGCTCCTTTCTGGCTGTGAGTTTTCCTATTTTTTAAAAAAATGTCAAAATTTCTAGAATAACTTAGTCTTCCATTTCACCCTCTTGTTTCAAGTACCCAGCTGTCAGTGGAGCTGTGAGACAGGTATTTTTCTTCTAGCTGTGGGGAAAATGTATTTAATGAAATAAAGGTGAAAAAGATGCTTTATGCTCCTAATGATGTGGGACCATATTCATTATTTCAAGTTTCCTATCTGTGATAATTAATTACCACCCATGATGAGCTCATTTGGGTAGTGTCTGGATTTCATGTGAAGCTGCAGTAGATAATTGACTGCTTAAAAATCATTAAAATCTCATTCTTTGGTTATATGTTTGGACAAATGTAGATATTTTACTAAAAAGAAAGGTTGTAATGGCAGCATAGAGAATAAAAGTAAGGAAAATGCAGAGAATTTACACATTGCAGTGACTTGATGGCTTTAGGATCTTTATGTTCTTTTCTTGTTAAAACATATTTAATTAAGAAGAAAGCTTATGGAAGAATAGTTGTCAGGCAGTTAACATTATTCAATCACTCTAAAAAGGTTTGCCTTTTGGTGTAGCAGTAAAACTTTATAGGATGATTGTCTATTAAGTATCTGTCCTGTAGGAATTGTTAAATCTGGTGTAATAAGATCTCCAAGCTGTGAGGTACTAAGGGACCTTGCTGGAATAGAACAAAAGAGTGTTTTTCCAAGAAGTAGATTTATGGCCCATTGGAAAGACTTGCCTCCTCACTGCTCCTGCAAAGGCAGAACAATATAATTTTATGGGCTGTCTTCTTGTTTGCAAATGCATGAATTTAATCCTTGAGTAAGTGGGTTCTCAGAGGGAGGGAGTTATTCCTGGAAGGACAGTGAAAGGATAGAGAATGTCACATATGAAGTTCATGAGGGGTCAAAGTGGCTGAAAGTGGCATCATGTTTTTTAAGATGAGAGATTACCAATGTACTGCAATGATATTAAACTCTGCAGGCAAACTGAAAGAGAGAATGTGACCTTTTGTCCTACTTAGTTAAAAAAAACCTGTAAAGCCAACTTACCTGGAAAATGGCTGTGGAATTATGAGGATGTGCCCTTCCATGCCTTTCCTTTGGGATTTCACTAAACCATCAGGTGTGCTGCTGGAGAGCTGGGCTGCTCTGTCCTCCCGTGTGGGATAGATCCATCCCTGAGTTCTGGCAGCAATCTTAGAGCATGTTCACCTGTCCCCCTGCCTTGGGGCTGTCTCTGCAAGCCCCTGTCCCTGGGGAGAGGCAGCTCTGCCAGACCTCACCCGGGCAGGGACAGGGGAGTTCAGGGTGCTGAGAGCAGGCTGGGGGAGCACCCAGTGCTCTGGCCTGGGCAGCTTAGAGCTACTGCAGCTCTTTAGCTGGGTCTCATGGAGGGGCATTTCATGTTTTCCCTTTCACTGTGTGCCTGATTGTGCCACGGTGAGTGCCAAAGCTGTCTGTACCCAGTGGGTGCTGAGCACACTGGTGCCTCTATGGAAATGCCATGCACTTTCCTTAGGAGGGGGAGACTGGCCTAAGGGATAGACACTTCCACCCTTTCTTCTTCCTGACCTTTTCTCCGCTTTAAGATAGGATGTTTTATTGATGATCATGAGATGTTTTTCCTGCTTGGCATTGGAAGAGGGATTGCCACAGAAGGGCCACGCTGCTTGTGAAGGTCTTGCTTAATTAACTCAGCAGTGATCTTAGCAAGCAGTATTCCAGTGACAAATTAGAAATATCAGACAAGCAAAATTTATTGCTACAGTACCTTATTTTAAAGTTGCAGATGAAGTTTTGTCCTATTGGAGTGCCTTAGCAAGATGTTACTTTTGTTAATTTGATTTTTCTTTCCTGTCTCACAGAGTCAAGTGACAGATGGGTAGGACTGAGCTGGGCTGTGGGTACCACACAGCAGTTACTTAGCAAATATGTTTGTTCAGAGGTTTCCCTCCCAGCAAGAGAAACAGTTAAAGAAGTATATTTTTAATTTCTGTTGTTTGGTTGACTGGTTCAGCAGCCTGAGAAGACAATTAAAGCTGTAAAGAAATGAGCACACTGCTGCCTTTCCTGCCAACACTTCTGGGGCTGCATGTGAGGCTGATGTACTGGGAAAGTGGCATGGGGTGCTAGCAAGGATTGTTCACTGAAAAAAATACTTACTTATAAATGAATAAAATCAATCCTAAACCAAAATAATTATATTAGAACCATTCTGTTCAGTAAACTTCCTTAAATTAAGTTCTGTTCAGTAAATTTCCTTAAATTAAAAGTTTTTGAAGCTAAAAGATTTAATCTGAAATCCCCTTGACATCCAGATATTTTATTTCAGACCAAATATTCTTTTCACTGAAACCAAAGAGATTTTTTTCTGAGACTTCATCTCACTGGACCAGAAAGAAGTATCTTTAAAATGTTCCAAATAAATCTGAAAATTTTTTATAACTTACCAAGCACTGTTTATATATAGTCCTATATGCATCTAACATCTATTTTTCCTCAAAATTTCCCTGTTTGGGGTATGCAGTTTAATGAAACTTGTGACTGCTCTTAGGTTTGTCAGATGTGATGAGGTGTTTCCCTGTGGGAGATGTCACTTTGACCTTCAGCATGTTTGAGCAGTGTTTTTCTGTGCTCCGGAATGCCTTTGGGTGGGATTGTCACTCTGAGATGATGTTGACAATTTGACAAAGTTGTGTCAGTACACAACCATGCAGCTGTTATGCTGAAGGCTCCCACTTGCCTTTTTGCCACACAGACTCTGATGACTCTGCAGGGCTGCCCCAGTGCCAAATTTCCTTCTTTAGAGCTTCTGGTTGGATTATTTTGTTAGCAAGATTGCTGAGTGACTCTGGAAGGTTTTACTTCTGTGTCTGTGTTGAAAAAAAAGGAAATTTATAACTCACCTCTTTGAAATTCCCAAAGGCTTCCAGAAAAGTGCAGAATGTTTGAGTGTTATATTCCTTGGCTGTATGTTTTTTTTTGTTTTGTTTTGTTTATTTTTGTTACTAGGAATTCTGCAACACATTAGGGCACATTGTGCCTGTGTGTGTGGCCACTTCTGGTGTCAAAGGAATACATAAAATAGCTCATTTTTCAAAATCTATGTCCTGGAGCCATTATTCTGCTTCTGACCTACAGTCTGGGAATGGCTGATTTGGCTGCAGTGAAGTTTTCACTCTTATTTTACAGCTCCTGGAAGAAGGCCAGGCACTGGAGAGAGCCAGCAGGAGTATGAGCTACTGCCGTGTGTTGGGACAGCCTGAAAATGAATGTCATTTATTCTCAGCTTTGAGAACTGAATTCCATGGGTTGTAATTGAATCTGCTGTCAGACCCATGGGGCTCAGTTCTTCAGCTTGGATATTTCTGTCTTCACATACACAGGAGATCAAAGAAGCACTTGATCATTCTCTACCTCTTCTGGTGATAGCAGCAAGCAGGAGAGGAAGCACGAGTGCTGTGAATCATTTCAGCAGGGAGGGGTCACTGCAAAGGCTCTCTCAGGATAAATAGCTGTGCAGTGATTGAATCTCTGTGATCTCACAGGCTCTGGGCTGCTACCCACTGTTTGATTAGCTTGATTCTTTCCTCTCATTGTTATCAAGGCTACATCTGAATCCCTGAGATGGTGTAGATTGGATGATGTCCCCAAACCCTGCTGAGGGGTGCATTCTCCTGTGGTGAGCTCCTTTAGACTGTGGAAACCTGGACCTCCCTTGGGCCGAGCACTAAATTTGCCAACTGATAATCCACTACCCTGCTCTCTTGGTACCACTACTGTGCAGTTATTGCCTCATTTGCTTTGTCCTGTGCCAAATACCCATTTTTGACAGAAGCTGTGACCATAAAGTTTATTCATTTGCACCAGCCAACCAACCCACTTATATAAACAGAGATTTCCTTTCCTGAGGTTAGTGATGTGCTCCCAAAGTGTTTGGTTTAGGGAGTTTCCAGTGTAATTAGTGATGGCAATGTAAGTGCTGTTTGAAGGCTTGGTAGCACAAACATCCCTCTGTAGGGGAATTCATTCAAGTCACAGGTTGATGTTTTTTCTTGCAGGACCTCTGTTAAAAGTTTTCATTTTTCATTCCAGGGATCAGGAAAAGTAATTGTCGTCTTTAAGCATGTGAAGAGTTACAATTAGCAACAAGCTTTCCACCTCTTTCCTGCAATAATAACACCTAAATTACATTTTTCCAACTCAGTAAAGTGGATCATAACTGATCTTATCCCCGTGTTACAAAGCTCTTAAAAGCATAGAAATGCTAAAATCCTGCAGGTGCAGGAAGAGCATGTTTAGCTAAGTAGCTTAAAACTGCTGTGTGCCTTTCATTCTGAATATGTATTTGCACACAAAAAAATCAGATATTAATCACTGTTGCCTGTGGATACAGATGTACCTTCATACTGATGTATTTTTCATATAAATTTTTATCCTAGGGGTTGAAGAGTTTCAATTGCAGCTGTCTGAGATGTATTGTTCTCACCAGTTTAGAAATTACAGTTCTTGAAAGAGCTCACTGGTTCCACCAGCTCCTGCTGTGTGAATATCCATTAAACAGGATGGAGAAACTGAGCAAAGGACAATACTGAAATTTTTACTTTTTATTTTCCTCTATCATCCCTGTCAGGAAGAGGAAATGAAATTTGAGAAAAGAGTTGGCAAAATCTTCAAAAGAAGAGAGATCAATGGAACAATTTACAGTATGCTTGATGCAGGCAGTGTGGTGGATATTAGGTGCTGCAGAGCTTCATCCTCTTCCTTCACTGTGCAGCCCAGCCTGGGGGCAGTGATGCAGCACAGAAGGTGATGTGTGCATGGCAACAAGGCCATGGATGAAATCAAGCAGTACAGAAATCTTTGGAGTCCCACCTATGTGACAAAAGTGGTGTAAGTAATGCTCTTCTTTTCTCAAAAGCCTGCAGTAAGTCATGAACTAATAACAGCACTGTTTGTTGTCTCAAACTACGTGTAAGTAGTTAAAATGCAGAGGGGTGAAGGAGTCACTGTCACGCAGGCAGGGAGCACATACAGGGCTGCTGTTACTCTGGTGGTGGCTGGTGCTTGTGATCTACTCCCTGGAGGGGCCAGGGGGTACCCTGGGTGGGCCAGAGGGGTGTGTGCACCCCCAGAGTGAGGTTCTTCACCCCCTACAAACTCACAGTCACCTTGCCTTTGGCAAACTGGAAATGGGATATCACTATGAAAAATTTGGTGGCCACGTCTGTGTGGTGCTGAACCTTCCCAAGTGCATGGAGCTGGCTGTGTCCAGGGGAGAGTCAGGAAAGCTCTGTCCAGCTTTGGGCTCCAGCTCTCCGTGAATGATGGCATTTCCTGTAGGAAAACTGCTTCATAGCCTGTGTGTAATGAAAAACTGGATGGTATTTGTGTCCTGAACAATTATATGTTCTGATCAGAGCATTTATGAGGAAAATGGTGAAGGAAAAAGCTGTTCCCAGGGTTCATTATTCTCAAACCTTTTTCCTCTCACAGCTGCCTGGATGTTTCTGTGCTCTCCAGTTGCTGCTCGCTGAGAGAACAGAATGGAATGAATAGGTACAGAATATTTTGAAAGCAGATGCAAGCCTGCCTTTCAGCCCTGCAGTGACCATTCAGTGAGCTCTTCCTTGGGCCAGGCTACTGTGGCTGCCTTGGAGGCTTGCTTGCCCTTCATGACAAAGCATCTTCTTTTGGGATATTCTTGATATATTTAAACCAGAGAAGCTTTCAAGGCCCAGGCTGTCCTGCTGACATTGCTGTGCCTTTCCAGCACAACTGAAAGTATTTTTAGTGTGCAGTTTCAAAGCAGTGTAACTTCTGTCTGTCTCATTCTGCTGCCTCACAGTATTCCTGTGTATTCTGCCTCACTCTAACAGTGGCAGCCTCAGGATGGCCCAGCCTGCACCTCACCCCCCCAGCCTGCACAGGAAGGAATGCAGGGTCACAGAGCTGAAGGTAAAATGACTCAGTGGCTCCTGGCCTGGGGTTCTGTCAGATGTACAACACATCAGGGTACATTAATGGATCTAAATCCTTACTGAATCTACCAGCTCCATGCACAACCACCAGAAGTTGAAGCATCACAACTCTGATCTGTTGATCCAAATGTTTAATCCCAAAGAGAAATTCTGATTTTTCACTTTATTTTTCAGTACAGAAGCATTCAGGTGACTTCACTTGAATTTTTTAGTGCTGATATATATTAAAACCTACTTTTTGGCACAAGTAAGGCTTTTCCTATGTCTCTTTGAAACTGACCTGTGGCACCTTCTGGTGCTTATTCACAGATCTCACTCTCTTAATTTTTTTCTGAATAAATCAATGGGCTGAATGCCCCTGGTACAGCTCTGGCAGATGAGCAGGGCACCTACATTTTGCAGATGAGCAAACGGAGAGACCCAACACTTTAAATGGAGAAGCCCTGAATTCTCTTGCATGGTTTTTGCTTTTGACTTGTGGTTTTCTGCTTACTATTCACAACAAACAAATGAGGACAAACACCTACATACTTCTTCTTCTTCTTGTAGGAGCGTGCCCCAGTGCCACCACACTGCTTGTGTGGTTTGCTGCCTTCCCCTCCCTTGACTGATATTCTGTCCCCACTTCTGGGTTCTTGATCCATCCCTGCCTCTCTCAGGGCATATCTCTTGAAGATTTTTTTTTGCTTTTCTGCCCTATATATTGTGTATTATCTCTCTCCCTCTTTTTTAAAATTTTATTTCCTTTCTTTTAGCTCATCCCCCAAGATTTTCTTCTTGATTCAAGATAATGCTTGAATCTGGTGAAAAAAGCAAACCTCCTGTGCTGTAGGGTCTGATGAACTGCTTCAAAAGCAAAATGGGAGCAAACAGCAGAGCAGCACAGAGAGAGGAGCTGCAGCAGTCCCTGGTCTGTAGGTGTTGCTGTGTTTCCCTTTGCAGGTGAGGGAAACTGCTGTTGTGGCACTGACCACTGCTCCCTTCTGCTGCCTCCCAGCACCATCCTCTCCTCTGCATTTCTGCCCTGCCTGGTGGATGCTGAGGAGAGGCTCGGTGCAGGCTGCAGGGAGGGCTCTCAGGAGATATTTCAGACTCTCCAAACAGTGGCTGTGCATTGCTCACTGCTCTGGAGATGGCTCTGCCCTGCTCTTTGGCTCTCCAGGACAAGGTAGCTTTTGCAGACTGTGGCTCAACTTTTTGGCTAACATCTCTTTTTCCTTCCAGGAAAATGCCGAGTTTGTGCTGGGTTCAGCAATCCTGGTGTCTGCACAGCTGAGAGAAATCACTTCACTGTGAGTGTGAGTGTGCCTCTGCAGCTTTGACAAGCCTCTCACCTGCCCTGGGGAAGGAGCAGCAGGGCTGGAAAGCTGTGAAGTCACAATATGCTGACTAAGGTCAGTAGCTTGCAATGACTCACAATCTGTTTTTCTGGCAGCCCAACCATACAGCAGGTTCTGCTTTTTTAAATCATCTGTTTCTTTAAAAAAGCCCTACATCAGAAAAGTTAATGCCTAAAGATATACAGGAAGGTGTGACCCTTTGACAGGATACATGCACAGTACAGAATTCTCTGTTCATTGGCATCCCTCCCTTACTCTACTGTGCTAGCCTATTTTCACCCTGGCAAAGAGAAATTTTTATAACTTACATTATAAAATACATATAACGTACATTACTAGGTTGTCTTTCTTGTACCATTATTTTTTTCCATCTTTCTGAGCACTTACTGCCAACCTGGAGAGGGATGTTGGGCAAAGCCAGCTGAACAGTCTTGTGCCAGATTCTCACTGAGTGCCTGAGATGTTTCTGCCTGCCATGAAGTATCTAATTCCTAAATTAGGGACAAAGATTTTCCATCTTTTCTTAAAAATTTCTGTTCTGTGCTAAAGATAGTACTTAAACTGCCTCAGTACCCATGAATCATGGAATCATAGAATGGTTTGGTTTGGAAGGAATCTGAAAAATCATCCATTTCCAACCTGCCATGGGCAGGGCCACCCACTAGACCAGGATGCTCTAAGCCCCATCCAACCTGGCCTTGAACACTTCCTTGAGTACTTGGAATTAGTAAAAAAATTGTAATTTGTTAGTTGAATCTGCCATGATAGCTTTTTTAACTTTCCTTTTTCTAAATTTTATTTAAAGTTTTTTCTAACTTTGTTCCTCTTTGTTTTTCTTTGTCTTTTACCCCAGAATAATTTTGGATCAAACAAGCATCATTGGGAAAGGAAGCTGTTTCATTTCAAGATGTGGAAGGAATTTTAAATCACATTTGAAATAAAATTACCTTGTCCAGAAGATTTGTCTGTATGGATTAATGTCTGTTGCTTGCCTGTAAACTCCTGTGCTGTGCAGGTGGTGGCAGAGCAGAGCAACAGGAGCCTTGCAGCATCCCCACCCTGGCAGGAGGAAGCACTTCCACTGTGCTGTGGAGCTCCCTCTCAGAAACAGGTCCGAGATAAATGCAGCAATGTGCATAAAACCAGCAATCACTGAGATGGTTTCTTCAGATTCATAATAGTGTTATTAATAATAATCATTAATTTGTTGTTAAGAAAAACACCTGAGCCCAGCCAAGCATTTCCACCTTCCATAGATGGCAATTCAATTACTGTTTTGGTGGAGTCAAATCTCTTGATAATCCACTGATAAATTTATTCTTTATTTATTTTTGTTTTATGGACTGGGACACAGGGACATACTTGCCTGAGGGCATAAAATGATTTTATTTGAAGTTTTTTGTAGGACTTTTGCCATAGTTAACACTACAGGTGGAAAGGAGGCTCTCAGTCTTGCCCTTAGATTAGGCCTCTCCTGAACAGGTGCCCACAGTGCAGGAATGTCTATTTCCTGCTCTCACTATTGCACAGAATATTTCTCTGCCTGTTCAAGCCAAGGAGAGATCCTACAGAAGAAGCAGCAGCCTCCTGCACCCAGCAAGCACTGAACATCACTGGAGGGAGGACCACCTAAATCACAGCCTCTCCTCAAAAGCCTCCTGCCAGTGTTTTACAGCTTCACTTGTTTTTCACATTTCCTCCTTTCTGTGTTTTCCTGTACAAGCTCAGGCAAGGAAGAGCTTTTCCTGGGTACAGAAACCTGTGGCTCTTGGGGCATTTTTAAGCCCACTTCTGCCAGTCAAGCAGTTCATTCAGAAAGCCTTTCAGAGCAAGCTGAGGCTGCAGCACATCCCTTGGTGCCTGGGGACTTGTACCAGGCTGGGGCTTAGCAGTGGAAATTTTTGTGTTTTCCAGCATGAAAACAAAGCTCTTCTCTTGACTGAGATCTCTGGCACTGCTGACAGCATTTCCTGGGGTCCTGACAAATAACAGAGTGGTATTTTCTCTAAAAACCAGAACCCATATTAAAAGTTTCTAATCTGTGTTTATGAAAATCTTGGACTCATTTGATTAGGAGCTTGAATTTGGAAGGTCAGACTTCTTCCAGCTTCCCCGCTTCATCTTCATTTCTGTAGGATACTGCAGCTGCTCTGACGAAAAACAGTTATTTAAAAATTTGCTTGTAGCTATGGCAACCTCCATGCACTGTATTTCAATGGAAAACCGAAAACAGCATCAGAAGTTTCTTAATAGGATATTTATGAAGATTTTAGTCTTTGTACATTTTAAAATTGAAATATTCCATTTTTAAAGGGGGGGTTTATCAAAACATCATTAATTTTGGAAAATGCATTTTTGTTGTAAGGGCTGCTGCTTAGGGTTTTTTTTTTTTCGTTTTGTTTTGTTTTGTTTTTGTTTACGATTCCTCTTGTTGCTTTAACTCTTCAGAGCCTAAGACTGGAGTGCTTTCCAAGTGCCAGCCCCTCCCTTCTGTCTGTGCCTGCCTCCCACTCTGTCTTGCAGATCCTGGTTTTTTACTGGTGGCAGGGAACCAGTAGTGTTGGCATCAGGCTGGAGCAGTGCTGGGGGTGTCAGACTTTGGCATCCTGCAGCAAATAACTCGGGGTTCATTTAGCCCTTTGCCCATTAATTGCCTATTGTTTGTCTGCTCTGAGAGAAGCAAATAGATGTGCTTGTAGTTGGGTTATTTGGTATCTCCACCATATTTCAATGTTCTTTCTCAAAGGCACAAACTGTCACAGGGTACTCAGTTTGCCTAGGCACAGCCCCAGCAGTATTTATCCTCCCACACAACTCACCTTGGAAAGGTTAAATTTGCAAATCTGCTATTTTTCTGTTGTTTTCTTGCCTCTTCCTTTCCTCTCTGCCTTTTTACGCCTTCAAACTCCTGAGGATGAAATTAAGGAAGCCTTGCTGAAACACACAGTCTGCTGCCCTAAACCCCTGGAGCCACGCTGATACCTTCTGGTGCCTCCAAAGTGTGGATTAGGTCTAATTAATACTGTTTCTTGATCAATGCTTCTGACACAAATGCATGGAAGGGATTTATGTAATTACTGCTGTAACAGCCAGGGATTTTTGCTAGGCAGCTCCCAGTGCTGCAGCAGGGAAGTTCGCTCCTAGTGACAGGATTTTTGTCTGCTGTAGGTGACTGACTGCCCCATCACTCTCGAGTTTTTGTTTTTCCTTTTTCCTGGGCAGGTTTGAAGCTACTGGTTTGCAGTGGAAGCTGTCTAAGATGTGGGCAGACAGTTTCCTCAGGTGCCACACGTTTGTATAACTGAGCATTGGCACCTTTTGTCTGATTACTCCTGACCCGTGAGTTCTCTGAACCTCTGCTAAATAAAACCAGAAGATATAAACTCGGTTTGAGGTCTGAGAAATATTGTGATAAAGCCAAGTTCTCTGATGCATACTCTTCAAATTTGGCTGAGAGTCTGAAAACGTGCACATTTTGAGCAAAACCAGTGTTTACGGCATGCTCTCAGGGCTGTGTGCTGCTGTCCGGCTGTTTGCTTCTCTGTGCGCTGCCCTGCGCCGCGGGGTCCCGCAGAGCCAGCCGGCCTGGGCCTTTTCGGGCCTTTTCAGGGATTTTCCCCGATTCCCGGAGCAGCAGAGGCGGTGCGAGGCTCCCTTTGTCCGGGAGAGGGCAGGGGTGTCGCGGCAAAGACCGCGGTCCCTCTGTGGTGAGCGGGATCCCGGTTTGATGGAGAGCCGGCTTCCAGCAGGGGAGGGAGAGTGGGGCGGGCTGGGCCTGCGGAGCTTTCTGGGCAGCGGGAAACAGCGCAGGGACCTTGGCAGTAATGGTGGGATTAGAAACTGAGCTGTGGCATCCCCGGGGGCTGTACGGACCCTGGTGGGGATTGGGGCAGCCCTGCCCTCTGTGAGCGCTGCAGGGCCGGAACGCCATCCGCAGGGGCCCGGGCAGGCCGAGGGAACCGCACGGGCTTCAGCAGGGCCAGGTGGGAAGGACACTGGGACATGTCCAGAGGAGGCAACGGGGCTGGTGAGGGGCTGGGAGCACAAATCCTGCGAGGAACGACTGAGGGAGCTGGGGCTGTTTAACCTGGAGAAAACGAGACTCAGAAGTGACCTCATCGCTCTCTACAACTCCCTGAAAGTTGATTGTAGCCAGGTGGGGTTGGTCTCTTTCTCCAGGCAGCACTGACAGAACCAGAGGACACAGTCTCAAGCTGCATCAAGGGAAATACAGGTTGGATATTAGGAAAAAGTTTTCTATGGAAAGAGTGATAAAATACTGGAATGGTCTTCCCGGGAAGGTGGTGGTGTCACCATCCCTGGGTGTGTTTAACAAAGCCTGGATGTGGCATTCGGTGCTGTGGTTTAGTTCAAGTGTTAGGGAATGGGTTGGACTTGATGATCTTGAAGGTCTCTTCCAAACTTGTGATTCTGGGGAGTCCTGCATGTAAATCAGAGCAATCCCAAACACAGGGATTGCTAATCACAGGCTGGGTGGACGATGGATTGAGAGCTGAGATTGAAAGCCTTGGCAGTGTAGTTTGATGAGCTTAATGTGACCCAGCGATGTTAATTTAGAACCCAGAAAGCCAAATGTGTCCTGGGCTGCATCACAAGCACGGTGGCCAGCAGATGAGGGGCAATTCTGCCCCTTTTCCCCACTTTTGTGACACCCCACCTGGTGTGCTATATCCAGCTCTGGGGTCCTCATCATAAGAAGGATGTGGACTTAGTGGGTTCAGAGGAGGCCACAAAGATGCTCCAAGGCCTGGAGAGCCTCTGCTGTGGAAAGCTGGGAGTGTTGAACCTGGAGAAGAGAAGGCTCCAGGATCACCTGAGATCACCTTTCAGTACCTAAAAGGGCTTCAAGAGAGTTGGAGAGGGGCTTTGGACAAGGGCATGGAGTGATAGAAAAAGGGCCATGGCTTTAATCTGAAAGAGAGTAGGTTTAGATTAGATGTTAGGAAGAAATTTCTCCCTCCAAGGTCCTGGCACCCTGGGTTGCCCACAGCAGCTGTGGCTGCCCCATTCCTGGAAGTGTCCAAGGCCAGGTTGGATGGGGCTTGGAGGAGCCTGGGATAGGGGAAGGTGTCCTTGCTTATGTCAGGGGGTTAGAACTCGATGATCTCTAAGGCTCCTCCCAACACAAACCATTCTATGTTTTCATTATTTTACTTTAAAAATACTAAATTTAGCAAAGAATTTACAGGTGTAGTGGAACAAGGGGTTAAGTCAAAACAGGGGTGTTCTCAAAACCATTACTTTCACTGACTAGCAATGGGAACTTTTCCCATTCCTTTCTAGAACTCAGCAGGAAGAAAGATTCAGTGATCCCAGGCATATTTAGTCAAAATAAAGTGGTTGCCTTTGCTTCAGGAATTGTCTGTATGCACAGACAATTGTTGAGCTGAACCTGAGAAACATTTGCTTCATCTTGTTCTCCCTTCCCTGAAGACTCCTGGTTTGCAGGAATGTGTTGGTCCTTTTGTGAAGCTTCAGAGCTGCTTGGGAAGCCAAACACAACCTTCAGATTTATCAAAATGCATTGCTTGCTTTTTGTCCACACTGCTGATGTCAGCATGAACACGGCTAAACCATTAATATTAGGCAAGCCAAGTCTGGGTAGTGTCTATCTGGCACACACACACAGTTTGGATTTGGCTCAGCTACTGCTGTTGAGGCAGTGCTGGTATTAGTCTATAATGGTGTTGGAATTAAGGGTAGAAGTCTAGGTGGCTGCTGGGCTTAATACTGAGCCAGTTGTCTCCAGGGCTGAACCCTGACCCAGTGCTGAGCAGTCCTAGGAGTGCAGCTCTTTGGGGCAGCACTGCAGCTAAGGAAAGCTTTTATCTGGCTCAGGCTGGACACAGAGGGAAAGACCCTGTCACCATGGAGTGCAGTGAGGGCTGGTGCTGTGCCTGCCACTCTCCACACACAATGACAATATCAAAGAGAAAGAGACAGCTCTTCAGGTGCTGTGCTGGGAGAGCATATTACAGAAATAGAAACAGTTGATCTAGCACTGCCCTCCTGTGGGTAGAGCTGCTTTTCCACAAGGCACAGAAGCACCAAAACTGCTTCTTCACACATGGGAGACAGACTAGTCTCCTCTTCTGCCATTACTGAAGAACTGCTCAAATTAGTTAATAATTTTAATGGTAAAGCTATTATTTTTTTCATCTGGAAAGCTGTGGCTGCTTCCAAATCATCAAGGTCTTTTTTATCTGAGTAAATGAGTAAATATTTCAAATACATGATAAAAAGGTAGAGTCTCACTGAATACTTTCACAAAGAGGCTGAAAGGTAACACTGAATTGCTGAAATAAAAATGCATCAGTGGATGTAAATGGATCTCACCTGTGAGAGTAGAAAGCCCTTTTGTCTGAATGTCTATTTGTGACCAACTGGGGTTTGCAACCCATCTTGGGCAAGGCAAAGCTATTTGTTTAAAATTCTTTACCTTTGCATAGGAGTTGCTCCAGTAATGACTCAGGAGGAGATTGCAGAGAATTGAATCACTACCTAAATTGTCAAATGCATGAGAAATTCAGCTGTAGAAAAAAGGTTAGTGAAAAGCCTCCAGAGTGTAAGGTGATCACAGCCCAAAGTGCTCTGGTCATTTTAGCTTGGTAACTGCTGCAGTCTGGGCTGAGCCTCACTGCTGATGGTATTTTTCACTGCAGAACTCTTCTCCTGCTTTTCTTTGGATTATATTGGTATTGCCTAGTGTCCAAAAACAGAGAATGGTTTCATTCAGTGCTTTTTGTATGCAGAATGTGTTAATCTGCTCTAAACAGCAGAGTATCCTCCATAAAATCATATTTTGACACGTCTTTTGGTCCATAGCTACTTCAATTCTCCTGAAGTCTCAGAAGGGGAAACATGTGTTGGCACAGAAAGCAGAGCTGCAGAGGTCCCACTGCTTGAAGGAACTGAGGTATCTTCAGTTGATGAAACTCTTCTGTCAAAGGAGTCCAGGCCTACACAGACATACTGAAACTGTGGTGAAAATCTTGCAGATGTGATTTCCTTTCTCAAAAGGAGGTACTTTGTTCCTATCAGGTCAGGAACTGGGTCAGAAAGGTGACACCTTTCTGAGAAGGTGGAAATTTTAGTCTTTAAGGAGAACAGCTTCTATGGGGAAGGTGGTGCTAAGGGTGGCAAGGGGAGGTTTGTGAGCAGTCTCGCCAGAGGGTATCCAGGACTGTCACTGACTCCCATCAGACATGGGCAGCACTGCTCACTGCTAAGCCAGTTCTCAGCTTTGTGCAGAACTCACCCAGCCTCCAGCACCTCCATTTGCACCCAGAGAATGGGTACTCCATTTGTACCCAGAGATGTGCAGCCTTAAAGCTGTGAGGGGGGGAATCAGCAGCCACCTCTGTGTGCTGTGGGCAGAGCTCCTGGTCCTGCCTGCAGCCCTGGCAGCCAGTGCTGACTGTGGCTGTGGGAAGGATCTGCACAAAGGCAGGGCTGTCCTGCTCCTGCGTTCAAGGACTTCCCTCCCTCACAGAAGTCTGAGCATCAGCCATCTACCCTTGTTCAAGCCAGGGAGAGTCTTACAGCCCCAAAATAATTAAATATAGAGACCAAGCATTTCATGGGAGTCTGAGTAACCTGTTGGATGGTGGGGGGTTGGAAAAACCTCATTTTCCCACAGTGAATAATGAAATAATTACATCATAACAGACAAAGCTGCTGATTTTAAAGAGGTTCACTTTCCCAAGGGCAATACTAAGATGACAAGCTTTTCCCTCTGGTGTGACACTTCCCTGTGTGGTATTTTATTGTGGTTTCTATGGAGCAAGTGGCTACTTAGCAAAAGTAATATGTCAGTATGAGAACTTTATATGGGGTCTGGGATATCATCACTGAGCTTTTCATGCATTTAAAAAACCATAATACTGTCAGGAGAGATAATTTATCTATTGCTTACTAGTTTGCTTCCCAGACCACACCACAAAACTTTTTTCCAGGGGTTCTTGCACTTCTCCCAGGAGTATTGGCAGCAGCAGCTCCTTGGAGCTGGAGAGGACAATTTAATGTCACTAAAGTTTGAAAAATGCTTCTGTCCTTTCTAATTCAAACTATATGTGATGAATTATCACTCCTCCTAGGGTTAGATTATAAGCCCAATATCTTACACCTGGCAATATTTAATGGCTGTGTGTATGCAGCCTCTTTGCTCTGTGACCCAGGGGAATGGCTTCTTAATATTTCTCTTAAAGACTTAATGTTTGTGTTGGCTTTCCTCTAAATTCGTAGTATTTCATTAGCAGCTAAACTGCAGCAAACCCCACATAACTATTAGGGAGTCTTGCATGTAGATAGAGAAAATGCAGTCACAAGATTGCTAAACAGAAATTGCTCTATCTTTAAATGACCATGGGCTCTCAGCTGTTCCTTTGTTTGGATTATTATAGACACACATAAAATATTTGATTGAATGCTCAAGTTTTCCCCAGCTAGAGCCCAGAGGGATGTCTGATAAAATAACAAACACATCCCACTCCAGCCCTCCTCAGAATCCCCTTCCTGCTTTGGCTGGATTTCTCCCTGTATTGAACCCAGTCTTTCAGGGACTCAATTGGACAAAGCAAGCAAACAACCTCCTTCACATTGATTTTCAAATCAAATCATTGTTAATCACATAAAGATTCCCAGCTTGTTCAACAGCACTGGGGCTCAGCTTTCTGGCTCAAACCAGCTCCTCAGCATGTATGCCACAGAGCCATGTGTGTGTTGCCTAGGTTTGCTATTAACTTTTGTTGGAAGCAGTCAGGTCTGATTCTTTCACCTCTTCAGTTCTGCATGTGACATTGGATTTCAGATCTCTCTGTGAAGGGAAGGGGACCCCTGCCCTTTACTAAAATAGTGATCCAGGGCACCACTGACTCACTTAAAAGGAACCACAATTCCCCAGTCACTGAGAAGTCTGACAAATGCTTCAGCACAGTGAGCTGCTAATTTCTGGGGCTAAACCCTTCTCTTTTGGAGTACAGCTCTGTTGGCGCATGTGACATCTTAGGTGGTGTCGGTCTGCCTCCTCACACTGTGCTGACTGTGGGACAAAAGCCTGCTCTTGCTGACGTTTGTCCAAAGGGTTAATTCCAAACCCATGAGTGCCTCTTTGTGTTCAGAGAGGTGCCTCTCCTGCTTTGAAGGAAGGAGTGCCTGTGTCTTGGGAGGATGAGAGCAGAGGCAGTGGAGCTGTGCTCTGGCTGGCAGTGCAGCCTTGGTCCTGGCAGTGGGAAGGGATGGAACTCACAATCAGCAGATCTGCCCAGGTCAGGTTTCCCTGAAGCAGGTGAACAGCTCCTGCACTCTGTTGTAAAAGAAGGAGCAGAATGGAAGAGAAGGTAGGAGACACAAACCTGACTGTTTCCAACAATCACAAGAAACCACAGCTGTGCACACACAGGCAAACAACCACACACAGAGCACACTCCAGGCCCATGTAGAAATGCCTGTCAGACTGGATTAATAGACAGTCTGAAATAGAGGGTGAGCCTTGGAGCTCTGAATGCCTTCTCCCTGTTTGACACAGCTCATGGGAGCTCTGTCTGTTCACACCTGGGCACAGCTGGCTGGGAAAACATATGCTGCCCATTTGACAAAAAATAAATTTACTCTGCCAGATAAGCAAGACTTCAGGACTTATATCTGTAACATCCAGTAGGAAAGGCAAGGTATGAACTAACAAACCTTGCTCTGTGCTGGTTCCTTTGCAGTGCAGTAGGGCTCACACTCCTGAGCTCTGCAGTGGCCTGGCAGCCCTGGGTCTGTTAAAGGCCCATGTGCTGCTCTGCTGGTCAGGGGACTGAGGTGCCCTCTGCTCAGTGAGGCCACTGACAGTTTGATTCTGCTTTCTGTGACAGTACTCCCCTGTGTCTGCACTGAAATTGCCTGGGAGTGGGCTGAAACGTGGCCTCAGGCTGGTGTGTGAGCTTCAGAGCAGGATCACCAGCCAAGGCTGAGATTGGAATTGGGTTTGGAAGGGCCTCTGCCTTAGAAATGGAAACTGATGAGGTGACAACAGTTCCAGAAGGAGACTTAAATGTCTCTTGAGATGGTTGAGTGAACTTAGGGAGTATTGGCTGCTTTATGTTTTATTTTTTAGGCCCCCAAGCCTATGTCTAAGTTAGCCAGGCTTTTGGGCTCACTCCATAGTCAGATGAGCTCCCACTATGGGCAGCTCTTTTGGGTTGGTTTTGCCTTTCCTCATCCTGCTTTACTCAGCGCCTCTAAGCAGATTTTTGAGAGGAAATGAAATCATTCCCCAGAGCTGGTTAAGTTTTTCTACCCATCCCAAACCCCTCTGGCAGGCAACCAAAATTCTTGCAGGAGCAGAGGGAGATGCTGGTTGAAGAGTGTCACCATGATATTTTCTGAAAAATCCCTTTGCCAGGATTTTTTCTCATGGGAAGCTGAGAAGCCTCAGAAGAAAAGAAAACCAATATTATCTGATTTATTTCTCCTGTTTTGCTGCTTTGGAATGTGGCAGGTGCATGTTTCATTGGTTCCATGTGAATTGTTTTAATTTAATGACCAATCATGATCCAGCTGTGTCGAAGCTCTGAGGAGTCAGAGAGTCAATTTGAGAGTTTTATTATTCATTCTTTTCTAGCTTTCTGATGTATCCTTTTCTCTATTCTTTTTGGTATAGTTTTAGTATAATAAATATAATATAATAAATATAATATAATTAATATAATATAAGCCTTCTAAGAGTATGGCGTCAGATTCATCTCTTCCCTCATCCTAGGACCCTCACAACTGCAACAGAAGAGTTAACACATCACACTGGTACTGTCTATCACAGAGCTCCAAACAAAAAACAAACAAACAAAATGTACCACTTGTAGTGTAGATCAGCCTATTGGATCCATGGCTTTGCTCCTGCTGTGGCAGAACAGGCTCAACTGCCTGGATGAGTGCTGGGAGCTCATTTCATCTTTACTTCTTTTATTTTAAGCAAGGTTTCATTTTCAAAAAGTGCCTGACTGGTATGTTGGACACCTGGATTGCAACACAATGAATGATTATTGCCAGAAACACAGAAGTCTTAAAAAAAAGCTTGAGCTGAGGAGCAGCTCCCCAGAGAAGCATTCCCACAGGCACTGTCCCTGCTGCTCGCTGCCACCAGAACTGGGGGATTGAGGAGCTCCCCTGGGCTTTGGGACATGTGGTGATGAAGAGTTCCCTTGTTAAGCAGAGGGCTGAGAGGTGTCTCACTGCTGAAGGGTGACAACCAAGGAAGCAGAGGTGCCTTCTTCCCTCACGACCTTGGTTGCAGTGTTCTCATCACAAACACAGGCACTTTTCATGAGGAGGGCCTGTATAAAAGAGGTTGCAAATGTGGTACCAGGTGTGCTGGAATTTGTGTCTTGTGCCAGCTCCTCTGCCCTGAATCCTGCCCTGAGAGAGGCTGAGGGTGATGAGCTCAGCCAGAGGTGTCACCCTCACTGAGCTGGTGGCTTGGCCTGGCTCCCCAGGCTGTGATGGGCCACTGGTCCCAGCCAGGCACCAGGTGCAGCCACCATCCCAATGCTGTCACCTGTCCTGGGACAAGCTGGGTGAGGCTGAGCCCCTGGGGGGACACAGGCAGGAGCCTGGTTCACTTATGCTCCATAATTGGTATGGGCAAGCTGCCTAAAACAAGGTGGGGGCTTGAAAAATACCTTGAAATGCAATTGTTGGAGGTGCAGCCAGCCCTGGAACATTTCTTAAATGAGAAACATCTTTTTTTGCTGGGATAATCTATCATTCTTGAAACATTCTGAAAGGCTGTATCTTTCCCCTAACTATCTTTACCATTTTAATTTAAAAGCTTTTAAAAATTATCACCCAAATGAATGATAAGTAGTAAGAGGGTAAACTGCTCTGAGCTCTCCATTAATGCAAATAATGCAAAGTGACTCTGCCCTATTTACAGAAAATTAATGAACTTAAAAAAGATGAACTGCATGTCATTCTAGTGATCATAAGTTGTTTTTCATGCAAGAAGGTTTGCAGCTTTATACATTAAATGCTGGGACAAAAGAAACATCTGCAATATTAATAATTGTAATAGATGATTCTATGTTGAGGGAATAGAAATAATATTAATTTTCTTTAATGAAGACTAATGAAATTGTTCTGATCTTTCCATTACAATTTCAACAAGTTTTTCTAATCAAGAAGATCCTGCTTTTTGAAAGCTAATTTTTCATTTTTAATTCCTGAAATGTCAGTGGAACACTAAAATGTAAAGGCAATATTGCAGGATGTCAGTACATTTCCAGTTCTAATGGGAAATTGATGCATTTCAGGGGTTTTGTTTTGCTTTTGATTAAAAGAAAAAACCGCAGGCTATTACAGAAAAGTATGTTTTCCTGTCACAGTCCTTTATCCATAGACTGACATGGCAGATATTCTTCCCTGGGTTTATCAACAGCTGGATGGACAAAGTGCCTTTTCCCTAAACCTGACTAGGGCAGGATGCCAAGCACTCTGAGTTAAGGGATGCAGCCTTGAGGGGCAGGGAAAGAGGTCCTCACTGAAACCACGGTCAGCACAGAGAGATCATCTTTGAAAAGTGCCCCAGCTCATTTAGCCTGGTTACAGATACTGGAGAACAAGTAGAACCTGACTTTTTGTGGGGGTGTTCATGTTGAGATTCACAAAGGAGCATGGCTATAGGAGTTCACTTGTCTTTGGGATGAGACAACTCTGCCCATTTTTTTCCACCCACAACAGTGGGAGGACCTGGACCTGCCCCATATTCCCTCTGCCAACAGCTGGGTATCAGCCCAAATTCTAGAAGGAAAAAAATAGCACAGGATTTTCTTGTATTAATTTTTATCATATATATCTTATAATCTGCTGTCTAACACTTTTCATAGCATTAATACAGTTGTTGAGCCTTCAGTATTTTTCACACCTGACAGTTTCTTAGAAAGCATCAATTATTTTCCTACCTGTGTTCACAGTTTTGTTGTCATTAAAAAAAATAAAAGGAAATGTAAGGATTTTTTTTACTTTTTGTTTAAACAGAAGAACTGAATTTGTTCATAACCTTTATATATGCACAAAGCTGATAACTTCCAAAGGTAATGATGAAATCTGAACAGGTGAGCTGCCATTTTCAGGCCAGTAGGTGTGAAGAAGAAACAGGATAAAAAGTCATACTGAAAAATCACACCTGATTAGTGTAATGTTAGGGTCATTTCTAGCTGCATTAATGCCCCAAAGCACATCTAAACACCCACAGATACAGAAAGTATTTCTCTCCTGTAATGTTTTATCTCTATGCAATGGGAAAATTTCTTGGTATCTTGCAAGTTGGACAGAATAACTGGCTTCTCCCCTTCCACTTTTTCTTTCCTCCCTCAGCAATTCAGGTTTGCATCCTTGCCACCTGCCTTGTGCCCCAGTCCCTCTCCCCTGCCCTTAGTTCATTGTCACTCCCCTGGTTTCACAGGTGGACACCGTGTCTCCTCCAGCTTAATGCTGCAGTGATGTCCCGAAGTTTCCAGCTTGCTGAGACCTTCATGGCCCCTTCTGCTGACTCAGGTGCTTCTGGAACAGCACCATGGCACCCAGGGAAGGCAGATTCTTGAGATGCAGGAGCTCTGATGTCACATTCTCTTTTTATTAAAAACCAAAAAGGACATGAGGACTTTTGTGTCCGTGTGCTCCGTGCTCTCTCTCAGCGGTGTCACCCACACATTCACTTACTTGTCCCTTTCTGTTACACATATCAAACACCAAGATAGCAATTACAGTAAGAATGGACTTTTCTGACTAATTGTGATTAACACACACAGTTAGAGCATTAGCTCAGGAGCTGAACCTTGAGGCCTTCTTGCAGTTACTTATCTATTTGCTGTGTCAGGTCCTGATTAGCTATTTCAACAGTTACATATTTGCAGCCCTTTGCCGCGGGAGAGACCTGCTCTTCAGTGCACAGCAAGGGCCCCCCAGGTGTCCATGCACACAGGTGTACATGCATACAGGTGTCCATGCACACAGGTGTCCATGCACACAGGTGTACAAGCACACAGGTATACGGGCACACAGGTGTACAAGCACATGGGTGTACATTCACACAGGTGCACATACACACAGGTGTACAAGCACACAGGTGTCCATGCACACAGGTGTCTGTACATTGAGCTGTGTGCTCCCAGTGATTTACACGTTTTGCCACATGCCTTGCTCTTAGCTAGCATCACATATCCTTGTGTGGGCATCAAACCCCAGCCTGCCCTTGAGCACCCCCAGCTTCTCCTCCTGCCTCTGTGTGTGTCTGGAGGCACTGCTGCCCATGCTCTCTCTGGGTAAAATGGAGCCATACAATGACAGCTATCACAGGAAATTTGCAGTGGTTGCAGCCACCAGTAACTGGGCTAGTAGCCTTGAGCAAATCACCTCTATCTGTGCTTCTCCTTTTCCCAGGAACTGTGTGGTTTCTGAAGACCTACTCTGCTGACTGTGAAGTCTAAGAGGCAGAGGTGGATTTTCCTAAGTGTTTTGGTATTTCTGTGCTTTGCAGCTGAATCAGAATATTGACAGGGTCCCTGTCACACTGTCTCCAGCTTGACTGGGGGAAGCAGGGCAAAGGGCTGAGGTTGCTCAGCCGGTGGCCACAGGGAACAACAGAGAGAGAACATTTCAGTTGCACCCCAAACCCTGCTCCCTGCTGGTTCCTGGTTTTCCTTGCTGGATTTTTTTCCAGCAGCAATGCAGTGTGGCAGGAGCCTTGAGCTTTTCCAGTGAGTGTCAGCCAGAGGTGGCTGAATGCTCCTCATCCTGCTGTGCCTGGCACTGCCAGGGGTAAATCCAGAAGGGGCCAAACCTTACAGCTCCAGCTACCCTCCTGCTTCTCCTTCTTTCTTACTTCCTCTCAGTTTTGGGGGTGTAGAGGTCTCTGCTCACTCTTCCCATCACTGTGTGCGTAAAATAAGCCTGTTTTTGCTGTGGAAGCAAATCAAGACATGATAGAAACCATGAGGAGCAGGATTTGGCTCTTGTGAACCTGGGGCCCATCTGCAGCTCCAGCCAGCCTGGCTGCCTCCTGGGAGCTCAGCACAGCTGGGACTGCAGGAGCAGGAGAGGGGGGAAAAACACCCGAGGAGATTATTTATTTGACTTTGTTTTCTGCACAAATCTTGCCCTAAAAAGGGCACAGCTGTCACTCCGTTTGCCAACATCAGCAAGTAACTATGTCAAGAAAAACATCATTGTACTTCTGACTTTGGTGCTTGCTCTGTCAAGCAGAGCCCAATAGGTGGACCACTTGGATCGTGTGAGGGATGGCACAGTGTGATGTGCAAAGCTGGAAGGGTTCCTCCTGCTCCAGCTAAGCTTGTTATTTTTCCCCCAATAATAGAGTGAGAATTGAGAAAAAGACAGAAAATCAGCAGTAGAAAAATCAGCTCCTCCTTGTTGAATAGAAAATTGAATTTTTTCCTGAGAACAATATACCTGAAGAACGATAAGAAACAACTTTGATATCAACCTAAATAAATAAAAAAGGTGTTATATAACCTAATTTTCTGTGGGCCTTACAGAAGTCTCTAATTTATCAGCTTTCATTTAACCAGAGCAAAATTAATAAAATGAGAAAAGTAGAGCTAACTGCAATGCTACAAGATTTCTTAAAAAGAAAATGTCTGTGAGCAAATTATTTTGCCTGTGAGTAGCTGTGTGGGAATTCAGAAGGGCTGACCTTCAGGAGAAGCTGGTGATGGCTGAATGGCACTGAAGGCAGGGCCCATGGTCCCCAGGCTGGTGTTACCTGGCAGAGAATTGGCTCCACACATGGGAATTTGCAGCAGTGTTGGGTCTGGCTGCTCGGGCTTGGCACACAGCTCTCTGGAGGTGGGGAAACAGGGGAGGAGGGATGTCCACGTGTGCCTCAGCCAGTGGGGCTTGCAACCTCCTGGGAGGTGCAGGGCTTCCCAAAGTTCATTAGCCCCAGGCCTGAGTGTGCATGGCAGGAAGGTGGAGATTCAGGGGAGCTGGTCATCCTCTGGCGTCTGGGAGGAGCTCAAGCCACCCACAGTGTGATGCACATGCTCAGGGGCTGGTGAAGCACAGGAATACCATTGCACATCAATGTCAAACAGTGACCTTGATTGTCCCTGGCAGATAAAAGCAGCCTGCGTGCCTTTGCCCAGGGATGGATCACAGAGGAGTGTGCACAAAGCCAGAACAGCTGTGAGGAAAAACTCCTGCGCTGGGGAATTTCAGCAGAGACTCTCCCCTCTGCCTCTGTGTAACCTGACCAGCTCCAGCCAGCATGGAGGCTCTGGATGGAAATGCAATGTCAACATCTTGGCAGACCCTCCCAATCAGCAGACCACAGCTGCTAGTGGAGTAGAGGGGAGTGGCCTTTTCCACCACTGAAGATAAATTCATCAGGAATTGTGATTTGATCTAAGTGACTAAATGCCTACGATTTCAGCCCTGCCTTTAGGAGCAGAATTGGGGAAATATCAATAGGAGGTTTCTTTTGGAAAGACCCATTAACCCCCTGCCATTGTTAGCCTGTGGATCCTCCACGGGAGGTTGTTCTGTCTCTGTGCCTTTAACCTCAGTTGTGGGCTCTTTCTTCAGCTCTGAGATCTGATTGCATTCCCAATCTCACTTAAACTGGCAGAGTATCATTCTACAGCCCATTACAGCTGCCAGTCATCTAAATTACATGATTTGCATTTATTTGATAAACACAAAGAGTTTTTTTAACCATTTAGAGCAGAAACTGAGTTTCTGTTGCAGTTGCACACACTGCACAGAAAGGAGTGTTGGGTTTTTTGTGCCTTCCAGTCACCTCCCCTCCCACCCTGCTGCTGGTGCACATCAGCTCACAAGTACCTCCTGTGCTGTCAGCCAGGCACTTTTCAGGGTGCTCTGCCTTGTATCCCACCAACCAGCAATTTGTTTTTATCAATCCTGAATTTTCTGTGATTTCTTACCACCTTTCTTCTATCAATGAGAAGAAGTGCAAGTGGCTGGTGCTATAACATAACCACAGGAGAAAGCATTAAACTGAAGCTGACTTCATCAGCCCATGGGTTGTGAAGTATTTGTACAACTAATTAAACTTTTTTCCATCTGTCTCCTAAATGGGAGCTTAGTTCTGATGAAGAAGTCCAAACTTCTTCTGGGGTTACAGCTTTGCTTCAGCATCACTTTTCTCCAGCAGCTGTAGAGCAGAGTAATAATGAAAGAAGTAGGAAGATGTAGTTTATTTGTTAGTGAAAGCAGTGGTGAAGTAGAAAGGGAAGCTTTAAAAAATAAAAAGGCAGAGACAGCTTTTACTACAGGTGGAAGGAATCACTGTTGACCTCACTTTAGAGAAATGAGACACTCTTGTTTGTGAAGCGAAAAAAGGTAAAGGTTTATTCCCACGTCCCATATATAGAGTTTTACAAACATATTGTGCCTATTTCTCATTGGTCAGTAACAAGTTGTTACCTGTAACAACTGGTGAGTTCACCAGAGATGCCTACATGCTGGCAAGCATCTGTATTTAGATATTGTTTGCATTTTTCTCTTTGATGGTTTAGAATAGCTTATACAGGTGCAAGAAACAATCCCAATCTTAGAACCTTTCTCAGGGAAACAAGCTGTTTTTTACTGTTACAGGATTCTATTCCTAGGAAAGGCTGGTAGCTTTCTCACAGCTATGTCTGACTGAGCCAAAGTCCAGTCTATGAAGCTTTACAGGCCTGCTGTTCAGCCACCACAGGAAGGTAGAACCAAAAACTCTGGAAAGGCACATAATATGTAATATTGATACTTGCCCCAGTGATTAATTAGTTTGTCAGAAAAAACCCCATCAAATAAATGGTTTTTACTCTTTCTTTTGCTGGATCCTCTGTTATGTTCTTGCTGATCCCAAGAGAGCCCTCTGGTACTGTCTGTTGGAAAGCCTTTTGCTCTGGTGTCCTCTGCTTGGTTCCAGGCTGCTCCTGCTCACCAAGAGCATGGAAGGATAGCAGGACACCCTGTGTCCTGTGGGAACAGCTGGTGTTGAGAGCTGCCACTTCACTTTTTATCACCCTTGGTTTCCAAGGTTTTATCACCCTTGGTTTCCTCTGTTATGTTCTTGCTGATCCCAAGAGAGCCCTCTGGTACTGTCTGTTGGAAAGCCTTTTGCTCTGGTGTCCTCTGCTTGGTTCCAGGCTGCTCCTGCTCACCAAGAGCATGGAAGGATAACAGGACACCCTGTGTCCTGTGGGAACAGGTGGTGTTGAGAGCTGCCACTTCACTTTTTATCACCCTTGGTTTCCAGGCAGCAAGGCTTTTTGCCTGTTCTTTGCAGGGCAATCTACGATCACCCTTGGTTTCTTTTTTTGGGCTCAGATTTGATTTAAATCATTGTAGGCTTTTTGCCTGTTCTTTGCAGAGCAATCTACATTGCTCAGTGACTTCAGGAGAAAACAAGTTGCTTATGTTCTCTCATGGAAGATATCAGTCCTGGAAGGGAGCTGAGGAGAGAACAGGGAGATCAGAAGCATTGTTATGATTAAAAATTGTCTCACTGATCTGGTGTGGTTTCATTTTAGCCCATGGAGTAGAAAATGTTCTGACTGGAGGCAGCAAGGCCAGATTTAGTTTCTAATTACCATAATTCATTATATATAATTGTTTTGTATATATGTAGGTGGTGTAAGACAAATACTGCTCAATAAAAATTATGTTTTGTGAGGCCTTGGGGATGACTCAGCATAAATAAATGTAGATGCTGATGTCAGATCTTGCAACATCCATGTTATTAAGGGGTAATGATTTTGTGTGTAACCACTGTAGTATTAACAGTGCTTTTATTTTGTACTAAAAAACAAAGACACTGCCAGCCCCACCCCACTTTGCAGGGCTGGCAGGCAGGAGAGCCTGCAGGGGCAGGGTCCAGCAGGGCTCTGGGTGCCTCAGCTCTGCCATCGCTCAGCCACAGGAAGAGGCTGGTCGGGTAGAAATGGGAATTACAGAGGACTCAATGAATAATCAGTGTCCTCAGTTATGTTTGTTGTGTGAAATCTGCTGCCCTCAAATCTGACCCTTCCTGCATGGGAGGCACCAGACACCTGGGAATACAGGCAGGCTCAAAGGCAGCTGGCCCCCACAAAACCTGCCAGGTGGGAGGCATTTGAAAGGAGAAGCCCAAGAGTCACAGGAGATGGGAGGAAAGCAACAGAGGAAAAGTTTTGGAGGGGAGACATTCAAGAATCATTGTAAAAGATTTTACCACTCTTGCTTCTGCTTAAGTTTTTTTTTATTTTTCCCTCTACACTCAAACTTCTCTTTTTTTGGGCTCAGATTTGATTTAAATCATTGTAGACTTCTTAGATGTATTCTGGAATAGCCTGTTTAGACAAGCCTGCAGGCAGATCCCATTAGCACCTGCTCCTTCCCCCACCTTGGAGCAGTCCCTCTGTGTGACCTGGAGGGTGATGAATGGCTGCAAGTGTAAACTCAGAGAAACCAGAGTGCAGGGTGAGCTGCAGGGAGCAGCCAATTCACCTGCAGACTGTGTGGGTGAAGGGAAATCACAAATAGCCAGACAATGCAATGGGATGTGCACCCACTCCTGTTTTTTTTTCTAGAATTTCTGTAAGTAAAAGAATTGCTTACTTTTAGCAAAAGTCCCAGTGCATTACAAGTCTGAAAATTCTTAGGAAATTTCCCTTTTTTTTTTCTTCTCTGAAAGCTTTTAATAATTAAAATAAAACCTAGAAAATCACTGCAAGGCACACTTTTTATTTTCAGCTGTGCAGAGGAATGCGTAAACCTGCCTCATGTAGAACTACTCAAAATACCCTATTAAAATTATTATAAGCCTAAATTAACTTCTAGTAATTCTGGGGTTTTTTTTGTAGTTTAAGCTCAGAGACTGTTGACTGAGTGGTTGACTTGATCCTTCCTCATCATAGCTGGTCTATCAGCCAAAATCAGCCCAAGTTTTGCTGACCACCATGCCTGTTCATTTTGGCTGAACTCTTCCACACAGAGAGATTTATCTTTCCATTAGTCCTGGCAGTGCCAGTGCCAGGGGGAGTGACTGGATTTTAACAGTACAGCCCACCATGATGCCCCATGCCTTGATCTTCATGTGAGCTGAGAGCAGCTCAGTATGGACTTACTGAAGAACAAGGAATTGTACATACAAGGAAGTATTAAATACTTTGGACAAAACATAACAAATTTAATCTTTCCTCTTTGTTAATACAAGTACCTGGAAAAACATGGAACCTATCTAAAGTAATGTACATAGATACATGCATACATACATGTCTATAAATCTCCTGGGTGTGCATGCACACCTTTCAGAGGAGAGGCTTTGGAAATGCACACCTTTATTTCCCAGGGTTACAGCATTTCCTGTTTAGTGGTTCCACCCCCCCACTGCATTACTGCCAGCATGACCATTATTTTTTTTTTGATTCCTTTCCTCCTGTACAGTGTTAATTTTTTAATATCAAATGTGATGCTTTTGACGCATTTATAAAAAGTATTGGTTTGTAAATTCATGTGTACAGGCTTTTCTGTGGAGTTCAGCATGGCCAAGTCTGAATGCCCTTCAGAAGTTGCTAGGTGACACTGTCATACCTCAGTCTGCTGAACAAATGAGAGCTCGTAATGTTGATGCAGTGTGTTCAACCAAACATCCTGCTTTCATTATGACAGAGGCTTTTTTCCTTTCTGCAAATCATTGTATAATTTTATGAACTGCAAGTCCAGATTGCATTTTTTGCCAGTTATGATATAGTTCATAAAGCCAATGCAAGTCTTTCCATGTTGCTTTCATGGAAACCAGAGCAAATTCATATATTTGCATGAGCAACAACATAGAGTGATCCAGAAAATTTAACAAATTCCACAACTTTGTACCTGAACTGCATTTATTCTTGTTTTGCTGCCTGCACTGAAATACAGAACAGCTGAGCTGAAATGCATCTTTGCAACCTCCTCCACCCTCAGTCAGAGAATTTGCAAACCCACAGGAACCCAGTCTGTGTAAAACACACATATGTATGTGCATTATGTGCTTGGGCACCCAGGACAGATGAGTCAATGCTGACAATATGTATCCTTAACCAGAACAAGCATTTTTTTCTGGCTCCTTCCCAGTAGCTGGTGCCATAACAGGTAATACTAGAACTTTATGAAAGTGAAAAAGGAAGAAAAGAGCAAAAGTCCTTTAAATTTTTATCTTTATTTGCCTTTTTTTTCTTTTCCTTAAGACAAATATTTCCTGATTTCTTTCTTCCCTGTTTTGAAATAGTAATCATGCTGCACTGACTCAGACTGCTCACAAGGTGATTTCACTTACCTGGAATTGGTGAGAAATGTGTTTCTAAAAATTTTCCTCCAGGCAGGGACCTATGGAGCCAGGAGATGTCTCAGTGGACTCCTCTGAAGCAAAATTGTGAGTTTGAACAGAGATTGTTGATGGGCTTTCAAGGCTTTGGCGTGTCTCTTCCAGCATCATTTTTGTGATCCAAACTGGCATTGATTTAAGATGTATTCCCGTGCAGGGTAAATAATGGCTTAAAGCAGCTGTTAATTAGCTTAGCTCTGTTCCATTCTTGCTTTTCATGTTTATAGATCTCCTTGAGAAGTATGAAGCAAAAGGAAAACATCCAAGAAGAAGAAGAAGAAGAAGCAGGAAGGCAAAGGAAAAGAAGTGGATGGGGATTGCAAATGGAAACTCATTTCATAAAACTTTACATAAATCTGGGCTGCATCTGTGCAAGGAACAGTGACTTAGAAAGAGAAACCTATCAATATCTGGAGCAAGGTGCTCAGCTTGGCAGCCTCTTTGCTTGCTCATGGCCACTGTGTGCTCACCTCTGAAGTCTCTACCTCACCTTTCCTCCCCTGGCCTTGGTCAGGCATTCTGAGCCCCCCTGGGAGGGTTGTGGCTGGGTGTGAGCCCAGAGGAAACACACTGTGGGCTCCAGGCCTTATCTCACGTTTATTTGGGGATAGCAAGCTGCCATGTCCAGCCATTTCAATCCATTCTTCATATATAAATATGTATACATAATATATATATATACACACATACATACATAAATAAAGCATTCAGCTTCTGGCCAAGAGGGAACTATTTGTAGCACTGTTGCCCACTTGAGTGCCTGGTGAGGATTTTCTTTCTGGAATTCTTGGATCATTCCCAGCATAAGTGAGCAGATAAAAAGTTGTGTTTGCAAGTGCAGCAGGTGTCTGCAGAAAGTGATTGCTGCTGAAAAAAAGAAAGAAAAAAAAAGCTACCTGTATAGTACAGAAACCAGTGGGGAATATTTCTTGCTATTTTACAATTCAAACTTTCAATTACTGAGTACCACTTTTCATAGACATTCTCAGAAGAAAAAAAATCTTTGGTACCTTGCATGACTGGGCTGAGATTCTCATCCTGAGGGCTCAGTGCTTAATACCTGGAACACAAGAGTCTTCCCAGTCTCCCTGGAAGAGAGTGTGCTGGATCCATATGCCAGTGTGAATGCCACCCCTTGCTTACCTGCCTGTTGCCCTGAGTGGAATCTCAGAATTACCTAAAATAAAAACTTTCTCTTCTTTATTAAGACCATCTCAGGGATACTGAGCAGCTCCCGCTCTGCTGTTAATTGGTCTCCAGGTATTAACACAGTGCTCGTCTCTCCTTACTTACTTCTCAGCCAGTCTTTCCCTTAATGTTCCAATAAAGGGCTGGAGGCATCATCTGGTGTCCCAGCACAGAAGCTTTCTCAGGCAGCATCACCTGCTGGCAGTCAGTCTCATGGATTGTTTCCACACCAGAGAGGGCAGCGTCACCTCCTCCCAGGATGGATGTAAAGGCTCTAATCCAGAAATCTTCTCTGTCAACCCAAGCTGTTGCCTATTACTCTTCAGAAGACTATGAGGACAATAAACTAGTCAATTTGGTCTAATGGACAGGTGCAATCTGTCCATTAGGGTCTTGTTAATATTGTCTGGAAAGACTTAAAGACATTTGAATGTCATGGGTGTCAGCTGCTAGAGTGGCAGGATGTGAAACAGTGCTGATGAATGTTTGTACTTGCATAAGAGGCTAATTCCAGTTTATTGTCCAAGGTGTTAGTTGTTGACATTAGTACTGTTTAAAATTCCCCCTTTGTGAATCTATTCAGATTTCCCTCTGAAATTTAGTTCTCATAAGGTAAAGATATTACTAGGGATTTCTCCTGATAAATCTGATCTGTATTCTCTCCACATTTGGCACAGATTGCCCAGCATCCCCCACTTCTGCCAGCATTCGGCCACTACAGCTTAAAGCCTGCTTGTTCTCATATCACTTGTTCCAAGTAGAGGAAAGGATTATTATTTCCTCTTACAGGCTGGGAGGGAACCATGGAGACACAGCTCCCATTTCCTGGCAGGTATTTTCCTCTGTCAGAATCCCTGAGTGGCACCTGTGACTGCTGAAACCCACAGCAGGTAATTTATTTACCTGTGGGAGAGCTGCCCAGGGCCAGACCCTGCTGGGGGATGTGAGCCTGACGGCAGCCTGCCTTGGTGGGTTTAAGGTGTTTATGCATTTTGGTTTTGTTTGAGTGCTGTTGCAGAGGGAGAAACTTTTTAAAGCATTTGTTGCACAGATAGCTCTGGAAAAAAGACATTTGCCAAGGCATGTTTTGTTTCTGTTTAGCAGCACAATTATCCATTTTGCTGCTGGCACCTGCATCTTTCTGCCCTGGGACCTCTGTACTGAGGGAAGACCATCCTCAGGGGCTGGCCAAGGACAGCCTGGGGAGCGAGCTGGCTCAAAATACTGATTAAAAATTGCCCTTGAGCCAGCTCCAAGTCAGGTAGCAAGACAAAAGGCCCTGGAGAGGGATGAATTTACAGGAAATAGCAAGACCTATAAGACCTTACTGTTGGTGACAGAGAGTTTCAATACATAGAGCTTAAGTCTTACTGAAACATGATTAAAACTACTTGTGTACAGTTTCTTTATCAGTAGTTCAGTAAGGTTATTTATTTTCCTCTTCCCAAAAGTCTGATTATTTAGCACAGTTGAGCCATTAGTGGCTTAACAAAGAAAGACCTATACACAAGGCAATAAAAATGTTTTTACAGTAAATTATCTGCTTGCCTTTTGTGAGCTGAACAATCTGTTCGATTGTGACAGTATTGATTAGAGCAAGATAAAGACTATTAAGCAGACAATATATTTCTTGGAACTGAGCATTTAGGGGATTCTGGATAATTTCCTATTTCTTGTCAATCTTTAGAAAGATGTTCATTTATCACTGAACAGCAAGCAGGTCTGAATAAATTGCAGCACAGAGGTTTGCCCACAAAATATGTTTGGATATCTGCTTCATATAAAACAAAACTAATTTTCACTTTATGCTATTTTCGTCTTTTCCTTAGGTAATTATAACTTTCTAGTATGAGAATAAAAAATTACTATATGTAACAAATAGGAAATATTTAAGAACATACTTTCAACAATTTTTAAAATTTGATGTTTGTGGTCATTGTTGTGAAGGTTAATAATGATAGAAATAATAGCATGCAATAGGTGCTGAAACTCCTACAATCAAAGAGCAACAAAGTGAATATGAATCTTTAATGTATTGGCATTTATGTGTATCAATTATTCTAATATTTGACTAACTCTGCAAATTCCATTTTCCTTCAAGATTTCTGCATTTTTATTCCAAAAGCACTGAATAGAAATCGGATGTTTTGAAAACAGACTGATGTCATATTAATTCTGCATTGTGATAAAATTTTGCCATAAGCCCCTTGACTGCTATGAAGCAAATATCTTTACTTCAGACGATTTAAAAAAAAAAACATAACCCTGTAATTTTCTATGTATTGGGGTGACACAGAAATCCTGGAAATCGAGACTGTAGTTACAGTGATGAAACCATTGTAATCAGAAAAAAAGGAGAAGATATCACACAAAAACTGTCCATTTTCTCAGGACATGCAGGCCCTGTCTCTGTGCCATTGAAAGAGCAGAGGCTCTGCCACTGACCCCACAGGGCACAGCACCAACCCCTCCTTTCACTGCTGTCTCTTCTAATCTGCCCTCAAGGCAGGCACACACTGATGAAATTGCTCTAATAAATCAGTAATTACTGATCCAAATATAAAAATGTGTCTTCCCTCAGCAGAAACTGAAGATGATGAAGTCCTCCAATAAAAATATTTTTAAATACTGTGACTACAAAGCCATTTTCAGAAACACATAACAAATGTAAACCAGAGAGAGGCCTTAAAATGGGCTGTAGCTGATTTCCCTGTATAGCTTTTCCTCAAGTTTCACTGGTTGCTAAGATACTACCAGTATTATCTTCCACTATGCTTTTGGTATTTGAAATTTTATATTTTTTTAACCCCTATACAAGTCTCCTCCATGCCTTTACCTGCACCTTTCCTTTTGGAATGAGCAGGTGGGGGGTGTGGGTGAGATTCTCCACACATATAAAACCCCAGACTTCAGTTACTCCAGCAGAGCACTCCCACCTTCTGACCACTTACATTCTGGCCTGGTAAATACAACTGCTTTATTTAGAAATCAGCAGTTTTTAGGCTGTGTCCTATCAGCTATTGTATACTCTTCTGTAAATGCAGAATATTTCACTGCCTAGAGGTGCCAGAAAATCAGAGGTCTGATTTTCAAAGTTTATTTGCAAATTATATGATCAAATACCTGATTTCCTCAATCAAAGTAATGTTTGTGTCTAAATGGTTTGTATTTTAGTGCTCAGCAGACTGAGGAAGTTTTTTTCAGGATTTTATAAATTATTTTCTGAACTGAAGATGGAGTGATTGGAAGGAAACTCATTCCTTGAAGTTCATCACTCTTACCAAGCATGGTTAAACACTATACAATTTAACACTATTTGCTGATAAAAAATCAAAGCACTTGCCCCCAGCATGCTGACATTTACAGCAGTGGGGAACATTTGCACATTTCATGCTTACAATAACAGGTGAGGTATGAAGCAGATTCTGATACTGCTTTGTACACCAGGGAAGTCTTCACAGCCTATGAGCTTGTTCCAGATCCCTACCATTATTGTGATCTATTTCTACAATCTGGAAGTAAAAAAAAACTATTTTGATGTCAGGCAATGGATGAATCTTCTAAACTCCAGTAGCAGGTTCTCCTCAAGCATGCTCCACTGTAGGGCTAATCCCCTTTCTCACAGGGTTTGAGTTTGTTTTTTTTGTTAATTAAGACTTGCATAGACAATTAGGTGACATGGATTGTCTTTCTCTCCTGAGACACTGGACTGTTGTTTGATTCTGTGAAAATATATCACAAATATACCACAAATAAATAATTTCGAGAAACTGCAAATCCTTTTAAGTGTTAAAGAATGCAAGTCAAATGCACATGTGGTGCCAGAACATTCCTTTTACAAAACCTGCCTTCAAAATCAGTATTAGGAATAAAAAAGTTTATTTGGTGTGGTGCTTGGACCGCATTATTGAAGAGTGTTGGAGGGTTAGACTCCTATTGGCTCTAAATTTTAGCTTTGGATTTTTTATGTAAGAACTAATAGCTGCAAGCACAATTCTGTCTCTTTGATGTCTGTGTGCTATATTCCCCCCTGCTGTGATATTGAAGGTTATGAAATTGAGAAAGGATCCTAAGAACAGATTCCCAGTATTCATACATTAAAAATTTTTGAGAAATCCTGTTTCAGTCTGTACAGCATTACCTCTTCTCAAAACATGATTAAAACCATGCTCATTTTAGCAACTGCAAGAGTGTGGCCATTCTTTACAGTCCTCTGCAGTTAACCAAGAACATGCATGAATGCACACTTCCCTTGTTCAACTCATAAAGCACGTTAGGTGGACATCTAAAGCCCTAAATGATGTGTGAACAGAGATGGAAATCACTTCAGGAATTTTTTTTTGAAAGCTCCAGAAGGTTTTGGACTTGCTCATGTTCTTCCTTTATCATTATGGTGCACTCCTGGTCTTGATACTGATGGTTCACTCCCATTCGATCCCATGTACACAGGAACAGAATGCAAGTCTCCTCTGCTCTTCAGATCTCGACTTAGACCATGAAATCACTGGCCACAAGCTGCCTAAACAATGTGAAAGAAGATCCATTCAGGCTGAGCTTTGACATATTTGTTCTTCCTGACAAAAGTCCTTAGAATTAAAGTATTCACAAAATGAGATAGGCACTAATAAAACTCCAGGGGAAGCCAACTGATTTCAAATGCACTTGACTGACCTGCCTGTAGCCTATTGATTTCTGTTTGTCCTTTTTTGAATAAAACCAATAAATGTCTGGAAGTTCCCTAAATGATTTGTTTGATGTTAAACAGAAAAATGTTAGTAAAATAGAGAGGAATACAAAAGGCAGGAACCACCTCTGTTTAGACTCTTCTTCCATTGTGTTGTCTACTTATTGCAAATATTTTTACTGCTTCCCCTCCCAGTTCCATTAAATTTTTGTCTCAGCTTTATGGTGTTGTACAGTAATGGGTACAAGAAAGCAGTAGCATGACATGGTTTCTGTGAAGGTCAAAATTTAGTCTCTGTGAGCCAAAACTTGACCCTTTTGTCATTTATGTGGATAATTTACAGAGCTCTGCTCTCCTGCTGAAGAACACAATGAGCACACCAGTTCTCTGGGCACTAACAGGGAAAGTATGGCTGGATGTGGAAGATACTTCAGTAGCTGCACTGGGAATGTGGGGGAATAACCATTGCCTTCTATGCCTTCAGACAACAGATCCTCAGATCTTTTTTGAAAAATAATGATTCAGACTCAATTCATGCTCATGTAAATGAGCATAAGCTGGTGTTATATTAAAGAGCCAGACAGCAAGTTCTGTTTACAGTTGTCTCATGTACTGATAATTGCAGCAAGTTCCAGTCCCTGGCAATGTCAAAAGTTCTTTATAGCTCTTCAGTATTATTTGGTCATCCCTTTAAATCCCACCCTCTGTGACCATTATCTTCAAGAGCCTCTTGTCTCCACATTTATATTTTTACTCATCAGTGCTGCTTACAAGTATCTAATCATGCCACATCCTGCCTGCAGTCACCTTACCCCTAAGTTAATAGCTCTGTACTCATACCTCAAACTACAGCCAAACAAATGAATTACACATTGCAGCATCAGCCAACAAAGTGGGGAAGTAAATGCAATTTATCTTTGGGAAAAGTAGCTGCTTGCTGTGCTTCAGCAGAGAACTCATCTCCACAGAGTATTAAAAGAGATATGTAAGGAAAGAGAACAAGCTGGAATCCTTCCTCTCTCACACCTGGATAGTTCTGGGTTTTACACTGCAGAGTTATTGCTGACTTGCAGCAGATAATCAGCAATAACTGCCAGAGACATCTCCAGCTGGCTGTATTGAGACAGACATGAACAAAGTGTATGTGTGTTTGCACTCCCTGCATCTCGTGTTAAAAGAGCCCAGATTTTGCCTGTTTTGAGAACATGAGGGATGGCTCTTCACTGCCCACACAAGCAGCAGGGGACTGCATCTGTGAGCCAACAGACCTGGCAGGTCAGTTCCTGCTCACCTCCCTGTGAGATGTCACCTCCTCCTTTTCACGTAGGTAAAGCTATGTGTAGCTCAAAGCACTGCTCCATATGCAGAATCATTAAAGTAACATCATAGACAAGAATAAAAAAAATGCAGTAATTTCACACACCCCTCCATTATTTAATTGTTTTATTATCCAAGCATATGAAATATTGAGTATCACCAGAGGTTACATTAAAAATGAGACACCTGTTCTGTTATGGAGCATTCACATTAGAATTAATGGAACATGGACCTTGACAGTATTATTAAATATGTCTTGAAATAAATAAATAAAGCTACCTTGGAAATCCAGTTAGGTCTAAATAACCCATTTAGTAAATACACTTCCCTTCTTCCAAAGAAATTCCTTAGGAGAGTATCTGTCTTGCTGTAGGCTTGTTTTCACTGGAAAAGAAAGTTTTTTCTCTTGATCTTACATCCCCAAAGGATGGATAGTCTCAGCTAATTTACCTCATGATCAAAGGGAAGTAAGTGCCTGTTCAACATTTTTTTTTAACAAGAGCTAGTTCATGGTAAGTGCATAGCCAGGAGCAGAAGGAAGATCACACTGTTTAGCAGTTAATATGGGTCCAAACTGAGGCAGCATCTGCTTCAGAGGATGGCTGGCAGCACTGGAGGGGAGATATAGAAAGCTCTGGAGCCAGCTGCACTGCAGAGGTCAAGCCTTGCATGGTGCTGCCTTTCTTTTCTGTTTATTTCAGCTTTCTCTCTCCTCAAGGATCAAGGAAAATGAAGGGGTGGTTTTCCTCTATGTTGCAAACTCCGGGTAAATTCATCCATTGGACCATTTGTGGCAATCTTCTACACAATAAAATTATCAGTTTGTGTGTTTAGCTACAGAATTATTTAAGGCATACAAAATTGCATCCATGCAAAGTTGATTATTTATTTATTTCTTTTAACCAACATAACTATTTTTGGTTGCAGCCTAGAAAATACTTAGAAAAGGACTCTTCCACTTCTTTTATTTCCAGACACAGCAGGAAATGCATCACTAAATAGCTTTTAGGGGGTTATTTTGCTGGAGTTCCTAATCAATCCTGTTTTCCCTCCCCTCTATGCTATTTCTGTATGCCCTTCTGCCTAAGCCAGGGCAAAATCCATGGTAGAACCGTTTTGCAGAGACTGATGAGAAAACATGAGATTAATTCTTGGCCTTCAATTCAGGAAAGCATACAACTGGCATTCAATTCAGGAAGTCTTCCAGATTTGGTTAAACACATCCTGTCTAGCCCCGTGCACATTCAGATACATTTGTCATCTAGCTCTTCTGGTAAGGGTTCCTGCTCTGCAGAGGAGCAGCCTCTGCAAGCAGGAGTTTGCTGCTCAGGGGTGACTGTAGGAAAAGCACTCCTTCACCTCTGTTTTTGTTTTCTCAACAACACAGCAAGGCATGACCTTATCACACTTATTTCTATAAAACACTTCACATTTTGTAGTACAATGTGTAAGCAAGTGACATCTTTAAGCTCAAAGGAAATGGGCCATTTAATGTAAAAAAAAGCTGTGAATGGTAAAGGATTGTTCTTTAGTCTTGCTGCCCCAGCTCTGTTCCAGCTAGTGAGCAAACATTTGAGCAATCTCACCCTCCATTAACAATAATCTCATCTGTACCTATTTTCCTTCATTTTGCTCATAAAGCAGAAAAAAAGAAATCTCTTACTGAATTGTTTAATTGCTGACAATTAATACTGTAACAAAAGGAGTTCTTAACATATGATCTTGCTCTGGCTACCAGAAATCCCACTGGGAGATATGCTACTCAATTTTAGTTGAGTTGTTTTAAAGTAAGAACTTGAAGACTCTAGCTACAGTAATTATTATAACATACAGAAGTTAAATTAGCATTTGCTAAATAGGTTATTAGAAAGATCACATGTTGTCATAGGTAGTAAATAGCTAAACACAGAACGTATAAAAAAGGCTAAAAACCTATTAAATCAGAACCAGTGGTAGATTCACAAAAGTACAGGTGCTTTGAATTTTAAACTAGGTAAGATTTTATCCCACATTGTGAAGAAAACCTTGGGAAATGGTCTTACTAGTCAACATTTCTATAAGAAATATCAGTCACCTTTCATTGCATTGCAATAAGTAGTTATGATGGTGACATCTTATGGTTTCCTTCTGCATCTTTTTGCCCTGAGATACCAGAAAAGGGCTAACATATTATGCATATTTTGGTCATTTACACCATGTAGACCATTTACACCATGTACTTACTACAGTGTGATTAGGCACCTTCATAGATGGCTTGTCAAAATCTCCATTATTGAGATCCATCAGCTAATGATTGTGACCAGCTGTGGGGAGGAGCATGACTCATACTTGATTGAATGCAGCAGCACCACATAACAATATAGGGAACTGAAATGAGAAACTGAATTTCTAGAAGAAAAATCAGGGACAATTTAAGAATTCTAGGACATAAATCCTTGAATGTGACTTGTTATATCTGTCTACTTTTGTAGGTATGAAGAAGTAGACTCCTTTTACCACCGAGTTGTCTTGGCAGTTCACGTAGTTCAGTATTTGTATTCTTCAACTTTATAAGCTCATTTGTCCTTTTCTTAACGATATCAGGTCAAACTGCTATCTGCATAAAAATCTTACTCTTCAGGGAACAGAGGCTGTAGAGCTGATATTGTTGTATGTGTAAAGTACATGTATTAAAACCTGGAACACTCTCTAATGCCTCTCCATTGCTATTATTCTGCAAGTACCTTTAGTATCTGCAGGTAGTAATTTTTCACACAGAATTATAATTTTTAAGTTACTAAGCTCTTTTTAAGACTTGGATAGTAAAAATCTAGAGTGGGATGCATTGCTTTGACTTGGTTTAATAAAGAATGGATTCTCTTTCTATTAACTCAATAGCATAATAATAACGACATTGAAACTTCACAAGTATTCCCTATTAATATGATACAAAAATATCTGTTAAAAGAAAGTAATTGTGCAATTCTCAGCAACTGCACGATGCTCATGTAATGTTCCTGTGACATGACCAAACCAGGAAGATCAAAAAATCATGCACTGATAAACCCAGACAATGATGCATTCAGCCAAAGCTGCATATTGGAGTTGCTATTGCACCACTCCAGTTGCCTCTCTCTCCATTTCTGGTGAGAATAATGGCTAAGCATAAACATTTTTATTTTCCCTGTTGAGTCCTTCTCCACATGGGCTGTGGGTTCCATTTCTGAACGTTTCTTCAGAGTGTCACTGAACTCACTGACCGCCGGTGGCTTCCGCAATTAAAGTTTTTGAGATAATCTTTAGTCAGTTTGCCACCATCCTGCCCAGGAGCTGTTTCCCTGCTGGCTACAAGGGGATAATGGCCAGAGGAAGGTCCTGCTGAAGAATCAGTAGCAGCAGATTCTTCCTCTGCCCACCTGTTAAAGAAGTAATAGCCTTCCTCATGTGTCCTTCTGCCGAGAGGATGAGAGGCAGAAACTCCCTGATTTTCTGTGTCCCTGGGAGACAGGGCTGCTGCTGGATGTAGAAATGGTGACACACATAAGTGGCTGATGCTTGGGTCAAGGTCCTCATTAGAGGCAGGTGCGGCCAGAGGTGCACTCGAAGTAATTTCTTTTCTTGACCTTAGTTTCTGGATTTCAAGATCCTGTTGCTCCTTAGGAAGTTTATCTACTTGCTGTGCTTTCAGAACAAGAGATGCTCCAAGGGTTCCTCGTAGAGCAAAAATAAAGAACCTGATGAAGGAGGAAGGGAATGGATTTTTTTATCAGTGGGCTCATTCCATAATCTACATCATATTTCCCAAATACAGATACTAATTTTCCATTACTGTACAGATACCTTATACCTGGCAGATGAAAGTTGACTCCCAGATCTTAACACAACATGTTACTATATATTTAGCTTGACCTGTATAGAGTCAACTATATGTGTAAATACTAAACTTTTTTTTAGTATTTATAACTACTTGTTTGCTGAAAAGTGAAGAAAAATAGAAAAAAATCTCAAGAGATGCAATATTTGAAAATATGGAAGTTGCATTTATACTTCTAAAACAGGCTAAAGAAGAGATCTTAATTTGTTAGATAAGAGAAAACCAGAAGTTAAAAACCTCAGCTTTTGGATTTTTTTCAGAAAGCAGCAACAGAAACGTCCTCCCTGCCCTTTGCAGGACAGAGAACTTATGTAACTAAATATTGTGTGCTGTGAGACTGCATACATCCTCTCTCCATGTCATGTCAGCTTTGTGTGAAAATCAAAGTCTCTTTCAAGGCATCTTTTTATTAGTATTTGACCTTTACATAGGTGGCTTCAACATGTATTTTATAACAAACATGGGTACCCTGTGAAACTGCATTTTGAAAGGTGCCATCCTCACATCCTGCTGCTCAATGTATGTGTATAAACAAGATTTACAAGATTAAAAAGGCTAACAAGCAACAGTACAGAAAGGGCTTTTAAAGCAATGGATTTCTTGGGCTTGCTCAGGCAGGAGTGGATGAAGTTTATTTGCTGTGCCTGTGCTCAGGCTGGTCAGTCCCAACAGAATCCCAGGGCTGGTCAGGAAGTTAAGAGCATAGGAGAGCACAAGACTTTCTGTGTAGATCTGCTGTGGGTCACAATGTCCTGTGTCTTTCTCCTCAGCTCGTTTCCTGTATCTTTTGTGCAAGTTCCAGGTAAACCAGACAGGATGACAGAGAAGGAATGGCAAACTGTGTCTCCTGTCCTGTAAACTGCTCTCACTTGCAGGCTGTGAGGCCAGGCAGGGCACAGGGCAAACCTCCCCTGAGTCCTGCAGCCCAAACAAAAGGCAGTGCTGAGGGGAAGAAGCCAGGACAGCAATTATTTTTAAAAAAACCTCTTAGAAGGAACCCAGAACCTCAAGACACCAAATGAAGAGATAGGGAGCAAGCAGCACAGTGTGATGGACCATGGAATGGAAGTTAAAATTTAGTGCATTTCAGCAAAGGGTGGTTTCACCACTGCTGATCTGCTGGCACAGCTCAGTTGGAGTAGAAATAGGTCCTGGATATTCTGCAGATGAAGGAGTGTGCAGAAAATAATTGGGGTACCAATATGAAGGAACAGCAGTTGTCCAGATTTGAAGATATGAATATATAACCCTTAATCTCAGTAACCTGCTGAGGCAGCAAGGATCTTAACTGTGCTAAATTCCCAGGATGGAGACATGAGCTCTCTAACCACGTGCTGGATGCAGCTCTGAGCAGAAAGCTCAGGGTCAAAAATGACACTGTGAATGAGGCTGATAGGAAAACAAAAGTCATGCAGGAGCAAAACAGACTGGAAGAGAATGCCCTGCCTAGAAGACATGAGACCTTACTGAATTGTGTTCTTTATTCTGATCTGAACTTATATAATGTAAAATAAAATCACAAGAGCATCTCAACTCAAATGGGAAAATAATAATAGTTTGAAGAAAAACACCATCTATTCTTTAAAAGTTCTTTTTCAGCCAAGTTAAGGCTCAGATTCTAATGCCTTAAAGCACTTACAAAATCAGATACTAAAAATATTGTCCTGAATTTTGTAATACCAGTGTGCTGTATTACTTCATGGGAATTAGGATGAGAGGGAAACTAGCAAGACAGTCAAACCAACCCATTTCTTTCAATGTCCAAGCAAATAACAAATAAATATTTGAAACAAATGGTGCAACTTAAAACATACCTGCTTTAAGAATTAGTAATGTATTGAACACCAAAAGTAGTAATGTTCCCATACGTATACGGGAACGGAATAATTCTGATTTTTAAACCATTTTTTCAGCAACACATCACAATAACTATCCCTCTCCAAATATTATCCAGTTTCAATTAAAGTTATCTTTAACATATCTGATTTTTTGCAATACAAAGTTAAACTAAAATTCTGGATGCAATGAATATTTTTCGTACAGAAATGCTCTTAAATTCAGCTTCTTTAACATATCTGATTTTTTGCAATACAAAGTTAAACTAAAATTCTGATGCAATGAATATTTTTCAGATAGAAATGCTCTTAAATTCAGCATAGTAATGCATTATAATTTACTTAAAACCAAGAATATATTTCGTAACTCTCAAACATATAAGAATATGTCAGATTTGCTTATAATCTTGATCTGCTCAACAACATTGTGGTTATGACAGTGAACAATTACATAGCAGATCTGTACTGGTAAATTTTGATGCACCCCAAAAAGAAAGGTTTTTCTGATGGGAAAAGTAGAAGATATATAGTGACTGATCTAGGGTTATATAACTGAATGAATGAATGGTTCATGAACTGGAAGGTTGAACTCAGGCATCTGACTTCCATGCTGATCGATTATCCCCGTGCAGCACGTGTCTGACACATCACATATCTGTTCACATCACAATTGTTTCTTCACTCACATGTCTGCAAACCCACAAAAGGAGAACAGGAAAGCATTCAAACCTTGGTAAGAGCGCGATGACAGGGGTGATGAGGCACAATAAATAGAAGATGGGGTCTTTGAGCTGCCTCTCCATAATCCAGTAGGGGTTGGTGGGGGGGTTGCAGAGCAGGCAGGCAGCGTTGTAGATGATGGAGAAGATGAGGTATAAAGCCACACTGCAGATCATTGTCACCAGCTGCAGCACGGTCTGCAAGCACAAGTGATGCCAGTGAGACCCTGACTGGGTGTGAGACAGGAGGGGACAAAGGCAGCTGCAAAGAGTGCATCTAACAGTGCATTTTACTGAGATCTGCAGTAGGAGAAATAGCCAGAAAGCAATTTAGAAAACAGCAGTGAATACAGTTTTCCATGTAACACTTCCTCATATATTGAGGCATGCAAGTATTTGGTACTGTTCTGTCCAAAGGCATGATAGAAACAAATTCTGTCACTGTGCACATGAAGGTATTAACCTGGGGATAATAACAAATCCTGGCACTTTGTGAAATTGTCATTTACCTGTTACTTACCTTTTGTGATGTGAAATTGTAGTGTACCTGTTACTTTTACCTTTAGTGACCCGGAATTCAGGTAAATGACTCTGAACGAGAATTCTATGCCTACACAAGATGCAACATTCACAAAAATACCAGTGCTGTGAACAGGACAGGTGAAATACGTACCCATGTGTTCATTTCTAGAGCCTGGTGCAAGAGAATGGTCAGGAGGGAGATGGTGTTGATGGGGTTTCCAAAGGAAAACACATCTATGTCAGAGTCTTTGTATGTCTACAAAACAGGCAGAGAGGTTGTGGTGAAGGAACCCTGACTATTCAGAACTGAATTTACTGCTTCTAAAGAGGACAGGAGAGTGAGAATATTAATAAGTCTGTTACTTACCAAATAGGGGACAAAGAAGCAAATGAGGCTTTGATAGAAGGCGTCCAACATCGTAATAATAAAAGCTGACAAGTTGTATATCTGCAGGAGTTTACAGATAACAGTCATTATGATGGGATATAAGTCTCTAGCCTGCCCTGCAAACATAATTGGTGTTTGTCTTCCATTCAAACTATTAATTATTGCTAACTGGTCTGCTTCCATGAATAAATACCTCCTGAACAGCTGATTAAACCAAAGGCTTATCTCTAAACAGGCATTTTATCTATGTTAAGTGAAGAATTTTACCTTAGGAATATTACCAAGTCTACCAAGAATATTAAAAGCTGAATTTTGCCAATGTCACATCCCTTCACAAGGGATCTTATTCCTCAAATTCCTTATCCAAGCTCCTTCTAGACTTATAAAATTGGTAAAAATCCTTTCTTCTAATGCAACACTGATTTTGTGCCATTTTAATTTGACTATTTGCCATATTCAAACTTATGTAGTGACCTATGGTGTCATATCTCCCATGGGGTGGAATGCATTACTGGAGAGACAGAAGGTTGGGCTCCTGTTGTTTCAACATTCCAAGTAAGTCAAAACTCTTTTCTTCCTTCCCTCATTCCTGAACAAAAAGACCTGTGGTCCTTTGGATTATCAAGCAGTATTTTCAGCAATCATGACATACCTCTGAATTTTGTCCATTCTTGTACAGCTCGGGCAGACGTAGGAGCGTTTCTGCAGAAACATCTTTGTCAAGGGCTCCAAAGAGAAGAGGGGGCACTGAGGTGAAGAAGAGGTTGAAAAAAATCATCTGCCAGTAATCTACCATGGTGCTGCCTGAGAAGCCACAGAAGAACTGGTACCAGAAGAGCAGGTTGACGTAGCACTGGGGAGAAGCAAATACAAACACACAGTTACACCTGTGGCGTTTATTGAGACACTGGTAATTAAGAGTTCAGGATTTTGGTTAAGGGCACTGCTCTTCATTCCATAAAGCAATACACCTTAAGGGTGATCGACTGTGATACAGCTTTTAAAAAGCCATGATGGTTCTTTGAGAACATGTCAGAGAATAATTAAGTAAACTGTTCACAGCCCTGAGCACCAGATTTTAGAATCTCGTTGTCCATGTGGAATCAAAGACGTGCTGCTCCCTAATGATATGGGGGAGATTAAAGAACAGCAGCATCCTAGTCTGGAGAACTATTTCACATTGCAAATAAATAGCCTTTGAACTCTAAAAGGATGTCCAGTCAAAAAAAGCAAAATTGTTCATTTTCACTACAAATTTTAACAGTAATAAGAAGCAATCCTTATTGAAAATTATTAAAAACTTCACAAAAAACAGATACCTTGAATTCTAGGTAAAAAGCCTTTCATGCTCAGAGTGTATTTCATGTCAAATGGACTTGTTTTCCCAGTCTCATAGAAACTGAATTAATTTTTTCCACTTTGTATCATACTTCAATGCATGGGTCATTTGCATATACATTAAATTTTTAATAAAAATGACAGATATGAATGCATCATTACTTGCAAGTGGTTCCTATAAAAATTCAGAGGTTTTACAGGCAGGCAGTTCTTAGTGAACACTCATCTACATTTGAGTGCTAATAATCTGATCTGCTTTATGCAAATTTTATTTTGAGGCTCATGGGTATTATTAATAAAGTTTCTTGTGCTGCCATATAAAGTTGCTAAGCCTTGAGTCCTTTTTCCCTCTGGAATAATGCTATTTCAAAATATATTTAGAGCCTGTATTTTTCTCTATGCTCTATGCAGCACCTTGCTAAGAAGGAAGGGGCATACTATAAACTTGCAAAGTGAAGAAACATGAACTGTAGCTTCATAAAAAGTAAGAGTATAACCTGCAAAAACAAAAAAAACAAACAACCAAGAAAGCCCTCAGACCTGGAATTAACCTTTGCTAGGATGAAAACTTAATAATATTAATCATCTTACCACATTTTTGTAGAAAAAGTAAATCACCATCTTTGCCAGACGAGCATAGCACCAATGTCCATGGACAAGAAGGAGCTTTTTGAGATGCTTAAATCGGGATATTGCAAAGTCACTGGCCATCACAGCCTTTGGGAGAAGGAACAGAAGGTCATTTACAATACATCCTTTTCACATGCTGTGTAACAAAATTTGAACATAGACATTGAAGTAATTTCCTACTATTAAATATTGTAGAAGAAACAAACTAACAAACTAACCCTCAAGAACATAGTTGGAACTTTCTGTCTCTGCAGAGCTTTCCATTTAAGGGGAATAAGGAAGGGGAATGTGTGGGAAAGGACAGAAGGGCAGAAGACTGTGGAAGATAATCCACAAAACCTGGAAACCTGGAAATGCAGCAGCTGAGAAGATTCAGAAAGCACATGCTCACCTAACACTGGGCAGACATCTGCTAATTTTCCAGTCTCATGAGCAAACACAGGTTTGTCCTCATATGACAATTTTTTGGCTCAAAATGCTCTTTTTTTTTTGCCATAATTACAAACTGCATATTAATTTATGATGCCAACTTGCATTTTAAAGATGACACTTGAGAGTGTAGGGCCGCTATGAAACTTGTTAAGTCTTAAGGGACTACCTGGCAAAAGAGGAAAGAAACTGAGAGGATACCTGCATGCCTTCTTGGCCAGATATTCCAATTCCAACGTCAGCTGCTTGAATCATACTTACATCATTTGCACCATCCCCTAGAATGGGAAGACAGAGGTGAACAATGACAATGCAAGAAAGGGTGCCTCCATTAGGAGGAAATAATCTCAGCTATGCTGATTATTTAAAATATTCTGTACTACCATGCAGCTTGATCAGGGGAACTGATAAATGGCATCAAGCACAGCATCAAGGCTGTGGTCTTGGTCTCCCTCCTTCCCAGGAGACCTGGCTTCACCAGAACAAAATCCAGCATTGGGACCAGCTGGGTGGTGACACAGCAACCCCAACACCATTTACATCAGCATCATTTTGTGTTTCTGCTTGGCCAAGACCATATGCCCAGGAACATGTTTTGAAACACCTTATTTCACTGAATTCTCTGAATCTATGACAAATCTGATTGCAGATGACAACATAACAAGCCAGTTTCAAGAATTATTTTGCTCATTTCAACTCGCAGCAATATGTCAAATATGTAACCAAATTTCCAGGGAAAGAATGACCATGCTTATTGCCTGCAATGTGGAGACTGTAAATTAGGTTAGCTGGTAAAGTAAATGATGCAGAAGGCTGAAAGCTTATGGTTTGAACTGTAAGGCAAAGTAATATTTCAAAAATACAATAGACTTCCTTTTCTGTTTTGTTACAGAAGTGTATTTGTTTAGTTTGGAGTCATCTAAATCAATTCATCAAGGATTTTAGTGGCATCACTTACCAAAAGTGTGGAAGGAGACTCAAAGCATTTCACAATATTTGGAGGTAAAAGGCAAATGAGTCAGTGCTTAATACCACTCTGGAGATAATTCTGTTTTCACCAGGGAAAGTCTGACAGGAAAAGGGCTTTATGAAAAGATAAAATAATGACTAATCATGAGTGATTTCCAGGCCCAAAACAAGGACATTTTGGAGGTAATATGTACATGTGTTTGTACTGATGTGCATGAAAGGCACTGCTGGGAGATTCTGAATCTGGAGTGCCTTCATCCTGTTTAAAGGAGGGCAGATTTGCTTTGTGAAAGCTGAAGCAGAACTTTTAGATGGGTTTTGATCAGGAAAGATTAACCAATGCTGCTTGCTCACTGCGTCTACCTGAGGCACAAAAATCTGCCCCGTACAACATATCCCACACACTTCTCTCCAGGAGAGACCCTGCTTTCAGGTGTCTGTGTGAGATGCAGAGGGGAGGTACCTATGGAGAGGGTCATGGCTTTGAGCTGCCTCCGGACGAGCTTGGCCACCATGCTCTTCTGCAGAGGGGTGGAGCGGCAGCAGAGCACGCAGCGGCAGTGCCGCGCCAGCGCCAGGAACTTCTCCTCCAGCCCGCCCTGCAAGATCACGTTCAGCGTCCGCCCGTCGATCACCAGCCCAAACTCGGGGCCGGGGGCCTCAGGGACTGAGAAAGATGGTGGCATGAGGCCAAAAAGTTTCCTCTGTGGTTTGTCGTACTCGTAATTCTTCTTCACCTCTTCCAGGGTTAAATTCAGGAGAGATTCACAAGTTTCCTGTGAGAAAACAGAGGTGGTGCTAGAAATAGTTATCTCCATCTCCCTTTACAGCACAGCACCTTGCCAAATGTATGTTTGTATAATCGTGCCAGTGGGTTTAAGCCTATCAGATGAGCATTAGGGGAAATTTACTGAGAAATGCACTGATTCATCTGATTGGAGATTATTTCAATACGACACCATCCAATCCCTCAGTGAAAACAGCGCACATTTTATCAGCTGAGGTAAGGAATTATTCTAAAAGAAAATATAATAATCTTTACATCAGGAAGGCATGTGTGCCTTTGTGCTGAGAGTTCAGAAATTAAAAAGAAAATATTTTCTTTTAAGGAGATTGAAAAATCTAGTTCTGATATGAATGATGTGAGATACTGCAGCACTGGCTTCCAGAGATAATAAACGGTGGTAAGAGAAACAAGAGGTCCACATTTTCAAAATCACCCAGTAACTTCCAGAGTTAGGCCTTTTCTAAGTCACACATCAGGCATGTTTCACAATTAGAAACAGAAATAAAACTTCATATTTTCAAGCACTGTGCCTCAAAAACAATGCCCTTCTGTCTTAGCAAATCTGCTTCATGTTGGATCAAGTCTCCTTTTAGATGCCAACAACTGGAATTGACTTAGTACTAGATAGAAACAGATTTAAGGGGAAAACTTTCACCACTCCCATCCAGATCTCCTAAACTGGAGAGAAAATCCAAAATGATATCAAAGTTATTTTGCTCCCTCTTAGTACTCAAAGTCCTCCTTCTGTGGCATGGCCCTGAATATCTGAGGAGCTAATCAGTCCTCTTTCTGCCTTTTCTGTCAGCTCTATTGAGTGATGATTCAGTTCTATAATGTTATTGTCACTTTATGTAGCATAAGGTACATGTGTAGGATGTTTGCAAGATTTAAATTACACTTAAGTGGGAGGTTCTGGAATCAAATGTACCTCTGGCATCTAATAAAAACCTGCACCTAGCATGAACACTTAAAACCCCTAAAATTATTGAAGAAACGTCATCTTTCTGTGAACAAACCAAAAACAGTAGTGGAAATTCCTGGTTTGCCTTGACTTGCCTTTTGAAACAAATCCACCAAGCTATCTAATTATGTTGCATCTTCTTGGAAGATATTTAATTTACAGTGTTTGAATAATCTGCTAGGCTCAGGGGTAAGGAGAGGCCCTTCCCACTGACACCACTTCCAGACCTAAGTTTGGCAAAATTACAGGTTAAATGCTTTGTATATATTACTTGTGTCCTTCATTGCTGCTATTGGGAGCCTCTTTCAGAAGTTTGTCTTTGGTTTAATTTTGAAAGTGAGGAAACTAAATCTTATTGTGGAGAATCTCCAGTGTCCCCTGAACCAAGAGGATTCCCAAAGTCCCCATGTGTGTGCAGGTTGCCTCTGAGCCTGGATCCAGGGCACTGAGGCTGCTGTGGGTGAGTGACCATGCCAGCATTTCCAGGAGCCAGGGTGGTCCTGCCTGTAGCATCTCTGCTCTGACACAAGTCTAATTTCCATCCTAAATGTATTCATTCTGCTTCCTGTTAAAGCAGATATGTGTTTCAAATGGAATTACACCTTGGAATGTTTTCTGTGCCAGATTCCACATCATCCTTGCGTGTTTCTCTATTTCCATGACATTGAAAGAGACAGATATTTGCACAGTGCTTTTTCTCCTTTAGAGAGCTGCAGACAAAAGCAGTTGGAAACCAGGCCATCTCACTGCTCCATGCAATGCCACCATAAGGAAAACAGTCAGTATTTTAACAGTATTTACTTAATCCTCACAATAGGTTTATTGAGAAAAGCAAGCTTGTATTGGTAACCTGGTTCTCTGGAGAGAAAACCTGAGACAACGCAGATGTGTGACTTGTCTGGTCACACAAGGAAGCCCTGCCTGCCCTCCACAGCCTCCTGCCAGCCTGTGGAGGAGCTGAGCTCACTGTGCCTCTTGCTCCTAATGCTATTTGGGTTTTTTTGACTGTTCTTTGTTAAGTGAGGTCTAAAGCAACAGAATGCCAAACTGCAAGACACAAAGAAAAGGTAAGATAGGAAATTCTGTGCATTTTGTCTTTCTTTACTCACCTTATTTTCAGTGTTAATGGTGAAGACAGTATCCCTTTGGTTCAGAAGCTTACAGGAGTATGCAATGTTAACTGCTGTCTCCTGTTTGTCTCCTGTCAACACCCAAATTTTTATCCCAGCTTCTCTGAGAGACACAATAGTGTCAGGTACTCCATCTTGCAGGCGATCTTCAATCCCTGTTGCTCCTGGGCAAATAGGAAAAGAAGAGAAATAATTTTCTTCTTCTTGAAAATCAAGTTGCTATTTTCTTGTTTAAAGAAAGCTCTTTGCTTTCCAGACACGCTCCTGAACTTATTGAGAATTGAAACAAGGTTTTGTCCAACAAATAAACATGCAGGCACATGATCTGCATTTGGATTAAGGTCTGAATGTGTCAACAATCAAGTTCTGTCTCTTCATTTTGCTCATTGCAAGAACAATGCATTTCATTTCTTCCTAATAATCCAAAATGACAATGTGCTGGCAGAGGAATCACAGCATATGAATTTTAAAAATACTGCATTAAGTCCCATCAAAGCAACCAGAAAAGATGAACTTTGACTGTTTAAATGGATGCTGTCCCTGTTGTCAAGTCAGATGCTTCAGCCATCAAAGGCAGAAGAAACAGTACAGTACGTTTTCTTTTTGAACATGCACAAACTTAGAAGCAGATGCCAACATTCATCCTGATGATGTTGGGAAATGACCATCTGAATGTTACAATACTCCTTATCCCTTCCACTAGAGGTCAGTTTGAAGATGCTGTAACTGTGGTACATTAAAGATAGATATTGATTTAGGCTAAGGGAACACATTTTGCAAACTGAAGTGTGAAAGCATATAGAGCCTTAGTAATTGGCAAAGGTAACAGACTCTGACAAGATCTACATTAACTCTTATGTGGTCTGCTTATGGCATTTACCATTATTACTCTAATTTTTTAAATCACTGCAGAGATTATGAGAAGCCATAATGCAAGCTATTGCTTGCAATCGCAGAAATCCAACAAAGTATGGGCACAAATTGCAGTCAGAGAAAAATGAGACTGAGACAACTCCAAAAATCAGTCGTAAAGAACAAAATGTTTGCAAACAAAATAGAACAGAAAGCACTGCAGTGTTCCATAATTTAACAGAATGATGTTAGATATGATGGTGATGAATGATGCAGAAATGTCAATCAATGTAAGTTTTAATGCTAAACATCTTTTTACAAAGTGCACAAAGCAAGCACAACAATGCAACAACAGCAGGAACTCAGTAGGAAAACACCTACATGTTCAAGTTACTGGATTTTATAATACAGTTCAATTACCAAAATTCCCTCAGAATGTGTGCTCAAAATGGAAGTTAATTTACAGTATTTTATAGGTTTATCTACGGCTATGAATGCACAATTGAATTGTGGGAACTTGTGTGTCAGCTGAGCCACAGTAACAGCTGATGTGCATATTCTTTGCTCAGGGCACACAACAGCTTCAGGTAACTTTTTCAAAGTTACTGCTGCCCAAAATGCATGAGAACTTGTATAGACACTGTCATTGGATTTTATCTCCCTAGCCTGGAGATTTCCAAACCACAGAGGAAGTATTTTAGATATAAATTAGTATAAGCTGTTATCTGCCATACTGCCAAGACTATCACAGGAGAGCAAGTGATACTTCATGCAATGACAATTCTTATTTTTAGCTACCCAGCAGGGTGAGTTTGGTCTCCAGATGCTGTGCTGTCTCTATTAACAGCTCCTCTCTGTTGTCAATTGCAGCTTCTGCCTCCCGACGAAAATTGGCCCATTTTTTAAAGTCATCTTCATTCAAGACCTGCACAACACAATTTAAACAGTGTTTATTGGAAATTGAAATAAGAGAGGAATGCCAACATTCTGGATCACAGAGACTCAACTCCTATCCAAACTGGTAAAGTACTGTGTCATCTTTAAAATAACTTTTCCAATAGAAAACTGCAAGAACAAGTAGTTTGTACAAATGATCTACAGCTGAGACTCAAAAATGTGACATATAGAAACTTGCTCACACAACTCTTGCTTAGCTGAGAGCACACAGTTTCTGAGGGCTGATCTACATTTCTCCAGAGCTTGAATATGATCTATTTGTTGCACATTGACAACTTCTGTATGAAAGTATGACACTAAAATTCACTAATTCAGGCTGAGAGTAAGGTTTTTGAAAGTTGAATGCCAAGCAAAAGAGAAAAAGGTTGGCTGCTCTGCAGACTCTGTTTCTTGCTTGGAAGCATTGTAGAGTAGGTCAGCTACTCAGTAACTCAGAGGAGTTACTACAGCAGAAACAGAAATAAATGTTTTGAGACTGACTAAAAACCTCTCATTTGGTCACATTGAGGAAAAAGGAAAAAAAAGACTCCAGACAAGGCAAATAGAGGGACAAAGAGATGGGCTGTATCTGGCTGGTTGTCTGAAGCAGAATTATAATCACTATATTTTTCTGGCAATTTTATTGACATGTGTGGAACCTGGTGCTCTCCCACCTTCTTAGCTATGCACAGGGTTCTCAGTCCATCATGGGCATAGTAGTCCAGATGCTTCTGTGTTCTTTCTTTTATTCTTTTCTGTCTCTTATCTGAGCTAATGTCACCTATGAAACACAAGGAGAAGATTCCATATTTTAAGTACAGATAATTTTCAATCTAATGGCCAAAGATTAAAAAAAGTTGGCATTGGAGAAAACTGGATTCCATTATAATACCAAGTTCTTGAAAAGCTCAAAAGTATTGGCTGTGCAGAAGCTGAAATCTTGCTAAAACTCCTGTTTCCTTTAAGATAACATTACTTGTGGGGTTTTTTTTTGTTAATAATACAGCACTCTTGCTGACAACCTGAAAAACAACAGTCAGGCCCTTATGACAGTATTATTGCAGAGTACACAATCCCCATGGGTTAGTATTACCAGTGAATTTAATTATCCCATTTCATATTCTAAGCACTTCTGAAGTTGAATAAATATCTCAGTTCTGATCTGCAAGGATAACACTAGACAAAGCTTATTCTTTCTTTATACTCCTAATATCTAGATATAGTATTTCATGCAGAAAAAAACTACAGCACACTTATTGTCAGTAGACACAGCAGAAAAATCTCCCTGGCTAATTACCTGTGGTGGAGTTGTCCAGCAGGTCCATTATTACAGAGTCAGCACCTTTTGTGTAGACAACAATCTCCTGGGTTAGAGGGTGTCTCACCACCACAGACATCCTTTTCCTGACTGAGTCAAACCCCAGGGTGTAGAGGATGTCAAATGTCAGCAGCGTGCCCTGTGGCAGCTGCACTGTGACCTGTTCGGGCGTCCGGGACACCAGGATGAAGCCGTAGGCCTGGGCAGCATAGACCAGAGCTGCCTCGTCTGGGCTCTCAGCCTCGTAACAAAACTCTGTTGGCAGAGAAGTGTTGGTTGCAGACCCAAACACTTCATCCAAGGAAGGAGCACCAATCTCTGTGCTGCCCTTGTCCTGGAGCTCCTGGCCTCCACTGCTGGCAGAGCCGTCGTTTTCATTGTCACAGCCCTCCAGCACAGCAAGAGGCTCCTCGGTGTTCTTTGCGCTGAAGCTGGCACCAAGTTGTGAGCTAGACTGAGATGATGAAAAAGATTGACTAAGGCTTGCTAATTTTAGCCTTTGAAATATCTGATGAATCTTCTCCAGGGTGATTCCTGAAGGTTTTATTGGTGGTGGGATTGTGACCTAGAAATAGGAGAAAAATGAAGGTTAAAAATAAATAAATGTGAACTTTAAGACCCTTCTCAAAACCTCTCTCTACTTTTCTGCATCTAAATAACAATAACTGCAACTTCCTGTTTTCCCCTCTCCTGCCATTTAACTGTGGTGGAAAGACTTAACAGAGAAGCCATATGTGAGATGGCATCCAAATTTGATGGTGATTTGTATATCTGCTTCTGAAACAAAGATGTAATGAAGCCCTTGTAGTTCTGTCAATTGCCTGGCAGATCAGAGAAAACCCAGGGTGTTCAACAAACCTCTTACAGCATATATAATATAAAATCTAAAAGAAAAAGTGCAGATCCTGTGGTAGCCTTCAAACATAAGACAACAAGCTAGGAAGGGATACACAGGCATGGAAGCAGTAGATATTACAGAAAATATAAAGGAACTAGAGGCCAACTCTCAAACAAACAGTTTTTCACCACTTCAGTTTTCACTGGACGCTATGTTGTTAAATGGAAGCATGATACATTTTCCTCATGTATTTAAGGTTAGATTACCCTTTGCCTTGGCTCAGTAGCTGTGGAGACCAGAACTGTATTGCAAATGGCAAGAGCAAGGAAAAAGTCAGTAAAGGATGTGGAAGTCTTCATATGGATAAAAGGAGAGAAGCTTTCAGTCTGGAGGGCAGCTTCTCGCACTCGCCTCAGCAGCCTGCTGTCGGGAGTCACGTCCTTTTCCTGGAAGAGAAATTACTCAGTCAGGATTATTTTCATTTACCCTTGTCCTCAAGGAATAACTGGCAACTTCATAGATTTCTTGAATTTAGACCTAGAAAATGCCTTTTGTGCTTAACATCTATGGAAAGATTATGTATTTCAAAAAGCTGCATCACTAGATAATTAGAAGGAAATGCATCTTCAAAAGGAAGATGATCTCAGAATTTTATTTCTTTTGAGATCTACTAAAAATCACAAAAATCTATACTGTATCCTTTAACTTGGAAACTGCTCACTCCTGAATTAAAGGGCATTCCAGATGAATGTATACTTGGGGTCTCCCAGTTCAGTGTGGAAGCTGATAGTTATTTCAACAGAGAACATTTTGTGCTTATGGTTTAATTACAGCACTATCACTTTTTGTTTCCAGAGCAGTTTCATTTTGCACTCAGAAATAGAAGTGCTCTCAAATTTTTCTTCAGTTTTTGCAATAAATAAATAAATACATATTTACTTGTTCCTGAAATGTTTCTGTAGTTTTACCACCACTCTCTTTCTAATAAAATCTAAATTTGCAAAACAAACTACTTAACAATGTCACTTCCCTACAATTTAATTTGATGTAGAACTATGGGAGTATTACTTTTAATAGAAATTTAATGTTAGCAAAATCTAGTTTGGATTAAATTCTGGGCCATATTTAACAAGGAATTCCAAATTTAAAAGACATCTTCCCATGAACCAACATGCCTTCTTTAAGGAACTGCCAAAGTTATTTAGCTGCTTTCTAGTTCACCTCAGCTATTGCCCTCACCTCATTCCATCTGGCAGAGTTTTCCCATGTTCTGTAAACAGGCAACAGAAGTCACCCAAGAACCTTTCTGGCTGTACTGTGCTGAATGTTACACTCCCTCTTCTGCTTGCTAAAGCGACAAGTAGTTCTTAAATAATCCTAATAATTATAAATGAATCTACTGTTCATTTTGCAGCTCGCTGAAATCCAAAGCTGGAACAAAGCTTTGCACTTTCCCTGCTCCAGAAAGTTCTGTTTCTTCTGGCTCAATATTTTAATGTGTTTTTACTTCACATACAGGGACATGTTTGCAGTATTGATGGAGTCCTTTCTCTAACAAACAAAAACATGCTAAGGATAAGCCTTATTTTTTAGTTATCTTCTCAGGTCTCCTAAAAAGGATCAGAGGCTGGAAAGTTAAAGCTGCTGATTTTAAGAAACCATTTCACAATATTGCACTGCAGTGGTTCTGTGGGTGATGGGACTGTGCCAATACCATGCTTTGTACACAGAATAATCCCAAATAGCTAACAGGACAATTCCAGTGAAGAACACATATGTGCAGCTAGAACTGTTCAAACAGTTATGTCAAACAGTTATGTTGGGAATTCTATGAAATTTGAAACAATAAAGGTTAGAATCTCACCAACACCTTGCATGATTTTTCATTCAATTTCTTCATTCTGCATTGCCACAATTAGAATGAAAATCACAAACACCAAATTATTACATGTGTATCTCATCTCTCCTATCTGTCATGATCCCACTCAATTTCTTTTTCATCTATATCCTCAATGTCTGCTGCAAGTTCTTGTCAAAAAGGACAATGCACTACTGGGCATTTCACTTCAGCAGCAAATTTCTGAACTCAAAACTTTCCTCTGGAAAAAATCGAAAATTGACAGGCTAATTGTGGCTTCAGAGACAAGTTTTAAAAACAAAATAATAAAAAAAAATCAATGTTTATTACAACAATTTTTCTCATCTTCTTTTTCACATTAAGTGAAAGCAGCACTGACCTGAATTTTCAGCCTGAATGTATATTAAAAACCCAAACCAAGCAAAAGGAAAACGGAATAAAACAGCACTAATGATGATAATCATTTTAATTTGCCAGCTTTTCAATGTTAACAATTTTAGTTAGTGAAAATGCTGACATAAAATGGCTAGTGCCATTCAGTTTTAAGGTTTCCTCATTAACTTGATAGCATTTCTTCTACTCAATGGCATGAAAATCTGATGACCATGGGACAATGAAAATATTTGTTAAATGTTTCTGGTTTCTAATATTTCTAATGTTGCTAATAGCAAGGCACTGCTTATTTGAACTATTCCATCTTGAAGAAAATGTACTGTCACTCTCTTTATTCGCAAGAACTCCTAAAGGTAGAGAGAGTAAATGTTAATTTTCTATCATGTTTCATTGTTGAAAGATGGATTTTTCTTACAAACATCTGTCTGCTGACATACACACAGGTCTACAAACACATTCTCTATACCAGGAGTACTCAGGATGCTGCAGATTTGCAGCAGAGTAAAAATGCATCAGATGAGTTGATGCAATTTCCAAAGGGCTGGAACTATAGAGGTACCAAAAATTTATTTTTTCCATTTTATTAATAGGAAATTGTCTCAGGTGGCAAAGGATAGTACTATGTCTCATTTAAAGGTCACACAGGGCAGGCTCTGTGCAATATCTAAATATCTCTATTTTTACATCTTTACAATTGTCATAGGGCATTAAAACATTGCTTTACAATGAATTAAAAAAATATTTATTTCTAGAAGAAAAAGAAAAGGCCTGGCAGTAAAAAATGTAACTGGAAAATATACTGGCAAGAAATTTCTTGATCATCCTTCAACAGTCATGACATATAAGAGTTCTCAGAAGTCATGGCTCATGGGTTCTCAAGAATCCACGGAGATGTTCTCAGCAACTCACGAGGTTTGGGCTGGAAAATACTAGGATAACAACGTACAGAATTCCCATATTCCAAGAACAGTAGGAGTTCTAAGTGGTACTTACTACATGACAGCAGAATTGAATGAGGTAAGTAGGATCTTATAACAACTGCAGCAAATAAAGTTCTGAGAATTCTTTTATTAGACTGTTTTTTAAATGAAAAGATTTGGATGTGTTTTCCAGGCCTTTTGTTTTAATTGGAATTCTAATTTTGAAAGTGTATGACCTTTTATTGTTCACAAAAGCCTTGTTTGAAACGTCTGTTAAAAAACTTTCAAGAAGAGCAGAACAGTCTGACTTTAATGAGGCTGTGTGAATTTGGGAAGCTTCAGACCTAAATTGCAACAGATCCTGCTCCCCCCTGACTGCAGCCTGCATGCTCCAATCGAGGACTCTGATTCTTTGTCTCCTTCCCTCTCTTAGCTCCAGCAAGGCTCGGATTTCTCCTCTCTTCCTGTTGGCTTTCTGTGGCTGATGTCACATTAATCAAAGGGATGGGACCACGATCGGACTAAGAAGGGTTTATTGCTTAGATAACATCAGTCTCCAAGGCCATGAGATTTATAAGACACCAAGCAGTCAGCCATAGTCTAAGATGGTCATAAGTTCTTTGTTGTAAGACAGTATACAACTTTCTAGTCCAATGGACAGCTGCCACAGAGTGTTTTGCTTTTCTAACCTGTCACCTTTACTTCTTTCTATTGCAATGTGGATACTTTTGCCCAATAAGGTCTTATTACATGTCTCTATGTGTATCTCTATTATAACATCTAAACTCAGCTTGTTCTATTACAATCACATTACTACACTATAAAACCCTTCATCATCTTATCTAATACAGTTTCTTACTTAAGGCATATTCTACAGAAACGTAAGTTTGTGATTTCTCTGTTCAGTGCCTGTGTACCTTCCTTTCACATCAATCTAGACATCTCTAAGGCTGTGAATCAAACCCTCTCGAGTCTGTGAAGATTTCTATCCTTCTGATTCCCACAAAAGCAGCAGAAGGGGTGACTTGGGAGGTGTTGCTGCAGGTACTCACGATGGGGCTGCTGAAGGCCACCTGGGACTGGCTGCTGTCGCGCCGCCCGACCGACCTGCTCCTGCTGTGCCCCTGGGGACGCGCCCGGTCGCTCTGGCACCTCCTCAAGGGCCTCATGGTGCTCTGCTTGTAGGTGGCTGGCCTCCCAAGATTCATGGGAGGAAGAGTGAAATGCTGAAGCTTTGCAAAATCCTCATTGTCTAAATCCAGCTCTCTCTGTGTTTTCAGTCGCCTGTCTGTAAAAGAAAAATGAAACCTGACCTCTGATTCTTTTGTGATTTATTCTTTCATTGTTTGGGAGGAATTCCTTGATCAGTTAAAAAAAAAACCTGAAACAAACTAAATCAAAGCCAAAACATTTCAAAAGCCATCACCAGAAAAATGCCCACTGTCCAGCAATTTCTGGCAATTGCCACCGTTATTATAGCAAGAAAATAAAAATGTGTTTTCAAAGTGATCAGTCACTTTTATAAGCTTCTCTTAATGTTTTGTCTCTTCAGCTGCTTTTTGCATTTGGAACAGGAGAGTGAAATATGGTAATTCACAAATCTGCTAATGTTTTCAGTCACAGAACACAAACATCTTTTTGGCAGCTGCTTGCCGGCTTAACAGGATCCTTTCCACTACACAGAGCATGAAAATAATGACGAAGAAGGGCCCTGAGTCAACACCATGAATTCAGAGCACTGAGTGCCAGGATCCTTCCGACCCGGACTGCAGCCAGGATCCACTCCAGGAAATGAGTACCTGTATTTGTCATATCACACAGAAGTGTATGTTTACATAGTCACAGAAATAATTACTTTTGGACCCACTGAGTTTAAATATTAACTATAATCAGTTTGTGAGCTTATAAAAGGTTGTTCGGTGCTCATTTAGAAATGAAAGAGAAAGTGTTCTCTTTGAATGGGGGGCAAATCCTGGAGGTGCCTGCAGAGGGATCTGGAAAACCTTTCCCATCTGACTTCTGAATAATTTAAAACACCTTCACTTTTGTGAATCTCTGTTACAGCAGTCCCTCACAAAAAAGTGACTATTCCACAAAACTCCAGAGGGCTCAGTATGTTTAGATATTAATATTTAAATTAATAACATTTAATTGCTCAGACAAAAAAAAGCAAGTACAAAAAAGTGTCTCTCACCATTTTCCTGATGGGAAAACTCAATTCCATCAACAGTACAGCGTCGGAATACCATTTTGTTTTCTGTTAGTGTCCCAGTTTTGTCTGAGAAGATGTACTGGATCTGTCCAAGGTCTTCAGTAATAGTGAGGGAACGGCACTGGATGGGCAAATCTGCTTCTTCATCATACAGGTCAATGTCATTGTGAATTAAGAAGACTTGGCCCAGTTTGACCAACTCAATTGACACATAAAGAGATATGGGGATTAAAATCTGGAAGAGAGTTTAAATTCTCAGTGAGAGGTGAGATAAATTTCACTGCTTTCTATCAGAAATGTCCTGGCACAGGTATACTAATGATTTCCAAAGAAGCAGTTCCTCCTAGAGACGTATTTTAGGGCTGATTAATAATAATTCAGGGGTGAAAAAAAATCCTGCACACAATAATGGAGAAACAGCGATAAGTGCCAAACTTAAGACTAAATTCCTAGAGTACTAAATTCAGAGGTGGGTCTTTTGAAGGGTGCCCTTACAAAGCATGTTTTCTGGACATAGGGTCATGCTTGCTCTTACCCTTCTGAAACTCTGAAAGGATGGACTAGCACAGACTAACTTTTAGTGCAGAAAAGTTTCACAAACCATTACTTTGCACACAACACTTCCCACCCACAAGATTCCTTGCCCTGAAAGAATAATGAATTCTTAAGATGCACAAATATTCTGTCTCAGTAATGAAGAATAATCCCCCAAGGAATCTCTGAGCAGCTCTGAAAGTTATATTCAGATTTTTTTTTTCATATTAAAAAATTCTGTCCACTTAAATCTCAGCACTGACATAAAGAAATCTGAAAAGTAAATGTAATTTTTCCCCTCACCCAATAAAATACTCTTTCCCAATTAGGCTTAATCACACTCAGCTATACAAGTATCCTACTTCTAATTTAGCTTCTTTCCTGGACCAGATGAACCATACCTAGTTATTATTCCCCACTGGCAAATTGGCAATTTTTGTTTCACTGTTTTTCTGAGCTGCTAAGTGGCCTTCTTATTTTAGAATTCTGGATATAGGCAGAAAAAAAAAAGCTGGCATTTGGATGTAAATATCTTCTTTATTGCATCTGCTAGCTATTCTGAGTTAAAGATATTATACATGTATTTCCTATCTATATCCTTGTGGGGTTTCAATAGCAAGAAAAAAATCTGCAGTAAGAAAGAAAAAAAAAAAAAGAAACATTATTTCACACTTGACTGATTTGAAACACTCCTAGCAATATTTTCAAATAGGATTAAGAAGGCACTGCACAGCTATTAATGGATATTAATTGTTCATTAGTGATTATACTCAATTTTAAGTAGTAGCTTCTTCCTTGGAGGTAACAGAGAGGTTTTTGTCTTTTACCTGCAAGAGGATTATCATTGTCAGGAACATGTAGAAACCAGCAAGAATTGGAGACACAAAATTGCCATTCAGGTCTGGGACATCATAAGGTGGATGCTCCCAAAAGTTTCCAGTCCAAATGCAATGTCCTGTAGGAATGAGATACAAGACTGAAATCAGCTGAGCAGTGGAGTGAGAGACAAAGCTTCTGAAATGTGCAGATATGGACTGCTCTGCTAACAGAACAGAGAGAGCATTTCCAAAACAATGCTGCAAATCTTTTGGAGAATGCAAAGCACCTGCAGAGCTCTGTAGCACATGCACATAATTGATATACCCATGACAAATGAGTATTCAGGGATATTTTCATTCACCTCTGCTTCATCTGGTGTTTCCCACAGCTCTTAGCTCTGCACAGATCTTTTCTCATTCTGTGTTTCCCTGCTGGAAGATTCCATCTCTATCACCTATCCATAAAAATCCTCAGAGCTGAAGACTCTCTTTCCTCTCACAGAAATAAGTCTTAGAACTTTGTATACAGACAAACTAAAATATTTCTTATTTTCTCTGACCAGTCTTGATTTCAATCTGTGTTCACTAAGAATTGAAAAATCTCCTAAATTCAGTCTGGGCAACTCATCTTTACATTCCTTCAATTAAATCATATCTCAAACTGCTTCTTCCTCCATGTTTTAAATACCAGCAGATATCATTGCACTGCTACAACAAAGCCTCTGTTCCAGGACTTAACAACATCCCATCACAAATGTTTTACCACTTTCCATACTGTCCTTATTGAAATAAACTTTTATCAATGAGGTTTCTAAATTTACAGCATCAGGAGCTTCCCACAGAGCTAAGGCAAACAACTTGTTTTCCCTCGTTGCATAACTTGTGCAGATGCCAAAAGCCTCTATCAGTCCAGCTCAAATAAAACCTCCATTAGCACCAGTTAACCAAGCAGTTGGTTTGCAGCATCTGCCTACTGAAATGCTGCCAAAAATATTCAAATTACTTCAGCAATGCTCTTTGGCTGCTTCAGACCACAGTCACATCTGAACAAGGAAAACTCTGCTCTACAAGCCACTTCTTACCCCAATTCATCACTGTGTGCAAGAACAATCCTGATAACTGATCCACCAGTGATAATTTTCCCTAGAACCTTACATTCAGATAAGGCTGCAAAGCAAGAACTCGTGGTAGAGCCTCTGGACATTTTGGATGGCTGAAAGGTAAAAGACTTTTTATGCTTTTACATGTTTCACTTAAAAGATGAACATTTTTTTTAACCTGACTAGAAAAATTATTTTTCAAATGCTGATTTTTTTCATCTGAGACTTCTTTTAACCTTAAATTGAAGGACTTTATTACTCAAGAGCCCCCACACACCAAACAAGGCAAGTCTCTAAATCCAGATAACAGCAGCCAGGGAACGAGGAAAATAAAATCTTTCCCTCACACACATCTCAGTTGTGAAACTGAAATCTCATTTTGATGCCAAAATTCCCACTGCAACATGAAGCAGTAATACTAGAGAGGAGATCAAGGCAGTTCAGTTGTTCACCTGTTTTGGATGGTCCTTACTTCCCATGGTATCACACCTGATGACTGACTGGTGCCACCCCACATGCCTCCAGGGCAGGCACGGGAAGACTTGATTTGACTGTTGCTTAATCACAGCAGCAGCACTGAGTAAATCCATTAAAAGAAAAAGGGGCTCATGGGAGCCCCCGCTATCTCCTTAAAGCATGGCCCCATTCAAAAGTCTGTACACCTAAAATTTGGTCCTTTGCTCTGAATGATGAGATCCTGTTAATTCTGGCCTGCCTGGGACAGATTGCAATCAGAGCTGGAAGGCAAGCAGGTGCTTACACACAGTGAAGATGATCTTTTTGAGATTACCAATCCAGTCAGTTAACAAACACCAGTTAATAAATTCACACATGCTCACCTGCAAGGACCCCAGAAAAATGCAGGCTATTACAATATAAGCAATTACTCCATTTCACAGCCTGATGTAAAGGGGCTTTTGAGAAGGAAGGAAGCCGTGGAGGATGTAAACTGAATGAAATAGTTATGAGCAGCTCATGGGTTCTAAATTGTGTGTCTCTGTTTAATACCACTCCCAAACATATTAGAGGAAAACACAACTGAAATGAAAGTAAAGCAAAATCATTTAACTTTTGCTGCTATGCACAAGGAAGAAGCACCCCCTCAGGAAGCACTCGGGAAGGAAGGAAGATCTCAGCTGACAAATATCCATTCCTACAATGCACTCACAGGATGGCTTTCTCTTGCTTTACATGTATGATACCATGGTGGGGATGAATCTTGTCTGAAACATTTATAGCCATGTTTTCTTCACTGAATTGCTTAGATTTACCATCTTAACTCACCTATTGGAAAGACCAAGGAGTCTAAAGACCCCAAGAGCATTATTCACCTGTAGATCTCACTCATGTCCACAACATACATTTTCATCACCATTTGGGAAATAGATTTTTGTCAGTGCTTCATACCTACAGCTCCAACAAGGCACATCACAAACAGGAGTCCCACACATAAGAAAATATCCATGTTCATCCTCTGCTCTATCCTGCTGCGCTTGTAGCGAGGGCCGCTGTTGTTCAGCATGGCCTTCGTCTCATGACCTTCAAAACACAAATTAATATTATAATATTTATGTAATATGTTGTATTTTTGTTTGGTTTTTTTAAAAAGCTCCCCAACTGAGAGCAGGACAACTAATGCTGACATTCAGAACTTTCCTTGTCCATCTTCCTATTTGACTGAGACATCAGAGTCTAAATCTTGAAGTTTACCAAAAACCTCCATTATATCACAGGTTTCAGCTGTCATATACATTTTTCTGTCCCAATGACAGTGGATTAAGTAGGATCATAAGGTTTATATAAACCATCAAAAGCCAAATATCCATGAGAAGAACAAGAAAATGAAATGTATGTTTTTGCATTTTATGAACAAATTATTTAGGTGCTATAAAGATTCCTGAAAACTACATTTGAATATTTTTCAGCAGCAATTCAAAAGCCACTAGATACATTTTGCATATTAAATAAAATTCAACAAGTCAGTGAAAAAAATAATATTTAGCTTTTCACAATTTGGTTGTAAAGTGCTGACAAAACAGTCATATGAGAAATAAAAAAATCCCCAGTCCTTAATCTTAGTGAGAGAGAAGTGAGCTGCTATAATAATAATAATGAAAAAAGGACTGCTGCAAGAAGTCAAGAAGCAGAAATTACTTTTTCAATTCAATTTAATGTTATCTAAACTGTGGCTCCACAACTGGGATATCTGGACACCATCTGTTGTTACATTGGTTTGTATCTTTTATGTTTATTTCTGCAGTCCTTTTCCCTGAAAATACAGACCCTGCAGGCTCGTATTTAGTTTTCATTTGTATGTGCATGATGTGTGTGACAAGGACTGTTTTCCAAGCTGGCTTTTAGCTTTCTCTGGGGAAGTGATTTAACCCAAAAACTGGAAGTTAGGTGCAGTTCAATCACACCTGCTGGATTCATTCCAGGTTTACATCAGCAGTTATTAATTAAGAAGAGAGCTAGAGAGAAAATTAGTCTCCAGCCTTATGTTCAGGACATTCACTCAAGAGCTGGGGCTCCTGGCTTGCCAATCCAATGAATATGTAATGATGTACACAACCTGGAGCTGTGTCAGTGGGACCAGTTTATGCTACCCCTGCTCCTGCCCTTCCACCTCACACATAAGCACAAACCCTCTTGTCTCACTTAGGCAGCTTTTCCAGTGTACAGGCTGGAAGCAGGAGATGTGTGTTCAGTCCCACACAGGCAGAACTCAGAACAAACCCTAAGCCTTTTCTTTGGTGAGCAAAATCTCTTAACCACCGAGCTACACTGAAGGGGAGAGCACTGCTCCTTGAATTTCTGTTCCTCCAGCAGCTGTGGGAATCTTATTCCTCACTTTTCTTTTATGTCAGGCATAATGGAATGGTTTGTATTGAAATAAAACAAATCCAAAGCCCTCTAATCCCTCCCTGAAAACCCTTAAGGAAGTGTTGATGAATTTATTTCAGGAAGAAATTGTGATGAGCTTATTTCCAAATATCAGTTCTACCATTCCTTTCCACTTCAGGTGATCATCAGAAAAAGGACACTTCTGTAACACAGTTATCACCTCGTAAGGAAGAGAAAATCAGAAATATGAGAAATAAACTGCTTTGCTCTCCTCTAATCCTCAACCTTCCTATGTGAAGCACAGCACCTCACCTACCATCCCAACTTCTTTATTTCTCTAGATAGATATCTATTTCTAGATGCTGATGGGCTCTCTACTTCTAGAAGATGATGGGCTCATCTAAAACTTCTTTCTGGTACTTTAGTATATGAAAAGCATATAATTCTTACTGCTGTTCCAATCAGAAGGAGAAAACTACATTGGCTGTCAGTCTGTAATGAGGTTTTTGTGTTTTAGTGCTATTGCTCTGTGTAGAACAATTTGGGTAGCCATGAAAAGTACAACTGTCCTCGGGTCAGACGAGAACTGCACAGCCCAAGCAGTGGCACTGAGTGATGGCTGCACTCCCCACAAAGGCTTCTATTAGAAAGAAAGTTTGAGGAGTAATAGAGTCATAAAAATGGAAAGTGTGCCATCTTATTATGTGACTGATCTTGATTGTTCAGAAAAGGTCACAGACCATGATTAAAAGCTAGAGTATAATCAATGTCAAAGAACCCTAGAAATGAAGACGATACTGACTGAAGCCAGTCTAATTTTAGGAAAAAAAACCCAAAAACTTTTATGCTGACATTAACAATAAGAATTCAGTCGGAAATTGATTTGAAGATCTACTCATATGAAAATCACCATGTCTTGGGAATAACTTTAAAACTCCAGCCTTTTCTACTGGCAGCTTAAGAAACATAAATGGAGATCCCCATTAGGATCTGTGCTGGTGGTCAAGAGAACATACTGGGAAATCTGAGCTAAACAGAAGAAAATGAGGAACTGCTACAGGAGAAGGGAAGATAAATTACTCCAATTATATCAGGAATGATCCCCACTGAGATTTTTATACAGTAGCTGCTTAGAAAAAAAGATTGCAGAGTTTGGCTCTGGCTCTCCTCCTCTGCCCGGTGGGCACCACCCTTGCATGTGGTGAGAGACCTGCAAAGTCAAAGCTGCCTTGGAATCAAACATATGGGAGCTGCAGACATTCAGAGTCCAGTTGTGTGATACTGAAACAGACAGTCCGTTGTCAGGAAAATTGTGCCGGGCTGTGCAGATGAATCTAAGCTAAATGACTCCTGTAAAGGTGTGACTTCTCTTTTCTCTTAGGTGGTTCAACTCTGAACCCCTTGCTGCTGATTAGACATAAAACAGTTAATATAACTCTACTGGAAAGATAATGATAGCTAATGGGATTAATTGTTGTGTTTGAATTGACTTTTATTTAATCTTCAAATAAGAGGGTAGCTGATACACTCTATCTGACACAGAAGAGGACACAGCTGGCAAAGCCAATGATAAATAATGCTCACTGAGTAAAAGCAGTGGTAACATTCCAAAGGTAAAAGATGCTGAGAAACAGATGAATTGACCCACTGCTGAACCTGGCACTGCTGCATTTCATCTGGGCACCAACACTGTGTCTCTTTGTCCATGTCTCCTGCACGAAGTTCATGGCTGCACAGACACACTCTGTGTCAGCACAAACCTGTGCTGCTCCTGCCTTTTCTGTCACCTCCAGCTGCTGCCTCACTGCCTCCTGCATGCTGGCACTGGCACAGATTGAATGCATGAATGAAATTCACTTTTTTCCCCCTAATTAGCTCTTTAGCTGCTCCAGTTTCTACCCTGAGGAGCCAGTGGGACGTCCCTTAGGGCAGCTGTGTAGATTTTATGACAGATGGAATTAGTAATATAGCAAAAGCTGAGGGTTAAATACACCTGAGCAATTTTTTACTTGTCTGGATATTTTTACAAGATATTTGACATGCACAAGGATACTGTCACTTGCCAAAGACCCAGTGCAAGACTTGCTGGCTTTGGAGATGGATGAGTAATACCTTCACTGAAAAAAAAGTTATAAACTTTTTCTGTGCACTACCAGTTTTTAAAACAAAATGTCAAATTCTGTTGCAATATTAGACTATACTTATTTTTTAAAGGATATTTACAGAGAAATTCTCAGTTTACCTAAATAGAAAATATGTCTTACCTGCATAGATAACGATTCCTACTGCAGCCTCAGTATTTCTGATGGTACATCCACGAAGCAAGAGGTTTTCAATGTTGAGACCTACCTGTTCATGGTTTGGCTGTTCCCTAGAAGAAATATAATCAAATAGAGCAATTAATTTTTCTGTTCTAATGGAGTGTTAAAGAAAATTTTCATGTGCATGTATATTTCAAGTTGAAATAAAGTAATTTTGTAGGTCCTGTTCAGCTTTTATTTCCCTCAGTTTCAAGGAAACTTTTCCAGCAAAAAGTTACAGAGAAGTCCAAGTCTTTCTTTTAAAGACCACTTGCACAGTGTGTGTCATGATGCCAGTACAAAGCAACTTTGGCTTTCACTTGGAAACTTATCTGGCAGATTCACTATCTTATGAAAGAAAACAAGAGCAATTTTGCAACTTCTTGCAGACAAATTTGTTTTAGAAAGATGAGCAGAGGTTCAGATGAATACATCTACACCCTGCCAGAGCCTCTGTGGCTCCATCAGCCACCAAAGGTCTTTGTGAATGTCAGGTCACTGAAGCAGCCTTCGGGCTGAGGAGCTCCTCCTCATCTCATCCTGGATAGAAGACTTTTCATCCTGGCCAAAGCTGCCTCTCCACAGACCAGGTCCTTCTGCTTTCAGAACAAGCTGCTGAAAATCATAAAGTTGGTGCTCCATCAGGCAGGCAATTTGTTTCTTGCCTCTGAAAATTAATGGCACACACCTGCCCCTACACACAGCTTTTATTTTACACCGGTAGGCTCCTCCTGAGATCTTTACCAAAGCTGAGAGCTTCTATTTAGATGCTTTGTCTTGTTTTGTTATGTAAAGGTCAGGATGGGAAAAAAACCTTTCTTTTTTCCTAGAATAATCATCTCTCTCTACTTTCTGTTTAGTATTTTGTGTTTCATTTGCCAGTAAATAGTCTCATCTCTCAAATGAAGGGCAAGGCTAGGTGTTATATTAGAGCTAAGTAAAGTCCAATGTCTAAGTGCAGCTGCACATGATTACACAACTTAAACTAGACAAGGGAAAAGGTGTAGTGTCAACCACCTACAGCTGCTGGAATTGTAAAAACATAATGCCAGAAATCTGTTTCTCTTGGAATCTGAATTCCTCCTTGGGGAACTCATTTAATAGAAGCCCTCTTGCATCCCCTTGAACAGAATTTTCTGTGATGGGACATGTCAGATGGATGTCATTAGGTTATTTCTTATCATTTTTATCAGAGAGTACCCCTGCTATTTTATAGCAAGGCAATAGAGCCTCAATCATTTATTAAGGGTTCATGGACAAAAAGGTAGCCTGCTCCAAATAATTTGTGTTTACAAAATAGCTCAAATCTCAGCAGACTAAAGACAGGAGCTCCACTAACTCTTAGCAAGTAATTTTACCCAGCAAGTTCTTTCTTCTGTTCCTGAAGAGGGGAGAGAAAGGCAGCTAATTCCATGTTCCATCAAGCGAGTTAATAGGCTTTCACCAAGGAGAATTTCAGTTACAGACTTTCAGTTGAGAGTTGAATATTTTGAAGCCAGCCCTGAGTCCTAAGGGTGTGTATTTGTGTGTGTTTTCTTGTGACATATCTCCTACATTTCTATAATCTCAGCACTCTTTGCTAATTGGAGGGATTGCTTCAATTTAGATTACACCCAATTCTCCCTGAAGCCAAGAACCACAGCCAGCAATCAATACAAACTCGACCTCTTTTTCCCTTGTAAGATATTGCAGCAGAGGAGAAAAGGCACTTGTATTAGAGGCACCATTCTTACAGGGCACAGCCCCAAAACCAGATTAGGTATGGTCAGTGCTAATGGGAGATAATCCCTGCTTTGCTCTGTCAGAGAGCCAGCCATTTGCAGCTCCTCCAGGTGCAACACTCTCACTGCTTCTTGCAGAGCCATTAAATTCTAGTTTAGCTACTGATAAATTTAGCAAAGCTGGGGCATGGGTGAGGATGCTGACACATTCATGCAGTTCAATTTTCTGCATAACAACGGGGCATGCAGATAATTAATATGCATTATTAAAATACCCAGACCAATGCATTTGGTGTGGGTAGGTATTTTGGACAATTCTCTGCTGTGGTGTGTGAATAAGAATGGACTGATGACCTCTCTGAAAAGAGCCTTGGGAAAGGCTGCTCTGTTTTGGAGGGTAAGAGAATTTTAAGACATGAGCCATGACATAGAAATTTGCCTTATAATTCATAAATGGGGCTAAATCTGCTGAATGTGCTGTTATGCCTGTGCCAACATTATTTAATGAAGAAAGACAAAAAAGAAACCTACCCTACTTTTTTATACTAGTCCAGTGCATCAGTTCAATAGCATTTTGCATGCATGATTGCTTTTTCTACCTTTCCAATAAGAAGAAACTGGTTTGTTTATTAGATCTTGGACACCTTTCCCTGCGGCTGTAAATGTGAAGAATCTAGAGCCATGCAGCTGGATACCTTTAAACAAGTGGAAAGATTTATCTAAAACCTAGTTTAGTCTAATCAACAGGTCAAATGTAAATAAGCTTAGGTCTAAGCTTGGAAGAGAGCTGAATCTCTGTGAAAACAGTTTGCAGGAAACAACTGTAAATACAATGCCAAGCCTTGGTTCTACCTTGCCACAAAACAGAGTCCAAGTCTACATTTTATATTGACTTCTGAATCTGGAATAGATAATAGTGACAACCACCAATTTCCCCAAAATATCTTCCTTCCATCCAATTCCTCCAAGAGGAATGTCAAAGTATAGATCCAGAATGTATTTATGGATAATAAGTACTTACATATAACCTTTGAATTTATTGAGATCATTGTTTGGCATTTCACAGATGATGGTGTTTTGGAAAAATTCTGGTTCAAACACAGTATCCTACAAGAGAAAACACACTGAGAATGAATGTCAAATCCAATGAGTATTTGAAATGCTAAACAATAAGAAAAGCTTAATTTAGACCACCAGGGCTGAAGCACTTGCCCTAGGAGAGACAAAGACATTTTAACTCATTCAGCCTGAAGTAAAGCTTCAGAAGGGCTGAGTATTTCCTCCTCTTGGAATAACAACTGGTTAAAGTAAGTGAAGAAAAGGCTGTGTATTGAACAAGATATCACAGATGCCAATTAGTGGAAACACTTGTCTTCATTTGAAGTGTATATAACAAAGATAGTAGATTTAAATTAAATATTAGGAAGAAATTCTTCCCTTTGAGGGTGGAGAGGCTCTGGCACAGGTTTCCCAGGGCTGTGGCTGTCCCATCTCTGGGAATGTTTGAGGCCAGGTTGGACAGGGCTCTGAGAACCTGGGCTAGTGGAAAGTGTCCCTGCCCATGGTGGGGGTTAGAACAAAATGAAATTTAAGGTTCCTTCCAGGCCAAACCATTCTGGGATTCTATGGTCCTGTGAAACATTCAGATTACTTATAAAAGAAAAACAGTGGTCAACCAAGAGCAAGCTCAAATGAAAATAATTTCAGGATTTAACAGGATTTTTGATTATGCTGGAAGACTTATGTTAATGTCCAGGATGGTATAATTGTAAAGAGAACGCACATTTTAATGAATGCATCATAATCAAAGAAAACTAAAAGCAAGACTAACAGCATAAAACCCCCACCACCCAACCCTAAAATGGACAAAAAAATCCAGAAGAGGAAAGGCAGTAGAATAAACCCACACTGCTGGGAGAGACAAAATGAGACAAAGCTGTTCAGACTTTGTCAGAATTTGGAGTTAACTGAGTCACAGGATTTTACTTGAGTTCCCCAGTGCTCAGGGGAACAGCCTGGGGTTTGGGCTGCATGAAGTAGTCCAGAGAGCAGACAGAGTGAGAGGTACTTGACTGCCATAAGTGATTTAGTCTTAACTGAAAAAAACACAGAACTCTGATATTTGATTAAGAAGATGTAATAAAAATGGGATGTGAGAAATGTGAAAGATAATAATTATTTCTGTGCCACAGAATTTTAAAAGAACTGAAGCTCACTTAATACAAAATCCTCCATTAGGAAAGCTGGAAATCAAATCTGCTACTGGGCCTCCCTTGTTCTAAAGCAAGCATTGTGCTTTTATTTTTACATTATTTTCTCTCTCATTCTTCTTTTCATAAACAATGAATATATTCCTTTTTTTTTAACTATATACATGTATATAAGTACAAAAAAGTAGAGAATATGATAAAAAATTGTTGGGGGAAATATAAAACTTCAGGAATATAAGGGCATTTTGTATACCTTCTGACCCATCTGGCTGAGTATTTTTAGAATGTCTGTTAAGACAGAATTTTCACATGTGCTGAATCTTGTTCAACTCCATGAACTCAACAGGAAAATCAGTTCATATTTGGTTTTACCAGAAGAATTTGTACAACAGGAGAACAGGAAGATACAAAAGTCACCTGGCATTTTCATTGCTAAAAAAGAAAATGATTAGGCTTCTAGATAGAAAGGTCTCAAATTTTTTCTCTTTTGATGACAAGAATTTTATGTTTGAAAAATCAAATTTAAAAATGTCATAAAAGGAAAAAAAAATTATAATCCTTTCTCTCAGTCTTTTACAGAGAGTTGTATGCAATATTCCTAAGCATATCACAGAATGGTAAGGGTTTTGGAAGGGACCTTAAAGATCATCCCGTGGGCAGGGACACCTTCCACTAGACCAGGTTGATTCAGAGCCCAGTTTAACCCAGCCTTGGACACTTCCAGAGATGAGAAACCCAAAAATTCTCTGGACAACCTGTTCCAGGGCTTCACCCCCTCAAAAGGAAGAATTTCTTCCTGATATCTCATCTAAACCTACTTGCTGTCAGTTTGAAGCCATTCCCCCTTGTCCTGTCACTCCATGCTCTTGTAAATAGTCTCTCTCCACCTTTCTTGCATCCTAAACTGAAGAACTAACCCCAGTTAGTTCTAACCCAACTGAAGAACTGACTAATATGTATTTATTTCCTCTCTGTTTAAAGAGTCACTTTATAGGCAGAATTACATCCGAGGGGTTTTACGCAGTTCATAAATCACAGGACTAAGCAAAGCTCAAAGAACAAGGAAGAAGTTGGCACACGAAAACCTGCAGTGTGATGCTACATACACTGGGGTTTCCTCCAGCACACTGCTCACACAAACACACCCCAAGAGCAGGGTGACACAGGAAGTTTGTCAGCTCTGACCTTCCTGAGCACTGGCTGCCACCATGGCCACAATTGCATCCCACTCTGTTAATGTGGCAGGAGTTCTTAACTATAGACATTCTTAGGCATACAGTTTATCTCAGTAACAACTCAAAGTCTAAACAAAACCACCATGAATAGGCAGTCTGCGGCATAGTTTGGCATGGGGCTATTTTGTGATATAATGGAAGACTTCCACACATTACAAACAACTGAGGCAAAAGTTCACAGTTTGTGTAATGGTAGAGCACCCTGTTCTCCTCTAAAAGGAAAAATAGATAGAAAAACTAGCATGTAAATTAGAACTACATGACAAAAATACAACATTAAAAAAATGTTAAGTAGCCAGATTACTGTTTTTCTGCTAAATCTTTACATATTAAAATTTCCAGTGTGTCTCAGGAACAAAACTTCTCTCTAATTGTCACTGGATGACACTGGAAAAGGCCTGTGCTATGCCACAATATGAGAAAGCCCTTAATTGTCTTTGAAAAGTGATTACCATTTGACAACAAGCAAATAACACGAGTACAGCACCTGATCTCAACTGGCCATGGAAATATTGTGCTTTTATTTAATGTCTGGTTGCTCCCTGGCAGCTGTGTTCCAAACACCACTAAACAAAAGATCTTCCTAGTGGCACTGGTACTAATTGCTAAATGAATTAATGTAATTCCTAGAATTATCTGTGAGGTTTTATTTCCTGTCTGCTGGAGTGATTCCAATGGAACAAAGTTTTCCTCTGCACATGCTACCACTCCTTAAACTTGCTCTGGGTTATTTAAAAAACTGCCCTTCTTTGTATTTAAAGACCCTTGAAAATGTAACAACTCTCCCTAAGTCATATTTTCTAGTTTACTTCAGGTTTATCCAACATCAGCCACGTGAATATAGCACTAAAGTAAAGGAAAAAGGTAAAAAGGAAACGATACTGCCTATGAAAAAGAAATGGCGATTTTAAGAATTCAAACTGAATCACAAACTGATGTCAAACATTTAACTTAAAAAAAAATTTAATTAATTTACCTTGAGTTCCTATTAAACTGTCAGCCCAGAGTGCCTTAGAGCAGCTCCCAGCTGAGCTCTCACACCTCCAGCTGCCCATGCAGTGAGTGTGGTGTGTCAGGACAATGGAGACACAGAGCCCATAAGGAAACCCACAAGGATGCTGTGGCAGGGGACCATGAGCTTCCTTCCAATTGCCATGCAGGAATGAACCCCTCGTGGCAGTGGCTTTGCTGTGGCACAGTGGCCACAGCTGGGGACAGATGTGCCCCTTTGTGGGCTGCCTGTCCCAGACTGACCTGGCTGCTGAAGCCCATCACGACGCGGCGCTGCTTGAGGTTGGTCTCCCCGTCGAGGTTGGCGGTTTCCAGGTGGCAGATCCCGTTCTGGTCAGAGGAGTAGAGCAGCAGGATGTCTGCTGGGACGATCTCGTTACACTGCAGCTGCACAAAGTCCCCCACTCTGACATCCTTCCAGCACTTCTCCACGTAAGCACGTTCCTCCCTGTTGCATTGAAAGCGTATGGTGGGTGATGAGTGACATTAGGCAGGCAGGACTGCTGGGTTGTGTTTCCTCTTTCCAAAAGACAAAATAGGGCATGGGGGCACAATGACCTTTTCTTAAAGGACACAGCACAGAAGCCAGAAATTAATGATTCAGACACTTCCACAGCACTACTTTACCATATGTCACATTCAAACAAAACCTTTACACGGAATAAAGCATTTACAGCAGTTCTCTTTCATTCTAGAACTAGTCCTATAATCTGCAAAAAGTATGGCAGGCAGTTCAGACCTACTGAGGTATTTCTGAGTATCTTATGGAAGAAATTCAGATTATTGTTTTTGACTGCGACTGTTTCCTAGACACTTTCCAACATCAGCATATAGCTCCTGAAGGAAGCAAACTGATACCTCAGCCACACTTGATTCAGGTCTTTCCAGTTTGTAACTCTCAGGAGGTAGTTACAAATTTTTAGCTTAGTGCAGAGAAATTACTTCAAAAGGTGGAAGAGCTAACAAATGGTCCCTTATTATTAAGCAAAAAAACCAACCAGAGCCCAAATTTAATGGAAAAGTTAAATAAGAAACAAAGAGCTTATAAATTAACAAAAAATTTAAAAAAAGAGCCTATGGGGTTCAAGGAAATGACTATTTCATCAACAAACTAAGTTCAGCAAATAGCACTTTTTTTGACATTGCATTTTCAGTAATTAATCCTTCAACTGCTCTTAACCATCTAAGCAGATCAGAAACAACACAATAAGCTTTAAAATTAGTTAATGGGAAAAAATGCACTGCAACAATGGCTTGGTTCCTCTAACTCCTTGAGAGGAAATTATTTTTTCAGGATGAATAACTGAATCATCTTATGCCTTGCTCTGTGAGAGGGAAAATTCTCATGATACTTTACCAGATAGACAATTAAAGCCCTTTTGTAATGACTCAGAGTCTCATTTCTGGTTAAGTTTTTAATCATCCTCATCTATTGGATGGAGAATGCTATCTTTCATTGAAGTGTTTGTGACATGAGAAGGGGAGCAGTGATGGGAGAGATAAAGTGTTTTGCTCCAGTTCAAAGCACACATGCAAGCACTGCCTCAGTGCCGGGCCAAGGGCTATTTCCTGATAACCCACTTTCCTGGCGTGCTGCAGAACAGAGCCAGCCACAAGGCTGCCAGGCAAACCCTCACACTTGGCTTGTGCCCTTATCCACAACACAACAACAAGCAGTTACCTGTGCAGGTTATGCAAGAAGTTGAATTCTGTCCATTTCCCAGTAGAACTGACTTTCATTAAAAAACCAGAACCCCCCAACCTGATCATTTGAATCCCTTTACTGCTGCTTTTGAAGCACTTACTAAATGATGGGGTTGTAGCAATATTTTTTCATCTTACATTAACTTTTCTTTCTTGAATTTTTCATTCTTCTTATTTTGTCTGATGCTGCTTACCTGCATGTCCTTTTTCTTTTGCTCAACAACAGACATAAAAGACCACACAGAAGAACAGAGGTTTGCTGTAAGCTAATTATATGCTGCTGTGCATTAAAAAAAATTTAGCTAAATTTCTATTTGTAAAGCATTTTAGCAAGTCTGTGCTGAGTATTTAATCCTCTACAAAGCAGATACTAAATTAATATAACAAATCAACTATGTAAATACCATTCCTTTCCATGCCAAACACCTTCTTCTGAAGGTCTGAATAGGACTTCTTAATTAGTTTGTTTAAAACATGAAAGAAAGAGTACAAGATCAGTTTAGAGGAAATAGATGTCTTGTCTTGCCATCCTAGACATGTGAATGCCATTTATAGTTTGCATATAATGTTTGCTGTGCCTTCTCCATGGTAATCCTACCTCTCTGTGCGTCAACTCTTGCACAATTCAGAAGTTTACAGAGCATATTTCTGATTTTGTCCACTCATAAAATGCTATAAAAGGGCCTTGTCTAGCTGGCTGCATTCTACATCAGCTGAAAGAAACCAGATTAGCCCAAATAATCCACAGAAATCATGGATTTGTAATTTTTTTTTTCAATAGCTCCCTATGAAACCTACATTACAAGTAAAACTTCAGTGTTCTACCCAGTCACTAATTACAGAGGAGACAGTGAGTCAGAAAAGCCAAATGAGCTCTTTCAGATCAGAGGAAAAGCCTTACTAGCACAGGGACTACACTTCAGGGATTGCTAGAATCCCAAACCTGCATTCAGGTGAACTGTCACTCTATCCCAATGAGTATTCAAAGAATACACATTTTCTGCTCCTGAAGAAAACTCTTCATCTGAACCTGTAAGACTAAAATCTTGATTATAAGATGAATAATTTAAAATATTAAAAATAGTACAAAGCTTTTCTACAACTTTGTAGGGAATTGCCAGTGGATGAAAGGAAGCAAAGTACTTCACGATGAAACTGGTGCACCCCACGGCAGCATTGTCCTAGTTGTCTAACAAGATTTTTCAGATGAAGCAGTTTCCTTTCAGCAATCCCTGTAACTGGGAACACTGCCCATTTTCTGTTCAGTGATGAAAGTTAACAGCACAAGCTCTGGTTGCTAAATATACAGAGGAGCTTAATAAATCCAAGGTGCTCTGACAAGAAATATACAAACACACAAAAGGGCAAATGTATTGAACCAATAAAATAAAAATCACCAGATGTAGGGTTTTTCAATAGGTGGGAATCTGGAAATTTGATTCTTACAGCATGTGGTGTCAGGGCTGTGGCACACTGAAGACAAGATGTAAGAAGAAAGTTCCTCAGTCCCTGCTCTCTTTTACCAGGCAATTTATCAAAAGCACATTCAAAAAGTGTTCCCTTGCTGATAGATATCATGATGATGCCCATCAGAGGATACTGCCAATGAAAAGGGGCCTTGAACAGTCAAAATGATGTCTGCCATAACTGTTATTGAACTCATCAAATCTGAACAGAAAGTCTGAGCTAAACAGATTTTATGAAGTCATTTCTGGGAAAAAAAGGACCATAAAAAAGTCCTGCTGCAGTTGGAGATCATGGGGGAACTTGAATAAATTATTGACTTTGTGTCAACAATTTGATTTCACTTTCTTGGATTCAATAAAGGTAAATTTCAAAGAAAAACTGGATCAAAATTCATGGTGAATGGAGGGAAATAAAAATTATTTTTCTGCTATACAGAAAAGATCAAATAAAAGTAATTTTTCACATGCACTCCACCACATGTGTGTCTCCTAGATTGTCTTAGACAAAGATCTTCAGAAATCTTTGTCATCTAGAAACATTTTATCAGACAATTAGTCCAGTGAATCTTATTCCCTAGAATTACTGCAAGCTCCATCCCAGGATCCTCTGCAGTTCAAAATAAAGATATTGTTTGCTCTGTACTATATTGCCACCAGGTCATGGCACATAGAAAAATATATCAGTGTTGTCAATAGAGAAACCTACATATTTCTATTTTGTTGTATGTAAATTTGCTAGAATGCTATATTTGAAAATGGCCTCCTTCAAGCACCATGTATTTTATGAAAAACACCAGTATCCTGGGATCCTGGTTCTACATGGACAATAGGTTGAATCACACAGCTGCTTATCCTTCACAGTCTATTTCTGCAGATAAAAATCTTGCACTGTTTTATGCTATCAAAGATTATATCAGCTTTTATATGCAAACCCCACACCAAATATTTTCAAAGATCGCTTCATGTCCATGACCTCACCATTAGGAGATACTTCCACAAAACAAAAAAACCTGAGAGCAAAGGAGCAGATTTAGGACTCAAGGAAGGCACTAGGTCAGACAGGAACTGATTCTGGAAACTGTCCACAGGTCAGAGTACAGCACAATTGGCTGATGATGTTCCTGAGCTGCAGAGGCTGCCTGGGCATGGGAAGGTGCCAGGGTGTGTGTGTGGGTTTGTCACTGCTCCTGCCACCATCCCATCCCATCCCATCCCATCCCATCCCATCCCATCCCATCCCATCCCATCCCATCCCATCCCATCCCATCGATATCATTTAGCAGTGCCCAGTCCTGTACCCAGCCCCAGCCTTTCCCACAGCACCAAACTCTCAGGATTTGAACACTATGTTAAGACAGCAAAAGCACCTTTTAGAAACAACTAGAACTATTAGACTTTAGATTTCTAAAGTCTAATGAAGTGCACACACTTGTATCATACTGGCATTCCAAATTCCTCAATGCTAATAACAAATCCTCTTTCCTCATGTGCTTACACTGCCTATAGCAGCATAACAAGTAACTTTCTTTCTCAATGATACAAGCCTACATAAACTTTAAGTAAATTTAGGTAAGTAACAGAATTTTATAAATGTATTATTTGTTAATATAAATGGTTTTGGATTTATTTTAACTCACCTTTGAGGAAATAAAATAAAACAGATGTAAACAGCATGTTGCTTGGACTTTACTAGGTTAATTTTGTAAATTGTAAATTTTTGTATTTAGGATTTATTTTTTTTTTAGTGTCTTGAACAAAATATTATTGTTACAATTCTTCCTGGCACCAGCTGGAAGGAACAGATAATTTCAAAGTGATTCAATTGATGGCTCCTAATCATTAGCATTAGTTTCTATGGACTCTCATTAACTTGTAAAGTTTCTGGAAAGCACAGCCTACATCAGCTTTTTTGATAGTCATATCCTTATATGACCAGGTAGCTCATGAGGTCACATGGTAGAAACCTGCCACTCTCCAGGTTTTAATGGTATTTTAAAAGTTCAGACAGGTTGAATCTTGGTGCCATAAGGCCATGATTTTGCAGGTCTCTGAGCCAAAGCCAGAGACTCTTATTTATTTGGTCTTAATGTTTAGTCATTATCTCCTGCTGCTAAGCCATTGCACCTTTTCTGTGAAGCAGCTTTAATTGCCTTGGCAGGTAATAGATCATGAAGAAAGCTCTGATCAAGCAATACACGAAGCCGTGGCAGCTTTAATAACGTATTTTATAGATTTTCTTCCACAGAGACCCAGGATCCTCCCTGTAGCAATGCACCCTGACTGACAACAATTGCAGCTCACTGCTCTTCCACTTTCAAGTGCTGCTGCCTGGACCAGCTGAGAGCTGGTTTGCATTTAGTCAGTTCAGCTTGTCCCATAATTCCTCACAACACAACCCTCATATCCCACATAAGGTGTTTTAATTTCTTCCTGATTTTGGTAGCACTGGTTTCCAGCAGTGTCATGGTGACATAACACACCTGAGTGTTCTGTTGGTTAAGGACATTTTCTCAGCTCTCTGCAAGGCTGAAGAATGCCTCAAGCAGAAGGCAATGTTTGTGCCTTCAGTCACACTCACTGCTAACTCAGTATCCACAGCTAAACTAGGTACAACACTTCCACAGTACATGAAGAGCAGACAAAAATGAGAGGGATGGCAGAGCAGGGGATGCCCATTGCCAGAGAACAACACTCATGGTTAACATTAGGCAGGGGAGGTAGTAACTTGCAACTACTCCCAGTATATGCTTTGTGACTGTCACAGGAATGCATCTATTGGAGGAGGTCTTCAGCATCTAATCATTAGCATTAGTTTCTATGGACTCTCATTAACTTGTAAAGTTTCTGGAAAGCACAGCCTACATCAGCTTTTTTGATAGTCATATCCTTATATGACCAGGTAGCTCATGAGGTCACATGGTAGAAACCTGCCACTCTCCAGGTTTTAATGGTATTTTAAAAGTTCAGACAGGTTGAATCTTGGTGCCATAAGGCCATGATTTTGCAGGTCTCTGAGCCAAAGCCAGAGACTCTTATTTATTTGGTCTTAATGTTTAGTCATTATCTCCTGCTGCTAAGCCATTGCACCTTTTCTGTGAAGCAGCTTTAATTGCCTTGGCAGGTAATAGATCATGAAGAAAGCTCTGATCAAGCAATACACGAAGCAGTGGCAGCTTTAATAACGTATTTTATAGATTTTCTTCCATAGAGACCCAGGATCCTCCCTGTAGCAATGCACCCTGACTGACAACAATTGCAGCTCACTGCTCTTCCACTTTCAAGTGCTGCTGCCTGGACCAGCTGAGAGCTGGTTTGCATTTAGTCAGTTCAGCTTGTCCCATAATTCCTCACAACACAACCCTCATATCCCACATAAGGTGTTTTAATTTCTTCCTGATTTTGGTAGCACTGGTTTCCAGCAGTGTCATGGTGACATAACACACCTGAGTGTTCTGTTGGTTAAGGACATTTTCTCAGCTCTCTGCAAGGCTGAAGAATGCCTCAAGCAGAAGGCAATGTTTGTGCCTTCAGTCACACTCACTGCTAACTCAGTATCCACAGCTAAACTAGGTACAACACTTCCACAGTACATGAAGAGCAGACAAAAATGAGAGGGATGGCAGAGCAGGGGATGCCCATCGCCAGAGAACAACACTCATGGTTAACATTAGGCAGGGGAGGTAGTAACTTGCAACTACTCCCAGTATATGATTCGTGACTGTCACAGGAATTCGTCTATTGGAGGAGGTCTTCAGCCTCCAGCTGATGAGATTCCTACACTGTTCAGGAAGGTGCCTTGATATTGCTATGCCCAAGAAAACAGACTGCAATGTGGCCTGTGGTGAGGTTTTGAATGGGACACAGGCTTTAGCCCTTTTTTTTTTGTATATAAAATGAACCCACTAAAGCCTCTAGCAGGCTCCTAGTCTTTAAAGTTATGATTTGTCAGAAAACAAAAATAACAAAGCAGAAAGAAAAGGCTCTTGAACAAGTGAAAACTCAGTGCTGCTGACCAACACTTTAAATGAAGTGCTGGCAAGAAATCTTTCAGCTCACTGTGCCCTTGTCAGAATGGGTTTTTCCTCTCATCCTGCTTTCTACTTTACAAACTTTCAGGTTCACCTTGGGTTGAATGAGTTGCATATGTTATTTCTGAGTCCAGAGAAAAATTGTTTTTCTTTAAACTCTGAGTTTTGATAGTAGGTCAGTTCCTCTTTTCCAGCAGGAAACCTACCTTTTTCTCTGTTTTTTTCCAGATTCCCCATAGCTCTGTTGGTCACTGCATCCCTGGCACTATCACAGACAGGGGGAGGGAGCACCCACGGGAGGTACAATCCTCTGCTAAGAAATCCAGCTGAACAGAGCAGATGAAGGAGGTTCAAACAGAAGGGCAGCCTTTGCTGCCCAGCTTCCCATAAAGTATGTATGGTCACCTGAAGGCAAGCAAATCTCCATTGATGTCAGAGAAAATTGCAGTACAGAATCACAATACTTCAATTGACTGAAAAATTTTAATTCTCTTTCAAAACAGTGGGTCCAGATTAAGCCACTTTCAGTTTTTCAGCCGTTGGCAGTTCTGATTCCATGCACCACAGTTATGAGTGCTTTGTTTTTTCCTTCTTTCTGTACCTCTGCTCCAGGGCTAACCCAGAGTTAGTGCTGACTCAAAAATCTTTAAATGTTCTAAAACCTTACCCTAAGTAGACAAAGAGTCAGAGTGAAGGCCAGCCTAAACTTTTTGTACCCCAGGCATCAGTGGACTTAGAGAGGAGAAGGAGACTGATGCTTGTAGGAAGTACCTGAAAATGACAGGGTCTGAAAGCATTACAGAGGAACTTTCTATGGAAAGAGTAATCAGGCTACCTCATTTAGGTACCTGTTGGCTTACCTGCTTCTCCAAAAGGGCCACAGGATGATTCAAGGCACATTAACAAGGTTTCTCTGAGTCACTGTCTCAGATATCTGAATTAGGTTCTTACAATTAAGAAATATGAATAGCTTAAATAATGCTAATGTTTTTGTGGCTGCTGCTATGCCATATTGAACTGTGCATAGTCCTTGCATTTGTATCTTAGTTTCTACTAAAGCACTGAGGAAAAAAATAGGTTTAATCTTCCAAAAAAAGTGAAATTGATGCAAAAACTTGTCTGAATGCTATGGAGTACTTACAGAACTTGATATAACCCTTGGGGTATATCACAGCCCAGCTGTATAACAATTTCATATCAATTAGTTCCTTGACCATTATAGAACTTCAAGAGAATTGGATATATATAATAGCTTTTAGCAACTATTGTATTGACATTCACTTTCAGGTTTGTGTACAACATTCAGTGCTGGCCCCTGTTAGTAAGTCAATGGCAAACTGAAGAGAGTTTAGAGAAAAATAACCACGAGAGCTTTGGAGGGACTGACTGACTAGAAAGATGGAAAGAGTAATCTGTGCCAGTCTTGACTAAAATGTCTCTGGGTGTTGCATATAGGTACAGCCTTATAAAATAAGGGCCTTGTTACCCTTGTAAAACCATGGCTCAGGCCTGATACTTTGGCTAAGTAGAAAAGGACTGTGGGAAAGAGACTCAGCTGAGTTAGGGGTAGGAAAACAAATTATATAACCACTGTGTGTTCACATCATGGTGTATGGTGGTTGGTTGAATTATGTTTGTTATGCTTTAAAACTATGTAACTGATAATGGGCTAACTGCTTAAAAAGGCCTGGTTTCTGCAATAAAGCAGCTCTCCTTTGCACCTGCCTGGGGACTCTGTGTCACTATGGACCCTCACCCACATCTGGGTTCAGCAAAGTGAACATGATGAAAATCACACATATTTGAAGATTATAATTAACTTTTATGGATGGAGTCTAACTAATTAGGATTCCATGAAATCAGGTGACTTGAGAAATTTAAATGTAATTAAAGAGGGATAATAAAGTATAGCATCATAGAAAATGCTTTGGCATTTTGTAGTAATGGATGTCCACCTTGCTTGGAAAATTTTAAAGTAGACAAAGTATATTTTAAAGAATACCATGAGAAAGTAGGCATTTAAACATAGGTCTGTACCATCTGCAATTCAATTTTTTGTTCTCTCCTTTTGGTGTGTGATTCATTCCAACAGCACAGCAGATTTCCTACGGAGGATGATTCAAAAAGTTTTGGTTCCAAAAGTACAAACTTCTCAATCAAACATCTGGGTTATTGCATCTCCCCAGGACACTTTAATGCCTATTAATTGTTTCTCATTTTTTCAATTAAACATTCTTTAACTACACTACTGGAAGTGTCTTTTCTTTCATTTGACCAGCATTTCCCATTTCAGCTGATCTCTGTGAAAAGAAAATTAGAATAAATATGTTTACAAGCCAGCCTATTTAATTTTAATTTTCTTTGCTCTCTGTTGAAAGAGTGCAACTTACTGCATTTCCCGGGTCTTGAAAAAAGCTTTGGAGAACATTCAGTGTCTAGAAAAATTTGCTTTGCCTTTGTATTTATTTTATAACAGATGCCAGAGTCCTTATTAAAATCTGAAATAAAGACAACATATACTCCAAGATTATCTCTTAAAATCTAAGTAATATTTCATCGAGGATGGAACATCAATGGTTCTTTTAGAAATAACTTTTTGCTGCCACAAGATTAGCAAATTTTCCAGTGTCCCAAAAAGACTTTCACCTATGTTAAAACAATTACCTATTTTCATGATTCATATGGAAGAAAATTAGAAGACATCATACCCTTCCATGACTTTGCAGCTAGCAAGAAGAACAAGAAATGTCAGCTTCCCAAAGCACCAGAGAAGCCTGATTGAAATTATTCATAATATAATAAGCTGTAGTGACTGATCTGATGGCAATTGTTATTACACACAATTTTTCCAGACAGGATGAATGCTGCAGTCTGAAGCCCTTCACATTTTCCTTTCCCTTACACCACCTTTTTGGGCCGTAAGACTTTGGTGAAAGACAAGATCCTAGACAGGACTGATTCATAGATCAAAATCTTTTTTATGGGATGGAATAACCAATTTTAAGGCAGACTTGTCTCGTGTTTCTGCATAACAATCTTGAACCAGGATTGGAATATATGTTGTAATTCCATGTTGGATATTTTTCCCTTATACAAAAGAAGTCCTACTTGTATTCTATAAGTACTCCCTACTTCATGTTCTCATGGTAAAAGGCTTTCAGATCTAAACTGGCATGGTTTCTGTGTGTAAAGAGGAAATAAATAAGATCCCTCTGCAGATTTATTCATGTGCACCTACTGCCCCACTTATTCTGTCCCGTACTGGTTTTAACAAGTATTAACAAACAATCCATTGCTTCACAGGCTAATGCAACACTGGAAAAGCTAGAATATTCAAGCAGATTGAAATTTCAAAGATAGACAGAAAAAGCAGTTTGCCACCCTACCCAAAGAGCTACAATTACTGACATTCTTCTCTACAGATAGACCTTAAATCCACAATATTTAAAAACTTGTGAAATGCCAGCTTTTTATTGAAAAGTTGGCAAGGAGAGGAGTGCGGGTTTTTTAAAACGACAAACCATATGTGGGCCTAAGTTTAGCCCCTAAACAAGCAAACCTATTGCTTTCCTGTTTAACCAGCAGGACATAAAAATAAAAATCTGACAAACACATGCAGGAGAAACAAAGAGAAATGACAGCCTCATGTGATAAAAGCCACAGCTCTGCAAGATCTTGCTCATGAAAGCACATGTTATACAAAGCACTGTTGATTATTTGGAGGGATGACAGGCACATTCACGGAGATGGAAAGTTTTGCACTTCTGACTCCCAGATGTGACATTTTATCTGGGAGAAGTAATTTGCTACTTTACTGAGAGAACAGTTTTGATAAAATAAAACATAATTTTCAATCTTCTGAATGTCCTAAAAGCAAGAAGTCATGAAGCACTTTGAAGAAGTGAGTACAGACATGTGTATTTAATTCATTTTGGGGTGACTAAACAGAGGCATAAATTACTATCTTTCATTTTTAGACTGTTTTTACAGGTTCATTTTACATACTACCTAAGAAAGAAAAATAACTGAAAGCTAGTTAACAACATAGAGCGTAAAATAAAATGTAGTTCAGAGGGCCAGGTTTTGAAGTGATTTCTTGGCATCTAAGAATGTAAACAAGTCCCGTGAGAGATCTTTTTCTGTGCTACCTTAGGTTGGTAGAATTAAACCGTCTTGAAAATATCTTAGAAATTCAGCTGCTTGTAGCTCTTCAAGCACCTGTTTTCAGTGCACTGCATTTCTAAGAGGCTGATAGACACACCAACACAATGAAACTCAAACTTAACTCCCAGTACAACAATACTTAAAAATAAAATAAAATCTTTTCCTGTATGAGAACAAATACCAGGTGATATACAGTGGCCATAACATCTCCCTATTTCATCTAATTACCGTGATTTTTCAGCATTAATGCTTTTTAAAAAAAAGCTTCACCAATGATCAAAGATCTTGGCCCAATGTTTTTGGTAATAAAAGCTATACAAAGCTTACCTGCTGTAAATGTAGCAACCCATATAATTGATTTCTTTGTCTAATTTGTACCGCCGGAAGTCCTCCCAAGCATCTTTAATGGCTGTGATGGCCATTATAACACAAATTGGGATCACAGACACCTCTGGCTGGAAAGCATTCACCACTGGCACAAAATTCAGCAGTGCAATGAACACAAAGTAAATATTGGCAAAGCGGTGAAACTGCTCATAGATATTTTTAGGGAGGAAAGTTAAGATGGTATATTTTGTGGTCTTAATTTCATTGGAATCATAGAATCTGTTTGGATTTTCCTTCCTCTTCTTGCTTCCAAAGGGCAAATTGGAGATGATCACACGTTTATTTTCATTTTTCTTCTTTCTTTTCCTTACTTTTCCTCTCTTCTCCAGCTCCTCATCTTGGATTTCCATGTCTGGAGCACCACACTGGCAGCAGGTTTCCTTGAAAAAATGTTTTTTCCATGTCATTGTAGAGAAGCAGCCTGGAGAAATTTTCCTTGACATCTTGTTTTCCTTTCAAAAAGTAGCTTCAAGTTGAAAACCAACGAAGTCAGAAGAGTTCAGTAGCCCAAATGAACTCGCGAATGGTGGAGAGAAGAGTTGAGATGTCTGAATCCCAGGGCTGCCTCCTCCACTCCAACCTCCACGTAGCCGGGGCCAGGGATCATCCTGACTCAGCTGCACCAGGCCCTAGATCCTGCTGGGGCAGCTGCACCTCACGTCTGCCAAAAGCATCCTGAATGTTTTGTTCTTCCTGCCAGCAGATGCCTGGAGGCCCTGTTCAGACCATTTCCCTTCTCTGCTCGTATGAAGTGTCTCTGCTTTAACACAGAGCAGTGGCAAAGCTGAGAACACACACCCGATTTTCACAGGTCACTCCAGGAGTTCCAGAATCACTTTATAACCCTGGGAGTTGCCAGGAAGCTCAAAGGTAATGGGCAGAGCTCTGCGTCCCAGATGTCAACAAAGGATTGCCACGAGCCTCAGTACAGAGAGCATTTCTCTTTTATTTCCTCTATCTATTGTTTGTTTTCATGACCATAAGATCAATTATTATTAAACAAACAACCAACCCCCATTCTCCCAAGCTAAGCCTATGATTTTGTAGCCGGAGGAGTCAGACATGGACAGAAGCAAGTGAAGTGCAATGTACCTGCATTGCCCCTCACCCTGATCCTTCCCTCCAACAGACCCCAAACCTTCCTCTCTCACCTAGGCACCTTTGATCTTTCTTCCTCTGACACATAAATCCGTCAGCACAGATGAGGGCAAATTTCCAAAAGAGCTAATGACATGTATGTAAACCATAGCATTTTTTTTTCTCTGTGGCTTGGGCTTAAAGGCAGGTGAAAAAAGGAAAGCACACAAATATTTAAACTTATTTTAAATAAAAACTCCTGTTTGCTTCATGATGTAGTGAGAGGGTAAGCAGTCTCAAGTTAGTACTTGGACAAGAAACTCTGATGAAATCGAAATGTTGCAACAAGAATTGCAGTGAAATTATTTCTTCCTTCTGAGTCAGTCCTGAGCAAACAGCTTCCCGCAGGTGTTGCACCAGCTCCAAAGCCAAGCTGGCTTGTATTGATCTCTCTGCTTACTGGAAGTCCTAAAACTTTTTCATCTCCTGATTATTATATGATTTTCTGTCCTGATTTTTCATTTCCTGATTATTACTAGATGATTCACCTTGTAGTTGATCATTAATTTCTATATTACTGGTTTTAGTGTGAGACATCTGAAAGACATTGTTCCAGTTTTCTCTACAGCCCCAGTTTTCTGTTCCAGACTTGAGTAAGTTCCATTTATCCTCCAGATCCTTCTTCTATCAGGAGAGGATGTTGTGTGTGTTGACAAGCTGCTTGGAAAACTTGGAATGAAAACCTGTATATACCAGCACACACTGTTGTGATATGAAACAAAGCCTCAGTGATATTGAGATGATTTAAGTGAGATAAAGAAGGTATTTTTAAAGGTAGAAAAAATATTTTGTAATGGTTCTTCCAAATTTACAGTACGCTGAAAGGTCAGAGAGGGAGTTACTGTAAAATCAGATGAGCAGTTTCTATCAGAACAGAAGCAAGGAAGCAAATAATTGATTTTGTTTACTTACTTGTCATATACCCTGGTTTTAGTGAAGTTTATTGTCTTGTCATACTGGTATTTTCTGTAGTCTTCAATAGCATCCTTAATCATGCTGGCAAGCAGCACCATGACCAGAGGCAGCATCGTAATCTCCCTGTGGAAGACTTCCACTTGTGGGAACCAGTTCAGAACCACCAGAAAGAAAAAGTAAAGATTACCCAGCCTGAAAAGGTATAAAATAAATTAAAAGTCAGAAATTAGAATGTATCCTTTCCTTAATGAACAAGCCCCATTTTGTGTCAAAGGAACATTAATAATTTCACTCCTCTACCCTCTTTTTCCTTTCTCCAGAACAAATTAATCAGCTGCTTAACCAAGATGCATTTTTTATTCTTCAGAAGAGCCTGTGAACAGTATGAAGTAATCTTCATACTATTATAGCTAGCTCCAGTTTCTCATATGTTGGAAACAATATTTGTCTCTGGGATCTCCAAGGTCTTTAATGGCCCCTCAGCAATTCAGTCTTGAAAATAAGCACAAAATTTAACAAAAACCAAACAAACCTTTAAAAACTAACTAATGAATTTATAGAAATGTTCCCATCAGGGATCTGTGAAGGATTCTGTAAATGGCAAGCCAAATTAGGAATGGGCCAGTCTAGTATACAGAACGAAAATGTCAAAGCTAGAGATGGATATACAACTTTCATTTCTCTTTATTGTGATGATGGTTCCCTGGGCATCTTTTTGACTTGATTCTTTATGCTGGTGGCGGGGGATTGGGGGTGTTGGGATTAGGGGATTGGGGGATTGGGGTGAGATTGGGATTGGTGTGGGATTTGGATTGGGATTGGGGTGGGATGAGATTGGGATTGGGACTGGGGGATTTGGGATTGGGATGGGATTGGGGTGGGAGTGGGATTAGGATTGGGATTAAGGGTGGGATTGGGATTGGGGGATTGGGGTTGGGACTGGATTGGGATTGGGGAATTGGGATTGGGAGATTGGGGGATTGGG
>NW_024362051.1:3780032-3993015 GCF_014805655.1 Passer montanus | reverse complement strand
GGGGGGTGGGGGGGGTGGAGGGGGATGTTACATAATTTAAAACTAGCATTTGGAAAAAAACCTGACCTTGCACTTACACATACATATTTCTACATCTGTAGATAGTCACTTTGTGACATTAAAAATATATCAAAATTGAGCTGCTGAAATCTATGGAATTTCATAGCTGTCTCAACACATCCAGTGAATTCTTTTTGTGCTCTAAAAACCAGGGGTTTATACAACACAAAAGCAGAAGGATTTTAAAATAAAAACTTGATTTTTTTTACAAAAATAACTGTTGCAGTATTCAATTAAAAAAGCTGGTCACAGCAGTGGTTAAGCACTCTCTTGCTTGCTTTAATCCACCATTTCAGTGTCAACTGAGTGCCATTTTGTTAAAAATTATCATCACCTAAGTTTTAGTATGGTTGCAATGACAAAAGCAGCCCTTCTCCATCACACCTGAATATCACAGCTTCAGAGAGAGTTCTGGAATCTCAAGGATCATTGAATTGTTGCAGTTGAGATGGCCACGAAACACAGAATATCACCACACAATTCCAGAAAGCTTCAACCCATACAGAGAACCATCACATCACTTCAGAAGGCTGCAAGCATCTGCCCTTCCTGTTCTTCAGCCCAACCTTTTATCCCCTCCTGTTCATGCCCTGCCCCTGTGTGCCTCTGCTCCCTTTGGTGGTTGCTCAGTGCCCCTGGGCACTCCATGGCTCATTGCTGTCAGTGCTGCTCACCTGCTGCTCACAGCTGTGCCCACTGGGGATGGGGCTGGGCCAGCCCCACTCCCAATTACACAAACTGTGTGCCTCGATTGCATGAATTTTTTTTACCTGTGAAACTGCCTCAGAAGATTTTGGGGCAAAAAAGTGAACCATGTGTACTTTGTGGTCTGTATCCTGTTTCTAGAATAAAATGTAGAAGCTTGTTTCCAGCCTTTCCACTGTCTCTCGTTGTCAGGCAGCACAATCCTCCATGTGTTTAGACTGAGTTTTGGTTTGGCTCTGACAGAAAACAGCAGCGGTGTTGATTCTGATGGAGCCTGGGAGGGACTGTGAGCTCCCCGTCGCTGCCAGCGGTACCAAGCCGAGTCCACAGACAAAGCCATCCACAGCAGGGAGGGCAGGCTGAAAGACAAATGCAGGACAAGTGCTGAAATCCAATTCCACTCTGGTAGAAAACTCCCTTCATGGTTTGCAAGCTGAGGTTTAACACAAAGACAATTCTCCTGCTAGGTGCAGTGCATGTTCTTTGATCTCAGAACTTCTGCAGACAATAAAAGACACAACAAAATCTTCAATATGAGAAAATCTATTTCTATCTCTGGTGATGAAAAAATATCTAAGATCTATTTTCTGTGTGTTAGAACAGCAAATTGACAGAGATAAAGCCAATTTAACAGCGGTGAACATTGACTTTTCCATCATGAATCCGGTATCCTATTTTTCAAATTATAAAGTGCCACCAAATCTATTCAGACATTTTTCTTAAAATGTCTGACTTTCTTACAATAGTTTTCCTGTTATAGCAGGACTGGTTCAGGTTTTGAATCTTAATAGCTCAGATAATAAAGAGCTGCAGCATCAGCTTAATCACATTTACACACAGGTAACAGTTTTCCAAAGTCTTCAAAGAAATCTGATTTGAAAGGAAAATCCCAGCCAGCACTGAAACAATGGATGTTTTATGGGTTGGAGAGATAAAGGAATTAAATCTCCCAATGCTAATCCTATTATCACTGAAAATTTGTCTCCTGGTTTGCTCTACATTCACAGCTGCAGGTGTGATGCAGCATGCCAGACTGGGGCTCCAGCCACACAAGGGTAGCTCAATCTGAACACAGCAAAATCTCACTCAAGCAGCATGAGTTTGAGAACTGGAAGCTGCCATACAATGACAAGGCACTAAATGGGGAAAAATAAAAATAAAAGGTACTGGCCTTGTGCAGCTTCAAGGTTCCACTGAACAAAACATGTGAATTGAATCCACCTAATTTAGACTGGGGGAAATACCGAGTATGTTGCTTTCTTTAGGAAAAAACCCAAACCCTTAATCATATTCAAAAATATGTGCATGTTTGAGTCTTGGAAGAAGAGAAAACTGCTCTGCCAGTGTGCAAATGAATAAATATTTAACTGAAATCAAAGTTATATTCAATATATACTAACTTAGAATCATGTCCTTACAGTGTAATCTTTAAACTGTGGTGCTGAAGGATTTTATAATGAAAAGGCAGAAATTCCATTGTTGGTGGTACCCAAAATATACACAATGAGTAGTCAGTGAAAACATTGTAGGGAAATGATGGAGTTTATATTTTCTAGGTTAAATGCTGTACACCTGGAAAATTCTGCCACCTTGTTCTTGTTCTGAGCAATTAACTCCCCAGTTGATTTCAGCTTAAATTAAAGTCTGAACAGTGGATGGAAAAGTGACCCAGATACATATTTTACTACATACATCTTTAACCACATTATATCTATCTATCTATCTATCTATCTATCTATCTATCTATCTATCTATCTATCTATCTATCTATCTATCTATCTTCCTATAAGTTGCAGGTGACAGAGTTACTCACTACCTAACAGAGCACCTCATTCTGTATGTGAGATACATCAAGGTAGGTTGAAATTCCTTAGAATTTATAAATGAAAAAACCAATAATTTCAAGCATATCGCTAAAAATAAAAGCAGACAAGATTAATTAAGGCAGCTTTACACATAATAGAACCAAGTCTTCCACAACTTCCCTTGGGAAACTCTTTCTAAAGCTTCACAAATCACAATTAGGCAAGCCTGCTTGACATTCAAGAGTCTCTCTGCACTCCATCCTAACAAATTTCTTACTGTACAATGAATTAATGAAATGACTTAGTTTTATTCAGTTTGGAATTCAGCCCTCCTCCCAATTGTCTTTGAAAGGCAGTAGTCAAACAGTGCCATATCCATGAAGAGAGGCCAATTGCTGCCATCAGGCAACTGAAGGTGTTTCAGGAAATGTAGAGATTCCTCATAAACCACACAGAACTAAGCAAGTGCTCTGTGGGGGAATTACACAACTGCACTCATAATCAAAGCAGCAAGGTAATGGCTTTCCTGACCTGTGAACTTCAGTGCTGAGAGTGGAAAAATAGCAGAAGCTTCTGTAAAATGACAATTTTCTATAATTCAGACAACGTCTTAAAGAATATTCCAACTTGCTGGAAGTTTGCTGTGTTGTGCCACCTTCTGTACTGCGGGAAATCTACAAAACATATTGCACTTCTTTGGCAATATATTTAATGTGTCTGTCCCAAGTATTTCTGAAAAAGCATCTCAAAATCAATTTTCTGCAATTCCAGAATATTTTATATACTTATTTGATTTACATTTTCACAGAGATAGCACTGAAAAAACCCATGAAGTGTGGATTTTTTCAACATACTTTTACAAAAGTAGCTGGCTTGCTTTCATCTGGTTAGTGAAGCTTCAGCACCACAATTCATATCCTGAAACATCAAGCTGATGCAGACTTTTCCAACACCATCTTGTTTGGGATTTGCCACCTATTCCACTTCAGCATAGTGATTACAACAGGTGCTTTTTCCAGTGCTAGCACATTTAGAGCTGTTGCAGCCTTGCTTGAGCTCCCCTTTGTCAGCCACTTCTGAAATACTGCCTTCAAAAGGAACCAGGAAGCTCCTGCTTGATTTCTGACTGGGATGCTGAGACTTTCCATGGGACAAGGTCAGAAACAGCAGGCAGAGCTGCAGAAAGTTGCATTGTGCTTCCACCCTGTCCCTGTGCAACAGGATGAGAAATATATGGACAAGCCACGGCTCAGCTGGAGCTCAGCACTGCCAGACTTGGAAAGGAGGGGACAAAAAGAAGCCATCTGTGTTCTTAAACTCACAAAAGCTAATAAGTAGGAGGCAGCCACTTCAGGTAAGCCATGCAGAGGAATATCCATGACAATTCCCCCTCTATTGCTATATAATCATACAGCATAAGCTTTTAGTGTCTCGTTGTTCAGCCTTTTGTAAAGGTTCAGTCAATTAATGCTGTTATCATCATTCCCTAATTGAAAATCTAAAAAGTTTCAATTTCAAGAAATTATTTACCCTCTTTCTTTCTATTCTATTACTGATGGATGCTCTGTGGGCAGTTTTCAATAGGGCAGACACAGTTTTCCCATCTGTAACTCCTACATGGTTTTCTAGGAGCAAGCAGTGCAACCTAGCCTAGGACACGCCCCCTCCCCCCTTGTGTAGATGCCCCTCAAAATTTCTAGACCCACAGAGATATAATCATTATATACAATTATAACAGATCATTACCTCTTTTATTCTTCCTTTTAGAAAAAGCACTCCTCCCCACAGTCCAATTTTTTTGTCAGTCTTTGTGTTTCCACTGGCGGTACTACAGTCTCAAGAGATAGACAAAAATCTAAAATGTATCTAGGTATCTCAATTCCTGAACTTCTGCAGTTGGAATGAACCAGACCATCAACACAGAAGTGATTAAACTACTATCTATTTATAGCAAAGGTGGCTTCCCATACAGAAGTATGCCAGCTAGACACTCAGTTACACTAAGATGCGAGATGATAATTGTCTAAGATGGTGTCAGTGCAGGAGGGTAGATGCAGTACTCACATTATTTCAAAAGCTGCATCAAAATGTCCAAAATATAAGCAGTAACAAAAGTGTGAAAACCTTTGCACCTCTCCCAAAAAGCTGTGGAAGAAAGGGTGTCCCAGAAGGTTTTCAAGATTTCTGATATTTGATGGAAGAATGAAGCCAATGATATGCTTTAAATTAAAATGGTATCATTCACAATGTAATCAGGCAGCTATTGAAAAAAGAGAATTTCTTTGCAACAAAAGGAGCGCTGCCATAGTCTTTCTGTAGATTCTGGAGTGCCATTTGGTAACTTGTGTCATCAGCCAGTTCAGAGGAACAATGTGAGGAAACAATTTGTCTTTGTCATTTGCATGTGGATTAAAATATCCATCTTCTATTAACTAAAAGAGTGCATCGTGCTATTCCCAGAAGGGACACTTTTTGCCCAGCGGTTTTGTGATGGTGCTCTGAAAAAGTTCCTGTTTGTGAAAAGCTATTGACAAGCCTGTCTCCTGAGGGGGATTTTGCATATCACAACAGTAATTTATTCACTGCAATAAGCAGCTATTAATTCTACCTTATAAAAACCAAGGCCACAATTCATGTTTTGAAAGCCTCTTTTATTTTCTTCTTCCTGTATTTAATCAATGAATGAAACGTTCATCATTGGTAAGATTGTGCTACTTTTCTGTCCTAAACATCTGTGAAGTCACTGCACTCGTGATTTAGCCAGCACTGTGATAAACTTTCACAGATAGCCTGTGCCTGTATCCATCACATAAAATATCCAGGGCACAAGAACACATTTGAAAAAAAGGAGAGAAACAGGATAATTATTTATTTCTTTGGTTGGAAGAGCTGAAAGGCACACTGGGTTGGCAGAGACAAAGGGAGTCACCGTGGCAAGTTATTTCCAAGTGTGGATTATAACATGTACAGATAGATCTGCATGTCACAGATGAAATACCATATACTCACCTGTCTCAAGCCTTCTCAGCCAGGCCATTGTTTATTTTAAAATTATTTTATATATGTCATATGGTAATGGGAAGCTGTAGCATTTTTAGGCAACTTATGAACTTTTTAAGAACTTAACAAGAAAGAAACCAGAAGCAAGATAGCACTGTAAACCCTAGCATGCAGTAGACACAATTTGGCATTTTAATCTCCAAATTCTTTATCTTCTAGTTGTGAGTACTGCAACTGTAAGCCAGCAAAAAGTATCTGGGAAATGCTTCTCTTTATTGGAAAAGGGATGCTGCAACAGATCACTGATGGTGTTTTCCTTTTGCACCCATGTGTCAACACTGAAAAGAGCCCGTCTCAATTTTTCATAGCTAGCCTATATAATTAGCATTCTCCCTGTAACTGCTTCATCTCATCCAATACTAGAGAAAAACTCCCTCTTATATGACAGAAACAGACTGCATTAGAGAGCTATGCTGATGCTATTAGCAAGGAAGGACAGGTTGTGACATATAATTTACAAGCATTTTTTCAAATGCCATCTCTCTTTTGAAGACTCTTGCATAGAAAAAAGGTATTGTTAACTGTAGGAGAAAGCTCACCAGAAAGTCAGCAATAAGAAAACAATTTTCTCTCTTTTGAGGTTGCCTCATTTCTTCCAAATAACAGGCTCAGCTGCAGATCTCTGCATCCCAGACTTAAAAGGCTGGAGAAAGGAGTCCTGTCTCTCCAGCATATGCAAAACAAGTTTTACACAATCATGCCTCATGCTGTTTATTAAAGGGATCCACATATTTCCAAATGAAAAACAACCCTGCTCACAGGCATATGTAAAAACAAATTCAGAAGGTAGAGATACAAAACAGTCATTTTCAGAGCCATCAAAGAAAGACAAGATCTGCACCTTGTTTTAAAAGCTAGTTTTTGGAACTTCAGGGCAAAATTTCAGACATGGTGGAGGTTATTTTTGAAAACCAGTGGGAAAGTGCAGTGGTAGCATTTGCTTTCAGGAGTATACATTATCAAGAATTATAACTAAGTAAATGATTCCATGTTTTGACCTGATATTTTCACTTCAACATTACCTGTAAATCAACAAGGTCTCAAATAAGACAAGTACCCTCTAAGGCTTTATTCCATTATTCCAAAATTTTTATTTTATTTCCTAATTGAAAGCAGCAGCAGCTGTTCTTCTTGCTGCCCCATAAGGATGATGCAGCATCCATTCAAAAGAGCCATTCTGGGGAAGGCTTGACCGGGGAGATACACATTACCAAGTGAACTGAGTATTATAGAAATTTCAGCCACAAGCTTCTTTATCTGCTTTGCAATTATCTGCTAGAAAGCTCTTTCACTTTTTGGTGATACTATACAGAAATTTTTCCTCGGTCACAGTTCACCGACAGTATCATGTAGTTAAGACTAATGGGAAAAGGAAAGGAGATTGGGGAGAATGAAGAATGCAGTTGTATTGATTAGCAGGATACAGCCTAAAATGATCCTGTAGCATTTTATAGCAGAGCTATAATACTTGCAGTATTAAAGAAAGTTGCTCGAATGAAAAAGAGCTCCAAAAAAAAGAGCTTCATTCAAAAATCTTAGTCAGTGCAGACTGTTGTCATTCCACTGACAAGAGAAATGTATTATGGATTAACAATTATATAATAGTTTTCAGTCCAAGGTTGTGTTTGTAGGGGATAAATAGAAAAGAGCTTTTCATAAGTCTAATATGTCAGACTGCAGCGCTTCACTGTTCTATTACTGTATTAGACTGACACGTTTTCCATGTCTTACCTAGATGCTCTTTCCTTGGGGAATAAACCCAAAAACCTTGCAATAATGAGTTAATTATGAGGCTCTTTCCTGAGCCCAGATTTCAGCGCTGGATGCAGAACTTTGCTGTAGCTGAGCAGTGCAGAGGCATGTTGAGGCAGCTCTCCCTTCTGCAGGGCTGCAGCTGTGTTATTAATACTGGTTTCAAAATAGATGTGCTCTCAGCATATGCTGACATACAGGTCATGCAGACGAGGATGATTATCAAATATTATTCAAGAGGGAAGTTTCCAGCTTGCAAACAGTAATGTTGGATGCTGTGTTAACTTCATTCTGTGAATAAGGAGCTTGCTCTGGTCTCCCACATTATGTGCTCATTTAAATAGAGAGTTAGACTAAAATTATCAGGCTTGCTGCAAGGAATATCACTGCTGCCAGCACGCCCAAGAACTACAGTGGGCTATTATTACATTTGGGCCCACTGTACTTTTCACAAGTGTAGGCAGAGACAGCTTCTGCCACCTTTCAAAGCAGAGCATTTGCCCAGCTCACATTTTCAGCCGAGGAGACATTGGAAAATGACACTGCATAGAGCCCTTACAAAGCCCAAAATGGCACGGTGTTACTTGGCATCAGATGGAAACAGCAGCCAAGGCTGTGGTTGTCATGACTTTTCCTCTGGCTTTTCTTACTGCCAGACTTTGGCAGTGGATTCCTAAAAATAATTTATGTGCATGTATATTTTCAAATAAGTAAACATAGTTGCAGACAGAAGACTGCAGGCTCAGGCCAGTGCAGAAGTGAGACTGAGAAGCAAGGCCATTTTAAGAAATACACATCAGCATGGATATTGTTTTGAAGATGCACATGAAGGTATTGTCCTAAATACAGACGTTCTTCTGAAAACAGGCCTTTACTATCTTATCTGAGAAACATAAGAGACATGATACAGAATCTCTTATAGTTCACTTTAAATAATATTAAAAAAATTTCTGTGCCACATGAACATACATTGGCCTAAACAAAATTGTATATACAGCCTATACCACTGACCTTTGGAAACAGCCTCCATATGAGATCTTAAATACAGGCAAACATACAATTCTTTCTTTGCTTATAGAGGAAAGGGTAATTCAAAGGGAAAAAGTAAAAATATTCCAGACATAACTTCTTCCTGAGCTCTAGAAAACTTTGTCTCCATTCTTTCCATAACCTGGTTATCAGAAAAAAAAAAGCAAACCAAAAACCAACCCAGATAAGGAAATGAAAAGATGGATGTGCTACAGTGCCTCTCACTCATTCAGCTCACAGGACATAAATCTGCAGCTCACCAGTGCTCTTTTGGATGGATGCTGCATCATCCATATGGGGCAACATGAAGAACAGCTGCTGCTGCTTTCAATTAGGAAATAAAATAAAAATTTTGGAATAATGGAATAAAGCCTTAGAGGGGACTAGTGCTATTTGAGCCTTCTTGATTTACAGGTAATGTAGAAGTGAAAATATCTTGATAGCATTCTGCATCTGGGGAACCTTCCTTATCTATAAAAACACTTCAGACACCAATAATCAGAGAAAACAGCAGAACCCAGCACCATCAGAGTTTTCCAATTCTTACCATCTCTCCATGGCTGAGAAAATCCATCTTTAAGGATTTTAAAAGTATCAGGGAATTTTGGGCCCAGTACATTCTGGGAGTAGTGGAGTAACAGGCTGCAATAAGCCCTCCCAAACATCAATTCAGCATGACTGCAGTAACTCAGCTTGGGCAGAGTCACCTCTGGGGTAGACACAATCCTGGCCACCAGCAACACTGTAAGAAGTCATCTCCACCCAGATGCTGGGGAAAAGGAAGCACAGAGAAACAGACTGGGGAGGAAAGTCAAGATTATTGCAGGGCAAAGTGAGGCAGCTTTAGACCCACTGTACTGGCAGCCCATTTGATCAGAAAAGGTTTACTCAGTAAACTGCAAATAAATGCTTCCTGCCCAATATCTATGTCTGGGTGAGGCTTTTTGCACAGCTGTCTCTTGTTTTTCTAAATAAATCACATGAGCAGCATTTTCTGCTGCAGGATTGGGAAACGTTCCCTGTGGTCTCATCTGCCTATTTAGAAGTCCTTTGAGTTTGCTATTAGAAAGGAAACCAATACCTGTTATCCAGTGTATGCTTCTGCCTCCAGCTCTCTGAGTGATCCTGCACACTATTTAATTAGAAGACCATGTATTTCAAACTCCAGCAACAGCAGAATTTAGTTGCATTTTAGCCCAGAAATGAGGACACCAAAATTAGAGCAATTGTCTGAATAATAATTTTTTTTGTTTGTTCCACTTAATATTCAAAATCAAAGTGAAGTGGCCTCTAAAAGACAATCTAATATTTATAGTGTGTATGATTATAAAGCACTTAGGCGGAAAATTGTGTTGCAGATGTTCATGTGGGAACTCAGCAATGCTAAAAAATTCCAAAAGGAAGCAGAAAAAAATGAAAATAAACTGGAAACTGACCAGAAGATCCTTTATATGTAGAAACCTTTTATGCATCTATGTTTTTGTCAGAATGTGCTGACTCTAATTTCAGTTCTCCAAATCTGAATATTAAAGTGCCTCAAAGAGAATGGTTACTTATTTATATGAAATGGAAAGAAAAAACAGAAAAGCTAAAAAGACTGCCAATTCACTAGGGCACAGTTGCATGTCAATCAAAGATCAAGGGAAAGCTTAATGAGGACCTAATGACCCAGCATTGCTGAAGGGATGTCCAGTGACACCTGGGCTGGTGGCACAGGTGTGCACAATGTGTACATGGCATAAACTTGCTCTGGTTCTCTCCAGAGCAATTATTTTCAGGAAATTTTGAAAGAATGACATGAAAATTATGTCAGTCCAGAAAAGCAGTGATGACAATTGTGCACCACATGGAGAACACTTGGAGACCTGAGAGGGCCATGTCAGCTACCAGATGGACACAGGTTAAACTGGACACAGGAAACTGATCTCCCCTTCTTGCTCACAGGTTTCCTTGGCCTTGAAGACTACCACAAATTTCTATATACGAATCTGAGAATAAAATGCATAATAGTATGTACTTGTAAAATGCTCCTTGGAAGCATTAATTCCCTTTTAATAACATTAGTAACATTCCTTTCAATCCTATCTCACCTTCTATACTGCCATCCTCTCCCAGGCTAGGTTAACTAGGATACACATTTTTGCACTTAAATAGACTAGATAAATAAAACAGGATAATATGACAGAAACTATTTTATAAGACCACAAAAGAGTATAATACAAAAATTCACTTGTTGGTGGGGTGTTTCTCCCCAAACCCCTATTAATAAAATCTAAAAGGCCAAAATGTACAGTATGCCCAGCCAAGGCTGGTTTTCCTACGAAAAAACCAGCTTATCCTATCCATATCTCTAATCTTGCTTGCTCCTGCATCTGTCAGGTCACAGAGTTACAACATTAACCTTAGGAAATATCTCTTATTCCAGAGAAAATGAGTCACTTGACAGGCAGCCAGCTCAGGCAGCACTGATGGGGGAGTGGGAGAGGACAGGGGTAGGAGGTAAACACTGATGCACTCACACTGCAAATTACTGCAGGTGCCTGAATATAGTCCAGCTATTCTGGCTCTTTCTAAAGCAAGAAATCAGGGAGAAGTGGCCTATGGGCAATGTTCCATGGAGACAAAGAGAGCTTATGTTTGTACTGCAAGGTGACTCAAGCCAGACCTTTTGCAAGGAAACAGGGATTATTAAGTAATTTTGGAAAACGTCACATCTTGTCCCCATAGAAAAATACATAACTGAAGCAAGAGAAATTAACCCAATAATGTCGGAAACCACATAACTGCAGAATATCAGATGTACCTCAGTGTGGCAGCATAAGCAGAAACCCAAAAGCACATTAAAAATTTGAGATCTAGAAAAATTTCAGAAAAATTATTTTATTTGATTCACACAGGCTGCGTTTAGAGAACATAGTGATGATATGCAAATACCAGATTTAGGAAGCAGAACTGGGTCAGACCTGATGAAGCACCTCTTTGTTATTCAGCAGTATAATTATTTTATAAAATTAGGCAAGGCCAAGAAAAATGGGCTGACAGGAATGCTCCATGCCATAACTACTTGGGCCCTAACAGAGTGTTATCCCAACAGAGCTGGGTACAGATAATGCCTTGTCAGAATCTCTGGCAAATTCAAACCTCCTCTCCCAATCTATCTTCAAACTCTATGTTTCAAATAAAGTTTATCACAAAATCTCTGACAAGGAAATGAAGAGCAAACATTGGCAAATTTTTATTTCTGGTCTGAAATCTCACATGCAACCTTAAGGTAAAAAGCAAATATATGCCTCTGTCCTTCTGAAGATTCCCTAGGCTTACTTTTTTGTTGCTTTGCAACAAATGACTTGTGCAGACATTTTTGTGAATGCAAAATAATCATGACAATGAGAAAACAGTTGATTGATTCCAGAAATGAGAGGCAGAATGGAGTCCAAGTGATACCAGAACAGCAACTGTTAAGGCTGAACCCAAAATGAATTTAATAAATCTAATTGCAAACCTGATCTTCACTTACATCTGGTTGCAACATCTGAGACAATATTATCATAATATGTGTTGTTAATTACTACTTAACCAATGAAATGAAGAAATTATAATTTTGCTTAAGATTGCTCAAGTCTGAAATATGTTCTTAAAGCAGAATGATAAGTATCAGACTGAGAAAACATTCTGAAGATTTGCATTAAATGACAAAACCCCAAAGAAACTAATCCAAACATCTTTTCTGCTATTATTCTCTTAATTTTTAAAATTTAAGAATTTAAATTCTAACTCATGAAAACCTGTTTTGTTCTTCTCTTCTGCAATATATTTGTTTGGTTGTAGAACTTTATCATAAACACTGGCAAAAATGTCAGGTTTTAATTAGTATGTATTTAAAGAGCAGAATAATAAGCATACAGTCACTCTGATGATTTGTAGCCAGGGTTTGTTTGAACAAAAATAGCAAATATTTTTGTTTGCCTTTAAAGTTTGAGGGTGCCTAATTTCTGTTACAAACTAAAAGACTGGTTATTCAAAGTACTCAATTCATTTAATTATAATCAAAACCAGATGAAATCCAAAGTTAAACACAACCAAAAGCATTAGTAACATAAATGCTCTTTGAGTCTGAGGTATACATGACTTCACTTCCAGGCTGACTTTTTACATACAGTAATTTTAGTGAAATCACATTAGGTCATGAGTCTGTTCTTGAGTCAAAGGAAAAAAGTTCTTATCATCCTCTTCTTGCTTGTACTGCTGACACAAGAGGGACTTTCAGCCAAATCTTCCTCACAAATTCTGAAGTGTTACAACTGGTCCCAGAGTGTGTGAAAGAGCTTCTGTGCCACTGCCAAAGGTTGTGTTTTTGCCAGAGCAATCTACCTGTGCGTTACCACAGTGATTTCAAGCTGACTTTTCTTGCTTTTAAAAGCACTGCATTGCAATTTATATCTTCACACTGAAGTTGATTACAGCCTGCTGTTACACGTGGCACTTCACTCAGTCATCTTCTCCAGCTATTAAGTGAGCTGGGTTTAGCTATAACCCTAAAGTGGATGGGGGAAACCATAATTTTTTACAACTTTGCTTTGAGCAGGGAGTGCTATTAGTTTGGAAAGCTGTCAGTCTATCTTCCTGGAATTTTACTCATTTGTTAGTTATCTTATGTAAGCCCAGCCGACCTGCTGCAAAGAGTGGAACTCCTTTTCCTCTAAATTCAGAGACAGATTTAACAACTTTACAAATGTCATTAAATGGTGTTATTTCTTCTCTTCTATTCCTTAATTATTTTCTCTGAATTGAGTGTTGTGGGGGTTGATATCTGTGTCCTTTCTCATTACATGCACATATAGTGAAGTTATAAATACCACGGGGTGCTGGGAGTTACATTACCTGGAATAAGAGGTGTGACATTTGCAAGTCCTTCCAAGAACAATAATTGTGATCACTGCTTGAGTGGGTGATGGTTATAGGATAACCACAGCAATCTGTAGTTACTATTACACCAGACTAAACTGGAAGGTGCTGCATGGTGGTTTTACTGCTTTTCTTAGCAGTTAGAAGACAAAGTCTCTTGGCAAAATCATCTATTTCTGTACTCAGTACACCATCTTTTCATTCATCAGTGCACTGCAGTGCCTCAAGATATGGTTTGTTACTGTACCATGTGAATTCTACAAAAGAAATTATTTTCAGAAGTAAGTTCCCCTTGGACAAAACCCACAGGTCACATTGGTCACCCTTGCCATTACACAACAGTCTAGCACATCTGTAATAGCTCAGCAACTTTTTCATGGAACACTGGCACAAAAGGCAATGCATACACTTTAGGAACCTTGTTCACAAGGGATAATTGTTACCAAGGAGCTGTGCTCTCATTGGTAAGAGAAAAGTAAGATGTTTTTAAAAATGGACTGTCAATATTCCTAGTTTTGTAGCTATCTGAGGCATGAGATTGCATAGCCTGATTTCCTGTTAACACTCGTCAATACTTTCCCATTGCCAGTACTTTTATCAAATTGTTCCTATATTAAGTATGTGCTTGATGGAATTCTTGATTAATCACATAAAATACAGGTTTATATAGACACAGCAGGGTGATTTCCTACAGAAATTTGAAAGGAACAAAACCAATTTCCAGACTGTTGTATAGCAAGTCCCAGTTTTTGCTGACATTTCCAGGAGGTGATGATGGTTCTTGGGATTAGTGGTATTGCATGAGGCAGTTCCCCTCGTGGTCTGTCACACAGTATGCTGCAAATAGGTGGCTACTCCAAGAATAGCAACACATGCTAAGGTTACAAAGAGAAATGCCCTTTTAGAGATGTTTTCAGTGCAGAGGCAAGACAAGGAGGTTGCACAACCCCAGCTAATCACCCAGGACACAAGTGAACTGGTAACTAGTGAGAGAAAACAGGCAGAGAGGTCAAATATTAAATTATGCCATATCAAATAATTCTGGCTTTAACTGATATAAGAGGAGGATAAGAAAGAATTTACGAATTATTTTAAAGCCCTCTGTCTGTTTTACAATCATTAACCAGGTAGTCATTGTAAAGAGCTGATGATGTAAATGAACCACCCATTTTGCAAATAGAAATATGACTGTTACTGTCACAGGCAAGGACAAAAATTCAGAAACAACTGTCCCAGTTTTACTCATCCCAACAGGATTTCACATAAAACTATTGCTTGTAAAAAGGTAGAACTCTGAAGAATGTTGGGTTAACCCTCATGAGCCGAGTATTTTACAAGTCTCTGAGCCTGGCAAATTCACAGCTATAATTTTAACAGCACAATATTTAAAGACAAACAGCAGGCAGACTATGTGGATTCAGGGCCCTATTTCCCTTTTTTTTCTTCTATGTTTACATGTTTTAGCTTTGCAGGATACTCCCATATTTAGAGAAAGATTAACACATTATTTTGCCTCAATTACACATGTAACAGCACTAAAGTAGGTCAGTGCCATTTATTAGAAATGAGTGTTTTAATGAAAACAATATATTTATTCTGTGGCCCTCAGAGGAAAAAATATCTACAGATTTTAGTGGAAAAAAAGACAGTTTTCTACTAGATTAGATTTTGAACATAGATTTATTAAAAACTTTCCTTTTTTTTTCTTAATGAACCTAGAAGGTGCCCTTCTTGAACCATAGGAACTAAACAAACTTCCTCTCTGAGCTACATGGTGTTAAGAAACAAACTAAAAAGAGTAACAATCTTTCCTTTTATACAGTGTGCAAGGAATAAGTATAATTATATATGTGACTTTTATAAGTTTATGAGTTTCCCAGCATAGATTCAGGGTTTTTTTCCCTGTGCAGCACAGCAGAGATCACCAGGACAGGCACAGAGGCAGTAGGTGACTGACAAGGCACTGAAGATGAGCCTAACTCAGAGATATCTCTACTGAAAATATTTCCACTCAGTCCATATCAGGCAGCAAGTGATGTATAAACACAGCAAAATCAACTCTTTAAGTAGCCATGCAGTTATTTTCCAGCCTGCCCACCCTCCTGCTCCCTCCATTAGAGCACTTTGCTGTGCTCCAGGAGCTCTCCTGAAGGTAGTTACATTTATGAACTGTTTGCTCTCTGCTCGCCTTGCAGCCAGCACGGCACAACCATCACTCACTGCAAGGCAAAGGGAACCTGGGGAAGAAAAACAGCTCTCCACAAATGCCCTCATAAATTCACAAGGAGAAATAACTGTGCAGCACTACCCAAACCCTTTAGTTTTATTAATGGCAGGAAGGCAGTATATCTTTCCAATAAATCTCCTCAGCTTCACCTACTGGTTGAAATGGAAGATGGTCCATGTTGGACAGTCCTACTTGCCTCGTTATTACAACTCCTGCAAAATATTAAATCATGTAATCTGGTTTACAGGACTGCCTGTGGCAGAAATACACGCTCGGAGAAAAAATAAACAGTGTGGGAGTTTGAGCACCAGCAATTTTCCCTGAAAGAAGGGCCACAATGCAAGTGTAAGCTGTGATATTCTGCAGTGGCTGATACTCCTGCCCTAAACCAGGCTTTAGAACTTGCACTGCTCATGCATTTGTTTGTTTTGTTGTTTTTTTCAAAGCCTCAGAGCATAAACAGGTTACTGAAACATGGAACATAGTACTATTAGCAAGAATATCACAGATTCATTTTTTTACAACAGTTCTCTAAGTGGGACATTCCTTGTGAAGTTTTTTGCAAAACTGAGAACAAGTTTGCAACTCTCTAGTGTGCTGCACGTGTTTTGTTCTGCTTTCTTTTCTTTCCCACTGAGGAACATACTATTCTAAAACAAGCCTTCATTTTTTTTTCCTTTTTAGAGGAGGCTGCGGGAAACAGGATGAAAATGGCATCAAAACACATTTTCCACAAGAATTACGTGAAATCCACCCTGCACAGCTTAATATTTTTAATCACTCCTGAGTATATACCTTTTGTGAGGAATAGAGCTAAAATGATAGTGGCAAACCTAAAAAAGTACAAACTGGATGAAGGGATACTCAAGCATCTGCTTAATTACAGTTAAATATAGGAGAACTTGTATAATTTCAGCCTTCAATACCCACACCTGTCACTACCACTTCTGAGCTTTGTGTGATAAGGACTCCAAGATCGGCTTTCAGAGGGCTCTGGAAATGGGAAAATGGAATTCATGGGCCCTGTGGATAGACCAGCCACTGGGATGACAATATCTCCTACAACAGTGATGGTGCTGATATTGATCTACCTGCTTTTGTACTACTTCATCATATCTGATTAAATGTTATGACTCAACATTATGGACAGATTCTGGATGCATAGAAGCTTCTGCGGGGGGTGTTCACATCTGGAATAATCTCTTTCTCATCACTGAATTTAAGGTTACTTTAAATACAAGGGATACAGGACAGTGATGTTTTGCACATGGTGAAAAAATGATAGAAACCAAAAAAAGGTAAAAAAGGCTTATTGCAAAAACAGCAGGAAGAAACTGTATGATAGAAGAACTTTGAAAAATTAACTTTTAGGTAAACTAGAGGCAACTACTTTACAAGTACATAGTACAAGAAACATATCATTGGGGAGATGGCAGCTGGGATGAAGCATGCAGGAAAATGTTCAATTTTTTAACATGGATTTGCAATTGATGATGGGGACACTACAATGCATACAAGGTCACCTCACTTGTCACTGAAATGGAGTTGCCTGTAGAGTGGAAGGTAGTTACTGATTAAGAGCAGATAGCAGCATTATAAAAAAACAACTTTGAGCAATGGGTTTCAAAAAGCTGTACAGGGGAATTTTAGGTAGGCAGAATGTAATTATCCATTTGGAACTCAGCCAGATACACATAACTCTGAACTCTATGCTTGCTGCCAATCTCAATAGCACCACATCCCTACCATTTTCTGTGGCAGGACTGCTAGCTAGGCAGCTCACAGATTAAGCACAAGGTGCCTTGTGATCTGTTTGCAGGATGGCTATAGCAAACCCTGATGTCTGGGAAGGAAAAAGCCAGCAAAAAAGCCAGAAAAGTATCAGGCAGCATGACAAGCACTCTGTTACTTTGAAGTCAAGGGCTGATCCCTTTTCACACATTACAGATGTAAAAAGTTATTTGGCATATCAGCCTTCTTGCAAGCAACTGCAGCCATCTGGCTTTCCTTCAAACCTCCCACCCAGACAGCTCCTTTATGTGGACAGCCCCTGGGGAACCTCACACGTTGCTGACAGCTCCAGCAGATGGGTGCTCTCTCCTTCCTGTTCCTATCTGCCTAAATCCCTGCTTTGACTCACAGTAGCTTTCTGTTTCCAGACATGCTGCTGAAGCTGGAAACAAGTGCCAACTGAATCAGATCTTTTCAACAAGACACATTCCAAACGATGTTCTCAGCACTTAACAGGCCATCTTACAATCCTCTTGGCACATGCTCTCTGTCTGTTTTCCTGCAACTGCTGGATTCTCCACACTGTGCTGCTCATCGGAAGAGACAGGCACATTATCCATGTTAGCCACATGGGCTGGAAAGCAGCCCTCGGAGCCCATCCAGATCACTTCACCTACTTAGTGCTGTATCCAGGATGCTCTTTTCATCCAGCACATTCAAGCACCATTTCAGAGAGCACCAGAGTAGACTGAGAGCAAGTAAAACCCTCCCCAGTTCCTGAACTGTTTTTCCTCCTGACTTACTAGACAGAGCATAAATGATTTTTGCTGGTTTCTGAGCACTTTGTCTTTCAAGGAATGGTTAGAGCTTGAAGAACTGTAGTAAACTCCAGATATTCATAAGGGAAAATACGTGATACACTGGGAGCAGGTTTCTTGCTATCCAAATTAGAATTCTAGTTGTACCATTTATAAACATATAAGATTTATGTATTCTCCTTCATTTCCTGCTTCAGGGGATGAACCTGTCCTGAACTGAGAGCTTGAAAGGAAACTCTTGCAAGGTTATGCCCTGAGCTGTTGAATTTAGTGGCACAGAATAATTTACCCTAGCCAGGATCCCTAGAGATCCAATGTCCTGCACAAGAGCAGGGCAAGCTTCAGAGGCAGATCAGGTTGCTCTGGGCCTTGTCTGCTCAAGTTCTGCATATGTCCAAGGACAGAGACACCATAGATACTTCTTAAAGAAATTCAGAGACACACAGACCAGAGGTCTCATAAGGGTACCAATTCTGCTGTGTGATGGTAATAGTTCTAGGGAGATACTACCAAAATACCCATATTTGTATCCTAATCTTCCTTCAGGTAGAAGGAAAGGTGAGAGACTTGCAAAGCATGATTTGAGAGAATCTGAGATAACACAAGGAACCTGTTTCTCATAATTATGTAAACTGTATAGGGAAATAAGTGTACAAAGGCAATACTTTAAATTAAGTATCTACCCCTAGGAGATGAAAATATCCAAAAAAGGATAAACAAAAATTTCTAAAATATTACAAAAATTTCTAAAATATTCAGAGAACCTTGGAAAAAGAGCACCATCCACTATTACTGTAGCACTATGAATGTCCAGAGTTTAAACTGCTGAACATATTTAGAAATCTCCCCAGTTTCAGACTGCCCAACTTGTTCCACACAACTGAGCCAGTCAGACACAATATAAAATGCAAGTGTTTTAGAAGAAGTGGGCATGACCTGAAAGCTGCAGCCTTTTATTTGAGTAACTTTTTTTTTTTTTTTTTTTTTTTTTTTTTTTTTTTTTTTTTTTTAAGAGCCACTTGAAATTGTACTAGATAGTAGAAAAAGGGTAGGGGAAGGAATAATGTACTCTTTCTTCTCTCTGCATTGTAAAATCCACTCATGCTCCAGAGAGGTGCAGAATAAAGGGCAAACTTTTCTGCAGCCAGATATGTCTCTAGTTTGTTGTGGATAGTGTGGCCTAATTTTTAATTACATTCTTATACATGTTTAGGGCTGTTAACCTAATTAGCTACTGCATCAGAAGTGGGACATCTACATTATTTCCAACACAAAGTTAAATTATAGTAGAATGATTCAGAGAAGTTTTGTTGGAGTCAAGGATTTAATCAAAATTAATACTCAGGAAAGCATGACACCTGTTTTCATTCAGAATTTAGCTGCAATGCCTTTAATACAGCTCCTTTGACAACAGTTTCTTTTAAGTAACTCCAGCCTTTTTGAAATTGACTGCTAAATTTTTAAATGTTAATTTAATTGGGAGCTCAGTTAATGGACACAACTAATGAGGAATCGTATATTCAGATCAGGATATGACAGAAATAAAAGGTCAGCAAAATCAAAACTACAAATTTTTCATTAAAACCATGGCAGATACGTGAAAACTCTGTGTGATGGCTTTGAGGTGGATCCATCTTCTATGGCAACACATTTCTGGGGCACTGCAGTAAATATTGGTAACCCCAGGCTGACAAGAGAAGGCTGTGAGAGATCCAGCCGGACCAGCTCTCTGCTTCTCAGCTGCATTAGTGGGCGAGCTCTTCCTGCAGGACTGGTAGTAAGGATAAGGATTAGAGGGGAAGTTAACTCTCCACACCCCAATAAGTGCCAAATAAATAGTTCAGGGGTTATAGGCTGTTATTTGACTGTCAGCAACCAAGAGCCACAGCTACACTCAGGCACATTGGATAAATTATTCAAACTACAGCAGTACAACTCTCATCATTTCCTGGCAGAAATCTTTTCCCCTGCTCCTTGTCCAGCCCCAGTTAGTCAAGCAGAAACCAGACATGGCCAGCTCGGTGTATTCTGTGCTTTACCTCCTCACTGCCTATCATATCACTGACAGAAATAAATGAGTTTTTTTAGAGAGCCCACGTTGAACATCTGTGATGGCAAAGTTAGGGTAATGAGAGCAAGAAGCCATAATGTAGTTATGTTACATAGTTCACTTGGAAGAACTGCTATCAAGTCCACTAAAACTAACAATGGCCATGTCACCGAAAAACAAACAATAAATACAGAATGCTGTGCTCTGTGATTTTCTGCATCAGTTATTCCAGTTGCCATATATGTGCAGATTTTATTTAAAGGATGGCGCAAATATTTGAACAGGCTATGTGGCAAGGAAGCAAAGCCTTATAGAGCATTTTAATTTTCAGACTCCTGGTTGTAAAAAAAAATATTCTTTCAGCAGCCAAGAATCAACTGCCAGAGAAGTCAATTTAGTTTTTTATGTGAGCTTTCAAATGCAAAGAAAGACTTGTAGCCAAGCAACACATTAGAATAAAAAATTGCTTGTAGCACTGCAAGAGAAAACTCTTAAAGCACTCCATTCACATTTGCCACACTGAGCCCTAGAAGTTCAAGCTTGCTTAGGTCACTCTCTGAATGTGGCTGCAAAGGAGCTGGTGTTTAAACACCCAGGAATGGGAGTATCTGTCAGAGTGGCAGCAGCATTCAGCACAGCTGTCAATCTGTGCTGGGGATGAGCTCCAGATGTTGCAGGTCAGGCTCAGAGCTGCGTGGGAGCTGGCAGGCCACCTGCAGGGCTGTCCCTGGCTGTGGCACAGGTGGTGATTTCAGCAGAGCTTACTGCCAGACACTTCAGGAGATCAGGAAACTATAACTGAAGCTTTATTTTCAAGTGTTCTTGGCAATGTGTGGCTGTTGCTGGGAAACTTCAAGGCAGATTTGCAACAGAGCCCAGGATGGAGTCTTGAGTTTCTGACAATCTGCCACCTTCCCAAGGAAGATTTTTCTGAAGAAATCTGTCTACCTTAGCCATTCACCATCATTCACATGACAGCAGCCCAAGTATGATTAGAAGAAAGTTAAAGCAAAGAGGTTGAATTTTCAGCGGTGTTTCTAAGTCACAGGTGGTAGAAAACTAATGCCCTGTTAGGGATCACTCAAAATACCTCCCCTGCTGTTTTCCACAAAGAGAACAGAAAACTGAAGATATATGAGAAAGTAAGACACAGAATGGCTGCAGCAGCTTTCCTGACTTTTCCCTGCTTTCTCTATGAAACCTGTGCTTCCTAATAGCCCATTCAGTTCTCAAGCTCTCCAGATGCAGAAGAGCAGAGGAAGAAGGTGCTTCTCAGCAACAAAAGATAACTTGCAAGCAGGCTAATCTTAGGAGCATGCTGCCACTTCATTTTTCTGGGCATCTGTCAATGCATTCATCCATGCTACTCTGATGCACAGAACTCCCTTGCTCTGGAATGTGTGAACACAAGGCTCAGTAAAGGCCCTCTTAAGCAAAAATTCCATTGCACATGGTGCATGAAGGAGGATGACAACAGTGACACCCATTTGGTTTTCTGACACGGAGATTTGTGTCTCAGTGGATTTGTATCATACATGGGCTCTGTTCACCCTCCTGGGAAAAAAGACTATCTTTTCTCATGTTTCCAGTATGACTTTACTCATTCTTTCTGATTGAAATAACTCAAAAAAACCACAATCTCAGTTGTACAGATACAGATGGAAAATGGCATTTGGGAAAAATGCCAGGTGAGAGGGACTGGTCTGATTTTCCTGTATGCCTCAGCACATGTTCTGCTCTCAGAGGGGCTGTAGATGCTCTGCTCTCACGGGGGCTGTAGATGCTCTGCTCTCAGAGGGGCTGTAGCTGTGCTGGCAGCCCTGTCCCCCGCAGTTTCTCCTGGGTCAGGCCAGGGAAAGCCTCCAGGCCCGGACTGTCAGTGAGCCCTCACCTGCCCGGAGGCCGCGAAGAACGCAGGGGAAATCAAGCTGCGTGAGGAACCTTAGCCCATCAAAGCAGCTCACTGCGACACAGAGGAGCCATCTGTGCTTTGGGTTTCTTGGAGGGATCAGGGGCTCGCTTGGAGGGTCATCTTGGCCCTTCTCCCACCCCGCCGTGCTCCCCAGGCCCAGCTGCCGCCGGGGCCGGCCTGTGCCCAGCTGAGCTCCCAGCTCTGGCAGAGCCAGCAGCCAAGAGTGCTTCACAGCAGCAGCTCTCTTGGCCTCCTTAGAGAAATAGGGGTTTTAGTCTCAAGTGGAAAAATTGAAATCTTAAATTAGGAGAAAAATCTCAGGCTCCCTGCTCAGTTCTCCCACAGTTTAAAAAAGAAAGGATTTTTAAATCCACTTCATATTCTCAGTCCTCATCTGTGAAACCCCCTGTGAGACACACTGCAGCAGAAAGAGGCAGCAATAACTTCAGGGCCTCTGTGTCTATTTGGCAGCCAGTGAACTTGTCAACACAAGGAGATTTACCATGAAGCTCTAGCAGTATAGCCTGTTCTGGCATAATTATTGCATAATGATTTTCTTCTACTGTTATACAGGAAAAAACCAGCATGTTTACAGCTAATAACACTCTAGCCTTTATTTCAGTCACAAATGCCAAGTTAGGAACAAGCCAAAGTAAAATTTAAATTAGTATTTCTTAAAATGCTTATTCATCTTCACCTCCTGGTAAAAGTGGGATTTTTTGATAATCTCTCCTCTGCATTGTCTCTTATTTCTCTGTACTATTAAAAGCCATCTGCACTATAATACATCTCAACATTAAGGATTGGGCTGCCTTTCCTATTTACCACACCTAGGATGTACCAATACTGTGCCATTTCCACCTTCAAATCTACCCCCTTTTCCAGATCAAACAGCCTTGCAGAATGTTCCAAAGCCACTAAACTTCCATTCTAACAACGTAGTCGTAGCTATAGGAGGAATGTAATCTCCAAGCTTACTAGGACACAAGTAATTCAGAAATTTCAAGCAGCTTATTGAATTGCACAGAGAAGATGTGTTCCCTGCAGGAAGCAGCACTGTGAAGGCAGACAGACATTGTCTGCACGGACAGACTTCTCAGTGCTCTGCAGAGCCAGCCCAGGCTGGGCCTCAGGGGTCCCACAGGAGCAGGTTCCTGCAGCCCTCCTGACTGTGTGGATGGAAAACACTTTGCAATCCCCATGTTTGGCATTCAGAGCTGCTTCCCAAAGTCCAATTAGACTCAGAGTAGACACCCACGATGCTTCCTTGTGCCTGTCATCACAGGACAGAATTTGCAATTAGATGCAGAAGTGAAGGGAACCAACTCCTTTCTATTCCAGTCACACACAGCTCTCCTATGAAACAGATCAAATGCTTGAACATTGTCTCAGTTGCAAGCAGGAAGGTCAGGCTTAAAGATGTTTTTTTGACCTTTCCTATCTCTATAAAATACTTTAGGGTAAAGCCCAAACATCAGAATTAGTGTATATTCTTCCACTGGTACAAGAAAGAGCCAGGTAAAGGTCTCATCTTAGTTACCCAGGCAACTGCAAACAGCAGAGCCTGCTCATGCTCATTAGAAAATTTTTTTAAAAAGCATTCATTCCTGGAGTCTGCAGTGCTTCCAAGTGATTATATTCATATGGTGCATATATACTGCAAAAATAGCTGCTTCATTTTCTGCCAGCCAAATTAACCATGAAAATGGACCAGTTTAAGAATGTAATTATTATAGACTAATTTGGCAAACTAGACAGGCAGTGTTTCCTCAGCCTAGGCAGCTCTGTCTCCTGGGATTTCAGTTGCCCGAGGGTTTTGTCAAAGAGCAAAGGCAGCTGGAAGCAGGCAGTGTGCAGGGAGGGCAGGTAGGCAAGAAGAGCTGTGGTGGAAAGCACTCTTTGAACTTCATGTCTGCAAACAGACTGCTGCAGATCTTCAGCAAAAGCTCAGAAAACTGTCATTATTGCAGTTGGGAAGGGATGAAGCTCCCACACTGAGAGCTGGGATTCAGAGCTTAAACAACTATTGAAATGATCCAGACAGCCCCATCTGAACCACGCTTTGAGGAGGAGGAATCCACAAGTGCTGAATTGCAGTCAGTGGGTGTAAGGCACCACACCCGGGAAGTGTGAGAGGAAAAAAGCTGTCTGGTTCCAGAGTGGAAATATATTTGGACCCCAAGACACCTGAGTTGCAATAGGCAGGACTCAGCTGGGGTACACTCAGTTTAACCACTCAGCTGTTGTGAATAACCCTGCTGAGCAGGACTGGAGCTTAAGGGAAAGAAAAATAAGGTTCGACTAGTTTTTATTTCATTCTTTTTTGGTCTCTTTGCTAATGGTAGGGATGGAAAGAAGGCCACATTATGCATGCTGCTCAAGTACTGCAGATGAATTTCCGTAAAAAGTACAGCATACTGGAAAAGCACAGAGAGACTTCCAGGCTCCTGCCCTGGCCAGATAACACCACACACATCTCAGCAAGTGAAAAACCAACCAAGAGACCTCCATTATTACACCACATTATAGTAGTGATGCACTCTTGAAGACCACTTCTATAACCTGAGGGTGACTGTTATGAACAGAATGGATGTAATTAGAAAAGATTTTTTTTAAAGTCAGATGTTGATAAGGCATTTCATTTCCTCTACCATAAAAAGAAGCAATAAACATTAAGGCACAATGAGATCTAGGAGAGTGAATTAATTTTTTAGATGAGGCTTGAAAGATAGCAACATGGAAAGCTTATAAAGACTATTTTTGGATGGCACAAAACCAAGGACAAGTATGGATTTTTACCATTTGGAGGAAAAAAAGAAGACACCTCAAGAGATATAGTGGCAATAAGTCAAAGCGGGAAAACAAGAATAGATGAAGCAGACAGAAAAAGTGAATAATAGCTGTGGGGAATGTTAGCCAGGGCACTGCCAACTGATGCTTCACTTTTTGTCTGTCATCTGGAGTGATTGTCACAGAATCTGGTCACTATTATCTTGACTACAGACATTTTCTCTACAGGAGATTAATCAAGCTAGACATTTTAATGAAATACCTTTGGAAACAAAAAAGCTCTTTTTTATTATTTTTTCATAAAGAGATGATAACTTGATGAGGCTCTTTCAAAGTGTCTGACTGTTTTCTGATGTTATACACGTATTAGCTGCAAAATCCTTAATATAAGAGCAATTTGTTAAAGAGATTAATATAAACATATAAGAAAGCCTTTGCAGGTTTTTTTAATGGAAAGAACCTGTCATTTCCTGTCAAATATTCTCTATTGGCAATTATTGTACCTATACTTTTTTTTTGTCTTTCATGTATTATGAGCTAGGTGGATAAAAAAGTCTCTTACATCAAAGTACAAATATAAAGATAGGTTGGAAAAGCCTTAAAAGGAAATGGTGTAGAAAACACACCAGATGACAGTCTCATGTCCAAGCAAGGTAGGAGTTATTAAACCTTCCATCTGGAGTTAGGATAGAGTGGCTCACTTTGCAGGAAGAAGATGAAAGCCTCAGTAGTTAACAAAGACATTATAAATAATAAGTACCTGTTATTGCCTGTGTGGACATAAACAGTTGCAAGAGAGTGGCTGTAACAGTAACTGTGTGCTAGCCAAAAGTGGCACATTGTGTTGTTTGTCATCCCTTTTCCATCAGCCCCTCAGTGCTTTTCCTGTTGATGTTAATCCCACTGACTGTTTGCACAGAACAGCTCTGCGTAAACACTTCTGAGACAGCAACTTTGATGATTCAGAGAATCCTCTGACTTCCAGTTCTGGGAAAGGCTGATTCACATTCCTTTTGGTGTGCTGGCTGCACCTTCTCCCAGGCCAATTTCACTCACTTCTGAGGTGTCTTTATCTACACAACTCAATACCCTCAGGAAAGTGAAGGGTGAATTGCAGCTGCTTTTCTGCAGAGCAGGAGCATTCACCATCTGCTGCACTGTTTTCTGTGCTTAGATGGGATGTATGAATCTTGTCATTTGTTTATACATTTAACTTCTGCAAGCATTGGAGGGATTTCTGCCCATTCAAAAGAAAAATAAATCTTTGGCATAATTATTACTCTTTTAACTTTTAAGTTAAATGTAGACTTTCACTCAAATGAAAAAGAGAACTCTAAAATTGATTGGTGGGGTCGTCTGAGGAATTATTCCAACAGCAGAAAAGGTTTGTTGTATAAAGATATGTGTTCCAATTCAAGAACTAATGTACAGACAGACCCTACATTTACAACTGTATACTGCATTACTCATCCTACAAGAAAGTAAACACCTTGTTTTTTGATCACATCCAACTGCTCCAGCTTCTAGGATTTTCACACTCAAAGTCAAAACCTGTATAGGAAACAGTACCATTAACATTCTTTTATGTCTCCAAGTCTCAAAGTCTCGTGTTCTTTAGCCAAAGAAACTGCACTACAATCTTTATGAAAACTTCTCTTTATTTATTAAATATTTGAATTGATTTAGAACCCCAGAAAATAAGAGCCTACTGAACTTTCCATTTATTCCAGTCTAGATTTGACCCATTGCTTTGTGTGACATAAGCAATTAATCTTGCTGAAATGCCTGTTTAAAGGTTATGACAGTTTGCACAGAACATGAGAGAACTTGCAATGTCATTACTGACAAGGCTGCAACCTTCTCTTGTTGTCATCTTATCAAATAATCTCATTCTTGTTTAAATCTTGGCCTGAGTTACTTAAAATGACACTTTTCCATTGCCAGTGACTGAGTCAGCCAGTAATTGCTGCTCAAAATAATATAAATTCATAACAGTAAATGATAGGAGATAGTTATTTTTAACATGTTTGACTTGGTTCCTGAAATATCACTCAGTGACACAGAATAATAACTCATGGAAGGGTGAACCAGCTGGAAAGCTGGAACAGATTTACTCATGGGATTGACAGTGCTGCAAGTGACAACACAAGAGGCTCTGCTGCCTCTTCTTCCTTCTCCCTGCTGCTGCATCCAGATTTGCACAGGACTTATCAAAACACTCACTGTGCAGGTCAGGTAGGTGCCAAAATCTGTTCAAACACCTGGAGACCTTGAATGGCTTTGTGAGGGACACATGAGATGAAATGACAAATTTCTGGGGTTGGTCATGCTAGTTTTCATTTTTCCATCTAAACAGAATTTTAAAACAAGCCTTCAGAGGAGAAAGAGTTAAACACTTTAACTTTCAAGTGTCTTCTCTCCAAAGCACAAGCTTGCAGATACACCCCTAATAACACTCAGATGTAGCAGAAGAATAAAAGAGACTGAATTTCTATGTCAGAAAGACCATGATCCCAGAACAAATTGAGTTTTGTAGTTTCACAGAGCCTGTTGGCCAATTACATAAATGAACTTTCCATTAGTGGTAGCTGGAGGTTCAGCATGTTCTCACATGATCATACAGCTTGGGTAAATGCTCAAGTGGAGAAATCCTTGTCTCCTGGGCACTTGGCTGCCTGATCTGTTATTTTATAGCAGCCACGATCCTTCTGAACTACCACGGACCCTGAGGGTGAAAGCAGTGCAGCCTTACAGGAGCTGAGGGCAGCCAGATACCAATGCAGCCAGTGATGCTGAAGCTGACACCAGTGACAAGTGTGCATTTAGTCTGGGAAAGACAGACTCCCTCAGGGGAGACACAGGGACACAGAAGTGTTACAAACTGGTTTAACACAGGTGCAGGGTCTGGGGACCCCTTTGGTGGCCTTTGATAGGCCAGGACACCCCCTCTGCTGTCCTTCCCATGGATTTCTCCCCGGGTGAAGGGGCCCCTCAGCTGAGCTGCTCTGCACAGCAGAGGATGGGTGTTCACTGCCTCTCACCAGAGGCTTTTTCACCACACACCCAAAACCTCTCCTCACCTTTGGTGTGGGGTCTGTGCCAGTCTGGCAGCTGATGACCCCAGGGCTGTGCTCTGCACTCTGAAGGTGCTCAGCTTGATCCCTCAGTGAATATTCTTCTTCCCCAGTCCACACCTGAGTCACTTTATCTTACTTCTATCAATGCATTGCAGGGCCTTAATCAGGAGGTGGTGGTCTTCTCTGCAGCTTCTATTCAATTTTTCTATAACAGGCAAAAGTCATTAATGGACATGTTTTAGCCATTAGTTATAACATTTCAGTCTCTGACAATAAGGTACAAGTCTAGCCTTTGAAGTGATATGCCAAACATGAATAAAGCTGCTGAGCAAAACTGATGGTTGGGAACAAGAAGGGTTAAAACAAACCAACCAAAAAACCCAACACAAAACATGCAAGAAACCCAATAAGAAGAAAAAGATCTGAATGGTCAAGACATGAAACACTAGCATGACTTATCTTGCTTGCTCTTCACACAGCAATTGATTTTAACACAATAATTTAACTCTGGGCACTCATTGCCAACTCTTCTTTTCCTGAGATGGATACAATTCAATGAGAAGGGAAAACTATGCATTTGAAATTAGAAGACTTTAATTACTATAATATGAAAAGAAGGAGTAAGCTTATAGTTCTGGAGATGAATATATGTCTCCATTATCTTTTCTGTCCCCAGGGTGATGCTGGAACAGTGAGGACATATACTCTTGTTCATTTCCAGTGTCTTGTCCCCATGGATGCCTGCTGCCAGCATTGGGAAGGTCAGCATAGCACTGCAATGCCTGCACTTGCTGTATTTAGGAGATCCTTCCTAGTTTTCACTTTGCCACAGGACTGTGCATGACCTGCACTTGTTTGTGATTTTTTTTAATTACCTGTCTTAAGTGCAAGATATTTCATTCATGGCACAGCAAGTCCCTCTGAATTTTTCCAGTGCTAGTCAGAACTTGAAAAGACAATTTTTTCCACTAAGAAGTTGCTTTCCACAATTCCACCATCATTTATCATCAATTAATATTTTGTTAGTGTAGGCAGTATTGTGTTGCAAGATCCAGAGACCACTGAGTGCTTCCCTTTTCTCTCAGCAGCACATTTACTTGTGCTTTGGAAAAGGTATTATGCATTTCTAGATAAAAGAACAGCTTTACTTCATTAATCAATTATTTAATCAATAAGTATGTGATATGCCAAGAAGGAGTTCCAACTGCAAGGGGGACACAACAGGCACCGTTGGTTCTGAGACACTTTGTTGCTTGTGCCTGAGAGGCTCTGGCTTTTCAGAGCTTGGTTTGACTGATACTGAACACAATTCTGTATTACCAGACAATAAGTCTAGGACTAAAGCCAACAGACAGACATACTCAGCTTGCACTTCTACATCTACCTCTGCTTTTGACAGACATCCAGAGAATGAGATGACTGACCTAGTTAAAATTCCCCAATTAGCTAAGTGAATGACAGTCTGAAGAAAGTGAAAAAGAGCAATATTCTACAGAAGGAACTATCAGGGACTCTGCTGAGATTAGGGAGAATCTCCCTACTCTCTAGTAGTCCTTTTATTTCTCCCTTCTAGTCCTGTTATTTCTACTATTTCCTATAGGAAATGTAACAATGCAAGTGAAAAGACCTGCAGTACAAAGCGCTCTAATTCGCTGTGTATGAGACAGCTTGTACCTGTCCTCAAAGAACAACACTTCTTTCTGATGCTATTATAAATCACATTAACTGGGAAAAAAACCAGCAAAACCCTAACCAAACACATATAGATTTTTTTTAATATTAAGAAAGAAAATACTAACTTTTTCAGCCATATGTTTAAAAGTGTATTTGCCATATGGTATCACCTTCTGTGTTACTTGGAAAACAAATACATTTACCTTCTGTTTCCCATTATTATCCTTAAGAACATGAAGGTGTGACTTGAAGACAGCAGAGGAAAAAATAGTGAAAATACATAAATAATAACTACACATTTGTTCAAGGGACTGAACCAAATTTAATTATACAGATTTGCTTGGACAGAAGTTCTACAAAAGCAGCAGAACACTGTGGACTTAGCAGAACATATTAAAGCACAGGCTCTCTCATCACATTATCCAGGTTTCCCTTCTCTGTTGCTCTAACTGCTTTTGTGCTCCTCAAGATTTACAGGCCTCTGAGAAAAAGCCTGAGCATGGCATATTAATTAATACAGTTAAAATAATCTTAGTGTTTCATCCTCTTGAAGAAATGGCCAGAAACTGAAAAGCACTATTTATTTTTCAGGATTTAGGCAAAATGACAGAGACTGCACAGGGGACAAAACAAAAGCCTCAGCTAAAAAAAAAAAATTAAATCTGGTGGAATCCATCTTTTCTGCTATTAGAATTTTGTAGCCAAAGCAAATCAGAAGCATCAGTGCCATGTCACTCAGTCCTGTCTGGTGGTCAAAGAGCATGGCAGGATTTCCTTATTACCAGGCCCTAATGTTGCAGCATTTATGCTTGTGATTAACTATTATTATAGTAAAAGGTTGTACAATGTCTCCCACTGATACTGATGCCAAATAAGCAATTAAGAAGCAAAGGTTAGAGTCATTGCTTTTGACCAGCTGTAAAAGTAGCTCATAGCTAGAGGCATGATAATTCTTGAGGAAGAGGCATGCTCTGGTCCCTTCAAACCTTTCCTTCAGGTTTGCATGGAAATGATACTGCTCAGGTAAAGCATTTCCTCCTATTCCAACCTCTCTTTTAAAAAAAATTATATAACCCATAGAAATTTGTATATGCTAATGACAAGTTCATTTTTTTGATTCACCACATTTGCCCATTATTTTAGGACAAACTCATGACACCACTGCAGTGTGTGCTATATGGGTTGGTTTGGTTTTTTTTCCAAGCAAATAGGAGTCTGTGAGTGGAATGGATTTTTCTGATAGAGATTCTAAAAACAAGAGAACTGGAAACTATGTATAAATCACAAGCTATAATTTGTGATTACATTGTGATGTTATGCAAATAGGAGTCTGTGAGCGGAATGGATTTTTCTGATAGAGATTCTAAAAAAAAGAGAACTGGAAACCAGGTATAAATCACAAGCTATAATTTCTTCCAGATGTTACAAACCTATAAAATAGACTATACATCTGATATCCAGACAGATACTTTGGTGCCCTGCAAGTCCTTATATGAGATGCCCATAGGTGAGCAAATAAAAAGACTTTGTATTCCAGACCATATATCAAGACCTAAATAAGCCTCTAAAGCAGCAGAACTTCAGGCTTCTGATTGCTCCCTGCAGCAATGTGTCAGATTTTGCATACCAACAGGAAAGGGCCTTGCAGTAAAAATGACACAGTTCCAGCATTTGCTGCAGCTTACGCGAATGAATCCCTTCCTCTTGTGTTGCTGAAGTAGCTGAAGGGGTGACATTAGTGACTTCATGCTGCATCCTTGAGATTAGAATGTGCAAAAGAGATGCAATCCCCTGCAAGGACAGTCAGGACCTCAAAAGGGATGGATAGTTTAAAAGCAGACCATGTAGCATTTCTGGGAATAAGTTTTTCTCTTTCTTCCCTATATAGAATTAAATACTTTTTTTTTTCCTTTTTTCTTTTTTTCCCCAGCCCTTTCCTCTGCTGAAAACAGCAGAAAAATGAGAAAAAATTAGAACAGCTGTAACTTTAAATGGGAGAAGCATCTAACACAAAACATGGGTCTTGTCTCCAGTTCCCATTTCTTGAGAGGAATTTCTGGTAAAGGAGAGCAGAGGACATGACAGTAAGTTATACATCCTGGAAAGTGACATTTCAAAATTGCTGTAGAAAATTGTTAATGTGATCCTTAACTTCAAGATTCAGCAGTGTTGTGTTTGATTCAGTACTTACTGGCAGGAGAAGCAAAGGTTTAGAAATGTTTCTTAATATGAAGTCTGTGACTAAAACTAAACTCCAGAACAAACAAGATCATTAAAATAATTAAGAATGTTGAGTGAACTTTGCTGTCCTCTGACTGTTTGATGTGAGATTCCTCAGGCACAACTTAGCCCAAATGAGCTTGCTGTACAAGGTATTTTCTTCATGGACATCCACTTCAGTCCCTTGTAAGGGTTACATGTTATTAAAAATCAAGGTTTGTTTCAACAAAACCTTTGCTACTCTCAGAGATTGTAATATTGTCAAGATTATCCCTTTGCTTCTCTATCAATTATGAAGATCAACAGAAGGGGAAAGTGTTATTATTAAATGAACAGCTTTCAAATACTTAGAACCTATGTGGCATACAATTTTTACAATACTTATACATTCAATACATTCTTCACAATTACTATATCCAATTAAAATGCTAAACTCCATCTGCAGACAAATTCTTCAGGTACTTGGGATTTCTTCATATCAAATAGCCTGCAGGTGTGTAAATAAACATTCGCAGTCCATACCAGATGTCAATGTCTAATTAAAATTAAAATCAAAATTTTAAAGGGCATATTCTTGATGGTATTGTTAATTTTCTGTACAGCACATTGCTGCTCCTCACTGCCTGCATGGAACAAAAAGATGTACTGACAGAAACTGATGAAACACACAGTTCAATTACTACCAGTAAATCAGACTTTACATAGAAGAATTATGAAAGTGTTAAATTAGACCAAATTATTGCCATTACCTTCTGAAGTACCCAAAGGATCTAAAAGTTGTTTATCTGTCTCTTTTCTCTTGTTGTAAGAAATGCAAGAACATTTAGTACCTAGCTCATATACTTAATTTAAAAGATGACTGCTATCATGGACAGCTGCAACAGTCTGGACCTTCCTCTTCTGATGGACTAGTCATACAGAATCTCCTATCAATGATTATTTATGAGAATTATACTGTTTAAAATAGCAGCACATCCAACATAAATACTTCCAGAGGGAGGAGGCTGTTTTGGTGCAGCATCAGTTAGCTAAGAGCATGAAAATCACTGTTGCTTGTTTTCTAGATAAGTAATGAGCAAAGTTTGCCAAAGCCAAGGCATACTGTAGCCTAGGAGAAGAGCTCTTCTCTCCATGCTTAATACAGAAAATCTAGTCACATTTCCCCCTAAGGCTACATTCTAGATTGGAGTCACAGTTTCTTCTCTATAAAGAGCTTAGAAACATAAAGGTCTCCGAGCAAGCGTTGAACACCAAAATGTGTAACATCTTGTGGATACACAAGTAGGAATGTCTTTAAAATTCTAGACATACTCCTCTTTTTTCACCTTACAGAAAGAAACTCTCTCATAATACACATTCATGGAAGTTGCTTCCAGATACCACGGGGGAACATGGTCTCAAGTGTCAACGTGGATATAAAGACAGTGATACATCTAAAATCTTGTCTTTACAACAGAAATAACAGGCAAAGACGTATGCCTGACTTTCCAAATATAGATTAAGCACTGAGGGTGCTGACGAGGAGCTACTTTATAAAACAATTGAACTTGTGGGGTTGGTTATTCTACTTCCCTCCCACCCCCCTTTTGGAAGTCTCAAATTAAGAATTTATATTTTTTCTTTATTTTTAACTAGCTATAGAGATAAGTCAAAACAGGTTAAAAAATAGAGATAGATAAATTTTACAAGTATTTTAGATTTAGAACAATTTAACAACTTGTATTTCAGAGCTCACTTGTATAATAGTATAAGATTCCTATGTTTCTGAGAGGGGAGGTCATGGTTTATATAAAAGCATGACCTTTTCACCTGTATCAGTGTCTTTTTATAATCCTTTTTCACGTTAGGAAAGAGAAATGCTGTTACCATCTTAGAAGTTTGTCTTCAAGTGCAGTACAGGGAGTGAGCATTTTGAACTCATCTACCATGTCTTTGTAGTTCCAGGAAAAAAAATTCCACAACAATGATAAATAATTTTCAGCATCATTTTCACCATCACAAAAGTGTAAAATTGTGTTCTGGAGGTGAAGGAAATGACAAACACCAAAGCCTGTTCACTTTTGTTATGAGGAGGCCATTTCAAGGTTGGCTCCAACAATATAAAATACCAAAGAGAGACATTCAATAAAAATGCAGTTATGGTGTTAAGTTTTGTATAGCAGCTGTTCCAGTGTACAGTAAACACAATTATGGTATCAAGAGGCATTAATACTGTTTGCAATGTTTTGTGAGACTAAAAGCAATTAATTAAAAGGCAATATGGTGGCACATAATGGATTCTGGCTACTCGCCACCATGAGCAATAATGGATTTCATTGAAATAATAATAATAATAATTGCACAGATTTTTTTTTTTCACTGGAGTGGAACTTTCCATCCCCTCTTTACACATCAAGGGTTGGGTCAATGAGCATTTGAGAATCTTCTATTTTACTCTTGGAAAACACACATGCAAATATAAAACTAAAGGACAGATTTCACGTCAGCCAAAAATGATTACAAATATTTCTGCTCTCCTGCTTATAAGGATAATAATTCTAGGCATTATATTTCTACTGCATAAACAAATAAATAGTGACAAGTGCTATCAGAAAATGCCACCATGATTTGACTGGCAGAAGGTCTAGGCAGGCAAATCTAGAGTGCTCTATAGATAGCCTTTTAATAAAAATAATTTCTTGTTTATAAATTAGAATCATGGGTCATTAAGCGTTCCTGTGGTAAAACATAATGCTACCCAACTGGTTAAACAAAGCAATGAGCCATGAAGGATAGGTGAGATTATATATTTTCCTATTTTCAGTTCAGAAATCTGAAAAGAAACCTTGTCAGCTAGCAGTGGTTTTGTCCTCCATAGATCTGTGGTCATGTAATCCAGTCATGACATTCAAGACAATGTCACCTTGGAAGTTACTTGAAAAAAACCCCTTCACATTCTCTGTGTAAACCCCTTTACACCTGTTTTTACCTCGTCCTCATTATTTCATAGCTCTTATGTGCTTTACTGAAATACTGTACACCTGCCTGAAGGACTGCAAAACATTCCAGGAAGCAGAATGTGTGATGAGAAAAAAGAGTCTATAGCCTTATCTGAACCTTTCTGCAACTTTGTCTTTCTTCCCTGTCAGCTATCTTCTACCACTTTGTCTTGGGTTACAATGAAAGGTGTAACCAAAATATGCACCTTATTACTGTTTACATAAAATGTTAAAATACGTAGGGAAGTGTTTATCTTCTGCACAATTCAGCTCTGGTAACTCCCTTTATCTCCTCTATAGGGCCATCAAGTCTTGCTGCATGACTCGCAGAATCACATTATTGTGAGGTGCCCCACCCAGAGGGAGGAATCAAACATTCCTACTTGGATATAATCTCAGACTTGGAACACGATGAGAGCCCACAGCTTACCACTGGATGCCCAGAGGACAAGAGCTTGCTAACCACCACTGGACTTCCAGAGAAGGACTAGATCTTTCTGCAGGATCACAGCTTCAAGAGAACCACATCTATCACTCCAACAGGACTGCAGCCACCATTTAATTGGACTGGTACCACCACCTTGACCAGCAGGGTGTCTGGTTGTATTCTGACTTTTGTCAGTTTAAGCCAGTATTTCTGTACTATTGCCTTGATTTTATTTTAAATTTTCCTATTAAATTGTACTTCTGACTTGGAATCTCTCACAAGATATTTGTGTGGAGTTAATTCCTCCCACTGGTCTGCCCTCAAACTAGCACACACTTACACAGCTTACAACTGCCCTGACCTTCCTTTGTATGCAACCTTTGTTAAGTGAAGCTTTTCTTACAGCTTTTCAACAGTTTCTTATCCTTCTAATTGCTTTCCTCGTTTTGACATGATGACCTCATTCCTATTCTCCTACTCAAGGGACTCAGTGTCTTTCAAAAAAACTTCTATTGCATATTATGGTAAAAATCACTTTACTGTCCAGTGATGCTTAAAATAAACTTTGCAATTTTCTAGAATCCCATATCTCTTCTCACTTTCTGTAGATAGAATTTACAAGAGCACTATGAAATTATTTTTAAAGGACAATCATAATGGTAGATTTTTATTTTGCCCTGGGGTTTCCCAACATTTTTGTGCTTTTAGTTATAGGCATCATTATTTTCCTCTTTCCTGACAATACATTAATCTTTATTTAAAATATAATAGTTAAAAAATTACATTATTGATTTCTTTTTCAAAAATGCCTTTTTGGATACCTTCAAAATACTACTTTACCCAGTCAGATAACTTAATGAGGACATCTGGACTGAGTGTATAAGACTCGTCTATTCTCTTTATTCTTCATCATCTCACGCAAAATTCATAAAAATCAACACAAAAACCCTCCTGTGACAGAGGGTTGTGGTAGAAATTCCTTGCTGTGGTAATTCACCTGAACAAGACAATGACTAGAATTTTTTTTCAGGTAGTGTTTTTATGTATAAGGAGTTCCAAAGTGAGTCACAAAGTATGAAGTTATAAAGCAGCCTGGCAGAACAGATACTGTGAACTCAAAGAACATTATATGCTTCTAAAGGCTCCAGCATGTTTCAAAAATTGGGTATGGGAAACTAGCTGCTAAATTGGAAATGCTTAGGTCTAGCTGGAAAATGAGTTAAAATAGCAGAGAACATTACCAAAGGACTGCAACAAGGTCTGGTGGATGAAGGGTCATCCAAATGTCAGGAGAGGACTACAAGAGGAACTCTTATTTTTATTATTAGCCCAATTACCACATTATGTTGCCTGATAAGCCATATTCTACTGAACCATCAGACCTTGCATAAATACCATTTGGATGGTGATGTGAGTCTTGCAGTAATGCCAAAGGGTTCAGCAGTCTCAGCCTGTCATGGGAGACTGGGAGAGACTCCTCACTCCATCCTGACTGCAGAGAGGTGCTCAGTGATACTGCAGGGACTCTGAGCTAACCTTCAGAGAGCTTACTCCTGCCAGAGGATACTCAATAGAAATAAATAACAGAGATGATAAAATGCATGTCACCAATCAAAACTGATCTTAGAACTCTGCTCAGAGCTGCCAGAAGGAAAAGCAGTGTGTTGATAGATCTTGGTACATACATACACAATCTCTCACACTGTTTTTAATCATGCTTCAACAATTTTTCTCGTCTAGACCTTGAAACATGAAAACAAGAGCATGCAGCCACACAGCTGAGACGTGACCATAGGTGGTAGCTCCAAACCCAAAGCCTCTCTCTCTTTTGAATTACCAGTCACAGAGATCTCTCCATGTCAGAAATCAGCTACTCTCAAGTTTAATCCTTCTTGGGGGTCATACAGGGGCAGGCACAGAGCAAACAGCAGGAATGTTCAGCAACCAGATTAGCCCCGGTGACCTCTGGATCTTTCTGAACTCTTTCCCATGCCCCTGGGCAGGAACCAGGCACACCTCACACTGCTATCTGCAGATATCCAAGGAGCTATGCCCTCCCAGCCCACTCCACACTGTGGGAAGTCCCTGTGCTAGGAAAACTGAGGCTGAAAAGCCATTACTAAAATGGGCATCACAGCAACAGGTCTAAAAAATTCTGAATTTTTTTATTTTATTTTTAGATAATCATCCCAAATGCATGTGGTGCTATAGAAAAAAAATCAGCTAAAATAAAAAAGGAAGGAAATAAGGATAAAACCAATAAATCCCCATTTATTAAAGACCATTTTTGTAAAGGAAATTTGTCTCATCCTCCATAAACTGGACTTCCAGCATTTAAAAAAACCCTTATAATAAAGATGTACAATAAGTCTGCAAATGGAAAAGTTTTCATAGGAGGGGAAATTTCTGTTTTGATCCAAGTGGTTGAAAAAATGATTAAAACCTGCAGACTTCCACAGCTATAGATGAAACAAACTCACATGTGAAGGTTATTTTATGAAGAGTAATGAATAATCTAAGTTAGATGTGCAGATCTCTCAATTCTTGATCTTTGCAATAACAAATCAGTAATGAAAAGAGCATCACTGGTATCTTTTGTTGCAAGGTATTCTTCCCTCCTTGTAATCATTTATCATTCAGATGAAATAAGTGCAGGGGTTTTTGTCACATCAAAGAGCAAATAAGTCAGTCTGAAAAAAGCATTGCAGCTGTATGAGAAGGAGCTTGTTAGAAACAGCCATTGCAACAACTTTTTTACTTAAAGATCAGGTAATCAATTCAGAAAGGTTTCTTTCATAACATAATTATTTTTCCATTAATATAGTTTTGCTAAGTGTAAATTAAGCATAAAGTAATGGAGATATTTAAAATATATGGTTCTATTTACTGAAGCTAAATGCCAAATGAAAACTAGATTTTGTAAGAATTCACAGCAGTCATCAGTACAAAGGCAAAACCCTGTTGAATTCCCCAGACTTACTATTAAAATTGATTAAAAGAAAATGTTAACTTTCTTTTGCCTTAAAAAAAGCCCCAAACCCAAAACTTTTGAGTGCATTTCTCATGGTTGAGCCTACAGAAATAAATAGCATATTGAACTCAAAGTGAAAAAATAGGGTTTTCTAAGGAAAAAAAAGGTCAATGATAAGCTTCTAAACAGCATCTCAGGCCCTCCAGTATTGCAGAAGAAGGGATTAAAAATTTTTAAAAGACACTAGAAAAGTTTGAATCTTTAGCTTTGCTACTGGTATATTATTACTATGGTGTGAGGCAACGATGATTTTGGGAGCATAAGCTCAGAAAATTAATATTTTCCTAGCTGAAAAGCCAAGGATCACCAGCCAGCATGATTTGAGTACTCCTCATGCTGGGAGATACAAAGAACCACCTGAAATAGTCACTGCCTTGTAGGCTGGACAGGTGGCAGCAGTAAATTATCAGATTATTATGGCAGCCTGGCCCTGTCATTTGGCAATTTATTTTCAGTTTTAAATATTACTTGTACAAGAGTATAACATCAAAGGTATGCTTTCACTTTTTCTGAGTTACTGGAGCCATCGGAGTCGCAGTGAGGATCACCACCCCACCCGTATGCCAGCGTGGCTCTGGGGCTGCTCTTCTGCTCATGATGCTGTCTGCAGAGGGGAGCTCTCAGCCTGGCTGTTGAGCTCCAAGATGCGACTCCTCTCCAAAGCAGAAAGCTGTGTAGCTGTGGTTAAAAGCACTGAGCCCAGGCTAATGAGCCCCTTGGAGACGTGGGATTTAATGGCCTGGCCTCACTGCCTCTGCCTCACACAGCACTTCAGCAGGTGGAGCAAAGCCTGCCAGCAAGAGAGTATCTGCATGCTCCTATGAGCCTGTGCTGTTGTTTCCCCAGGGAAATGAACTCACAAAGCATGCAGGTATTGCTGAGAACTCTGCTTGCATTTCCCAGCTCAGGACTGATTGAAAACCACTGGCAAATCTGGCAGCTCGGAAGGTGACATCCCTGAGCCCTCTGCCAAAGCCCTCTGCCAGAGGTCACCACTGCTGGTCACAGCACATGTGCTGGGCACACACCTCCTGCTCCTGATGGCACAGCTCACCCTGAGCTCTGCCAGGATGCTGCCCTGGGGCTCTGACCTGAACCTTCCTGCTGGCTGCTCTGCATGGCAGCAGCCCAGGGCTGAGCTGGGCAACTTCTGAAACTCCTGCAGCAAGACCCACTTGCACTCACCTGGCAAGAACAAATGCAAAACTGTGTTCAGCAAAGGAATAAATAAGCTGTGTGCTTGAATTATGTCCAATTTGGTTGCTCTGGACAGCACTGAGAATCCAAACTGGACCTTTTGAATCCCACACATTCCTTGAAGAGCATTCCAGAGAGCAAAGGCAGATGCTACCCTTATGCACAAACCACAGCAACTTCAAGATTCACATTCCCTTAAGAGAGAGTAAATAAATAGAATTGCTGATAATTAAAACAACAAAGAAAAGAAAACATAATACAAGAACTTTATCTATTTGGTATTTTAGTCTTGGAGGTACATAAACCCACTCATGAAAGCTCATGAAACAGTATTGCCTACAAAGCTCAAGATGTAAAGGCTGGTCTTCTAGTAAAGTCAAGCAATAAACCTCAGAGTCAGATCACACTACCTAAGACATCTTTAATACTTTATTAAATGAGTCAGTTTGCTTGCTATTGCTTTGATCATTCTCAACAACATGCAGGCAATAACAACTGACAAAAGCTCAGGAGTAGACCAAGCTACAGTATTGCTTTTCCTCATATAGTCACAACATGCAATTTCTTCTCACAGATTCTGTGTCCCCTGAGATTATCATAACACAAAGTTATGAGAAAGAGAAAACATGCTTCTTTTCCCAAGTGGTTTTACTCTGACAGCACTTTCTACTTAGTCACTATCAGTACTTTTCTTGTATTCTCATGTTTTGTGTCTACATCAACTTATTTAATTTTCTGGCACTATCACACCACCTGTGGGAGTAACAGAGCTGTCTCATCACCTACACTTTTTCTGAAGTTTGGGGAAAATGGTGACCGTGCCAGCTGCCAGTCAACCACAGCAGATGCAGTGCAGAGGGTGGATGAAGAAGGGATCACTGCAGGGAAACCCTTCATCTGCCAGTTTCTGTCCTGGACAGGTCTGACACAGAAGCAGAGAAAAGATAGCACTCAAAAAGACACCAAAGAGGAGCAATTTTGAAGCACATACAGCACTTGAACTGACCTAGGTGAACAATTGGGTGAACAATTTCATTAATGTTTGTAAATGAATAAGAGTTTCTGACCAGACAACATGCAAACGCAGAGAACAAATGATTCATACAAAGTCAAACAATAAAATCAGTGATCCTGCAAAATGACAATAACAGGTAGAATATCTCTACCTTTATGCTTTATGTACTTTAAGAACTACTTAAGGTCCAGTTTCCAGCTGTGAGCACTACAGCTGCTCCCCAAAGGTGTTTGGAAGCAGTGATTCACGCCCTCAGGTGCTTTGGTAGAAGCTTACACAGTCTGCCAATAGCCTAATTATGAGGGGAGAGGTGTGTGTATCTAACAGGATATTTGGCCTTAATATCTGTAAAACCTGGCACTCTCTTCTCTCTATAACCAGAAAAAGAGCACCTGACTAGAAGTCAGAGGGGGGTTTGGCCTGAAAGCATCCACACACACACAGGCCTGCAGCCTACTGACCATGCTGCTCAGAAAGTCTCAGAGCTCCAAAACCCCCTCTCTGACTAATTAAACTCCAGACAAAGTAGAAAATTACAGTATTAGTTCTCTACTCGCTGTGCTGGCTGGTTTTATAAGCAATTCCTAGCAGACCTGCCTCAAAAGCCTTTTGGTAAAAATAAGATAATGAGTTAGAAAAAGGAATAAAAAAACCACCCACCCACCCACACCTGGTGTGGAAAGGCCACTTCTGAGGATCTCAAGGCCTTATCTTCCAGAGGCTGTTAATGAAGAAGAACTTCATTGCACACAGAAGAAAGAGGAGAGGCAGAAAGGTGAAGCAGAGGGAGGAATGGCTTGGGAGAAACATCCCTGTTCTCTAAAAACATCTTCTGTAAATCCTGATGGTTTGCTGTCCAATCCAGAACAGACTATTTACACGTTATCTGCAAGACTCAAATCCATACATTAATTTTAAATAAGAGGCTGTAAAATTCTTTCAATGTGACAGGAACATTAACACTGCCCAGTATGTGCAAGTACTAACTTCCTGAATTTCTGCTTTTCAAACGTACTTTTAGCAATTCTAGGCTAAAATGCTGCATGCTCAGGCAGACCTCCAGCTGCATAGAAATGAAATATTACTGAAAGAGGTTGTTTACAAGAGCCAGCTGGAGAAGCTAATACATATTATAATATGCTAAGTTCTGATAGTCCCATATCAGTTGCAATTACTTAAAAATGCAGTAGCTCTAAGATTGAGGCAAATTAAATTCTCTTTATTCATGAAGTAACTAAAACAATGGGCAGGGAAATAAAACGATATCTGTGGTAAAAGGTAACAATTGGTAACAGACAGGCTACAGGCAGGAAAATATGCTTGCTGACAGCACCCTGGAGAATGCTAAAGAAAACACCCAGATTTCTTTAATTGGTTCCTACTTCTTACTTATATTATTTGATCCTGGCACATAAACTCTATTAAAACAATGAAAACAGCCTCCTTGGGTTTACTCATTACATAAAGTTTATTTTCAAATGAGACCCTGGGTGCCTAGAAAAGACTCTCTGCTCCTCCAAAGAATTTTTCTGAGGATGGTGCAGACAGGCACAAGCCCAGCCTGCACACAGACAGGCAGCCCCAGGTCTGCTCCTCTGAACAAGTGGGCCCATTCCATCCAGATAGCTACTCAAATAATTACAAAGCTCACTAAAAGCAAGAATAGGGAGAAAATATTGTGTTAACTGGTTTATTCAGACTGATGGTGCACATAGCTCAAGGCAGGAATAAAAGTGGCACAGCCAAAGAACAAACATAGCACATGAGTTATTGTGTAAATGTAAAAGGTTGTACTCTTTATTTACCTGTGCAGAGTACCTGCAAAATCTCCCCTACCTCTGCTAGTCTTTATCAGCTGAGAATGCTGGATTATTGTCAGTTTTGATGGAGAAACTACTAAAAGCATGTTTCCAGAGTGACTGAGAACATGTGGAATTGGATAACCTCAAATTAGGGCACTTGCTTGGAGGGTTCTGCCTGCAATAGCACATGGGAGAAAAATCTGGCCAAGTGCAGAGTAACTCAAGGGTGTTTGTAGTCACAGGTGTGGAAGGGCAAGGGAGTGAGTGCTGGCTGCTGAACCTGAGGTCAGCATAAGCTCAGGAAGAGGGAACAGCCAATCCCAGAACAATGAACTTAAACTTAGGTGCATTTCTGAAACAGGGAGGGGTTAAAAAAAAAACCCCAAACAACATAAAACCACAAGTATGCATTCTTGTTAATGAGCAGATAGAACTTTACTCTTCAATAACCTGGAGGTCTCTACTGTACAATGTAATAACAGCAATCTGCCAAAATTATCTCTGTTTCTGAACAACGATGAGAAAAGGGACAAAGGGGTGTAAGGGCTTGGTCTGTAAAACACAGGGAACACAGAGAGAATTACAACAGGATATGGCTATAAGAAACAATTAAATAATTTAGAAAATGGCCCTCAGGGTCAGGAAGATTGGTAGCCTCTGCCCTCCAGCTTCACAGTCTGCATTAACTTGCACTCAATAGCTCAGGAGCTTAAATCCGTGCAAGATTTGCAGGGCACTTCATCCACAAAAGGTGGGTGGAACAAGCAGCTGAGCTGGTGGCTCAAATTAAGTCTCAGAAATACAACAGAATTCTAATATTGGTGTGTGTTTCTAGTCCACACCTTCCTAATCCTCCTGAAATTACCATATAGATAAAGTGTCTTTGTGGATTTAGTCATTAGTGATCACTTGCATGTAAATCCCATTATTGGTCACACTAATGGGAAGATGGTAAACATAAGAAAAATAAAGAGAATGGAGTCTCCAACTATTTTGTAAAAAGGGTATTCAAAATGAAAACCTTTCAGAAATCTCATCTCAATGACAATATTATTGTACATATGGACTAAATATAGCAATAATGTTCTTACCTTTCTGAAATAAATTACTGTTAGCCATTACAACCATTCCCCTCCCACACAGCCAATACTCAGGCATGACTCTGACAGAGATTGATTCCTCAACTTGACTAATTGGTCTGAGGATAAAGAAAATTAACTGGATGCTGCTCTGCCTGAGCTAGCAGCTTTTGTCTTTCCTAGGAACAGAAAAAAAGAAAGATTACACATTACTTATTGTTATGTCATTCTCACTAGAAAAAATTAGAAGTAGTTTACTCTGCCAGGGTAATTATTTCTTTTGCATAGAAGCTTATAATTTTTGTTTTGTTTGCTTGATAATTGTTTGTTTTCCTGGTGCTTGTTTTAATTATTTAATTTCTAAAAGCTTTTTTAAAAGCCTGGAATTAAGGATGTTATTGCTTTGGAATGGGGAATAATGAAGGATGACTCAGAGTGCTCACAGAGGTAAATGCAAACACATCTTTGCTTGTCTCGAAGTTCACACAAACAGCCCTGCAACGAAATTGGTGAGGTCAGAAACATCCAGGGGAGTGATGCACCACCGATTTACTTTAGAACTCTTTGGACTCTGCAAGCACTCCATCTCTGCATTATTTTTTTCCCTCATACATCTTTCAGTACACAAACCAGAATCAACAGGGAACCTCAGAAATGTTGCTCTGAGCAGCACCACCACTGTTTCCTGTGGCTGCCTCCCAGTTAGAGTTTTCAGCAGCCAACACAGGCTGAAGTTGCTCTGCAGACTTTGCATTAGTGGGGTCACTTACTCTACACAAAACACGACAAATTGACTTGAAGCTATGACATAAATTACCCCAGGACTGGTCCCCTCAGGGGACAACCAGGGGCAGAAGTTTCCCTCCCTAACTGCTCCCCAAACCAGGCTTTCTTTAAAATATAAACCAGATATAAAGCTCACAAAAGTTCCCAATGCATTATTCTGTTCTTTTTGTTAACAAAAGGATTATTTTTTTATTCCTGTCTCCTTGAGAGTTCTTTCATTTTCATATTTAAACTTCTATATTTCTTCCCTGAATCTCCCTGGAAGAGCTCTCTGCAGTCTCCTGTGAAGTACTATCAATATTAGTATTCTGCTGCTAATGCAGCTCCTCTGCTCTCCAGCCACAGCAGAGTCCCCTAACATAATCATATTGTCTGCCATCCGCAGCAATAAAGATAATCTCTTCTGAACCCCCTCATATATTGGCAATCTGTGCTTTAATGGATTACTCTTTGGAGGAATTTAAGGATGTATCTAAATTGTAAAATAAAACTTTAGCAGAAACAACTTCAAAAGTCAACAAGACTACTACTTTATATTAAAACAGAAAGTTTCTATTTTATGCTCCATTTCTTTCCAATATAGATTACTTGCTACTGTAAAAGTCTGGCTTGTTCTAAAACCAGTGTGTTTTCAAAGACCCCAGAAAAATTAAAAAGTCAAATAAGCAATTCATACCAATGATGATTTTTTTGGTATTACTGAATTCTGCAGTTATGTTTACTGTTTCAGGGGGAGTTTATAATTATGCAAATTACTAAGCAGTCTGCATAATGTACAACATGTTTGGGTTCACTGACTGGAAGCTGAAATACATTTCTTTAATGCTGCTTGTATGCTGTGCAATTCAGTTTGCATTTCTTATGCTCTACTGCACTGTACCTGTCTCCAGCAGTATCCTTGTCTTTCTGAATTTACATGCAACCTCAGTACCTTTGCAGACATTTGGCTTTCAAGAATTACTTAAATAATTCATGTATGCCAACTTAACATTTTTGCAAAGCAAAGCAACATTTTGATAGCCCTGTACTTGCTGAAACCTACTGAAGAGGCTTTCACCCTTTTCATTATAAGCTCAATTGTTATCATCATAGTTAAACAGTGTTCTAAGCTGTGTATATGACATTTAAGTGGGTGTTGTTTTATTTTCCAAATCAGATTTTCTTATATACACTCCATTGCTTTAAACACTGCATACCATAAATATCCTGTCTGTAGTCACTAATAGACTGTAGTATTAGACCATAATATTTCATTTTCACCTGCTTCTGCAAGGCAGTTCTTTGACTGGCTCTGTCCCAACCTTGTGAATCCTCTGGCCTGCAGGTCAGATTTCCGAACAGAGCCTCTGTTCATCGTCCCAACCTTGTGAATCCTCTGGCCTGCAGTGCTGTTCATCAGTCAGATTTCCTTGGCTTTGAGACAAAATTAGCTCCTGGCTCTTGCCCAAGGCCTGGATGAACGACCCAAACTGATGTGGTCAGCTCTGATCCACTCTCACTGTATCCTAGGGTTATCACACAGGAAGGAGTTGGGGAGGAAAACTACAAAAGTAGCATCAAGCTAAGCATGAAACCAGTTGGAAAGTTTTACTCTCTTCCACATCTGTTGCTGACTGTGGTGGCAAGACAGCACTCCCCCTGTCTTGGGATCCACCAGGGCTCACCAGCAAGTGGTGTTTTCTTTTTTCACATTAACAGCAGCCTCTCAGAATCACAGCAACACTGGCTCCTGCCCCCTCTGCACACATCTCCCTTGTGCTACAATGGCACAATTTTAGTAGGTGATTAATTAGACTAATTATTAACCTCAGCCCATCCTCAGAGTGTGGGATGCTGTGCGAGCTGACAGACTCAAAACCACAGAAGGTCTTGACTCAGCCCTGGTTATGCTGTTATATGGTCTCTGTGGGACAGTGATGCCCAATTAACTTATATCAATGTCTACAAACTTAATAGAGTTTTATAGCTAGATGTATCTGGGACATTTTTTTCACATTCTCATATCTGAGATCAGCTGAAAATGGTTTTTGTTCTGCTGGTGCAGGCCCGTAGTGGGTTAGAGCCAGCAAGCCTGAGACTAGGCATGGGAGAGGGTGTGCAATGCTAGACTTGATTTTGCCATTCTACCCAGCAGTTAGTATGGAATCCACTCTTATTAGCCATTTCTGAAAGAGAAAATATTCAACTAAGCCTTCAAAATAAAAGGAAATATTCTGGAAGTTTTGTTTTTTTTTTCCCACCTAGTGTCATCTTTAGATGTCAGTTATTTTGTGTCTAAAGTTGAAAATGGATTTTATAATTTTCTAATATCCACTTATTTTAAAAAAAGGATTTGTTTCAGCACTTTCTAAGCTCCCTTGTACAATTATATGAAAAATATAAAATATTATTCCTCCAGGGAATAAGCCAGCACACACAGTTAAGAAGAAATTTTCCTTGGAGACAGATAATTTCATAATTAGCCACTACAGGATTTCTTGTGGCTTCCAGCTATTATGGGGAAAAAGATATTCAACCAGCCTGAATCATTGGCCTCAAATAACATCACCATAATTTTGTTCGGACTGGACAGGAGCGGGGTGGACAAAAGCTCTGATAAAAATGCCAAAACCCAACCCAAGCCACTATTATCATCAATGCCTCCTTTTTACATTTTTTTGTTTTATTTCATGTTTTAATAGAGTTTATTCTCAATATACCCACTGAGTTTATGCTTAATAAATTGAACAAAATTTGTATTGGTCAGAACAAGCACTTTCTACAATTACTAACTGGAGGATTTTGAATTTATCTATGTGATCAGGTGACACTTCTGCTAAAGATTTGCCATGTCTAATAGTGACCATGCATGAGCAAAATCCAATAACACAGTGACTGATGTAATTTCAACACCTGCTGTTTCTTTGTAAGACTTCAAAAAGTGCTTGAAAACAATCAGGTCTTTCTTGTGCCAAGATGTGTAACTTATCAAAATGTGTAAAAGTTCCTTCTTGAAGGAATATATAATTTCATTGAACCAAAAGAACAACGGCATGTGGAAAGATGGCTGTAGAGCTACAGTGAGAAAAGTATTTGTCCAATATTATAAGAAGTACTCCAGATTTCTCAAGAGTCTCAAATTCAGACCCTTAGATCATATTTATTCCTCTTCCTGGAAGGTGATAATTTTCACCTAAACAGATCAACCATTTCTCAGACTATATGCCAGGTATTACAGTAACATAGAGCTCATATAGAGTTTATAAACATTCTGCCTTCACTTCTCATGGTAACTGAACCAGCTAATTGATTCCTATTGTTATTTGTGCATTAGGCATCCTTGCATCATCACTTCCTGTTCAAGAAAAATGCTCAAATCAGTCATATCCTTTAAAATGACCCAGTCAGTGGTTAAGCCAACAGTACTTAACTGGTCATATCAGTAGGTCCAGGCAGCAGCAAAGCTTGAAAGAAGACTTTGAACAAGAATAAATGACAATATTATGTACTGTTATCTAGCAAGAGGGAAAACAATCAAAGAATAGCTCTGAAAGGCCCAGATGATGAAATCCAGTTAATGGATGGATGGATAGATGGATGGAAAAGAAAATATTATGACCTGAAACAGAGGCAAAACAACCATAATTGAAATACATTCATTTTAGTGCAAGCTATTTCCCTGATGCTTTTGTTTATTGTCTTACCTTACAATTTGATCTTGCTAAAGTTAAGGCTTTTGTGTCTCTTTCCCGTCTCTCTCACATACATGTCATACCCCATCCAAGTCTTCCCTCCTCCATCAGCTTGGTCACCTCCTTAAGTGGCTCAGCTGCTCTGAGAGGGGAGCAAGACCTCCTCCTTCAGTGAGCCAAAACACAGGCTGGTGTCTTGACCAGAATTTACTCCTGTCCTTTGGTCTCAGACTTTCTGTCTCTGAAAAGCCAAGTTTCTTTATATCCTCAGTATCTAACAGAGCATTGCAAATATCAAAAATACTGTAAGATAATACCCTCAGAGAGTATTTTTCAACACAACTTTAATATGCTTCCCCCTCATGGAAGGGATTCAGACTAACTACTCTCTGCCAGCTCAGGAGCAATGTGAAGTTGAAGTGATCAAGTTAAATATGAATAACTCATATCTACTTTATTGATGCCTATTAATTTCTGACCCATGGTCTCAGGTTTTAAAAGAATCCTGAAGAAACAAACACATGAACCAGTCTGCTCAAGCAGAACAGTGGCTTGGCCCTGCATTCCAGAAAGGAAGAGATGAAGCCTTGTCAGGAAAGCAAATGCTACTTTCCTAATGGAGCAGGATGGCAGCCAGTGGAGACCACATCAAGAACCTCAGACAGGGATAGTGACATGGAAAACAGATGAAAATGAAAGCTCCTCAGTGTGAAATTTGTTAAAGCCAAGTACCGCAACCTCTGAATTTTCAAGCAGAAAATAAACTCCCCCAAATGATCAATTGTCATTGTTGGGGATTTGCAGACTCTTGCAGTGCCCCAGGGCTGTGGTAACTGTACTGATACAGTTGAGCGTTATGGATGTTATAAAGAATGCGTTTGTATAAAGGCTGTAGTGTTATTTCTAACACAAATCTGCAAATAAAAATTAGAAGGGTTTGTGAGTGACCTAACTTGGAGTTCTACTTTTTACTTAACAGAGAAATAAAAGTAATCAAAAAAGGAGGCACATGGTCTCAGGTTTTAAAAGAATCCTGAAGAAACAAACACATGAACCAGTCTGCTCAAGCAGAACAGTGGCTTGGCCCTGCATTCCAGAAAGGAAGAGATGAAGCCTTGTCAGGAAAGCAAATGCTACTTTCCTAATGGAGCAGGATGGCAGCCAGTGGAGACCACATCAAGAACCTCAGACAGGGATAGTGACATGGAAAACAGATGAAAATGAAAGCTCCTCAGTGTGAAATTTGTTAAAGCCAAGTACCGCAACCTCTGAATTTTCAAGCAGAAAATAAACTCCCCCAAATGATCAATTGTCATTGTTGGGGATTTGCAGACTCTTGCAGTGCCCCAGGGCTGTGGTAACTGTACTGATACAGTTGAGCGTTATGGATGTTATAAAGAATGCGTTTGTATAAAGGCTGTAGTGTTATTTCTAACACAAATCTGCAAATAAAAATTAGAAGGGTTTGTGAGTGACCTAACTTTTGACTTAACAGAGAAATAAAAGTAATCCAAAAAGGAGGCAAAACTACTACCACCTTCAAAATAAAAATACTCGAAGTACTGTAAGTAGAGCAGGATTTCTTAGACACCAACTTGATAATGTGTGTGATGTGCTATATGGAAATATTTGCAATTAAGCTGTTATAGATGCAAATGTCCTTATTGTAAGTTCAGTGAAAAGAGAGAGTAGTTATTAGTAAGTAAATACTGTGACTACTGCAAGTAGAGCTATCTGAAAAATTTGTTTACAAGTTATTGTTAAGAACCTAATCATTGAAAATCACCTACAAAGACACATGCAAATTAAACAGATTATCGAAAGAAAATAGTGTGCTTGAGACTTTAGTTTAAAGGTTGAGATTTTACATACTTGCAGTATTTTTCTCACCTCCAGAAACAGGTAACTGATAAAATTTTACTGTGCTGGAATGCTATTCAGTGTTATTAACATACAGTGTTGACCTATTTTTTTTTTCTATAGTGAAAGGGTGAAACAGTTCCTAAAAAAGCTGTAATAATTTTTACATGACTGCATACATTAATAAGCCTCAATAAATAACAAATATTTAGCTGGCTTCTCTTTAGGAGATAGCCAAGTGCACAGAAACTGCTCATTCCTCAATGACACTAATCCTTGCTTCCTAGATACTTATTAATTTTGAATGCCTGTACCTATGTTAAAAGAGTTTTCAGGTAGTTCTTTTCCATTTCAGAAAAAGGGAAACAATATTATCTTCATTTCACTGTCATATTGAAAGCTGGTTTGAGAGACAGAAAGTATCAGAAGCAAAAAGAAAGTAAAAATTTCTGGGTTTATAATAGATAATCCCAAGTTCTCTAAGATGAGAAGTATAAAAGTAACTCCAACATATTTTTTTTTCCTGGAAACAAATTTTAAATGGAAATGGAATTGAACTTTTAATAGATGTTTATAAAAGAAAATGACCAGAGAATAGTAATTTTTATGAATCAATTTGCTCAGATTTTTCATCACAAAAAAGCCTGAGAAACAGATCAAATAAAAGCATGACTACAAAAGCAACAGACATTTTTCATTAAACCTGCAGAACACAATATCTGCTTTATCTCTGCATACATTTCTATATTAGCTTTTGATTGCTTAATGTTATTCATAATGATTTGCAATTCTAATATTTTTTCTGGGGAGGAGAATGTGTAACTGTTTCAAGGGGTAAAGAGCTAATTTGCATGCTATTTATTGTGACTTTGAGTGCACCAAAATATGAAGGACTGATCTTGAGCCAGGCACAGCACTTACACAACAGAGCTCCTGAAAACATCATTTGTAGTTTATGGTACACATACCCATCACAGAAATAATCTCCCCGGCTTTAGAGCACTATTTTAGTAATTTTGTATTGATGAGAGCCTGGCAGAATACATGAAGGGCTGGTCAGCTGTTTCCTGGGTGTCCATGGAAATGAGCTCCTCTGGAATCCAACTCCCTTTCAGCTGTGGTGGGGTGGGGAAGGTCCGAGCCAGGCAGCTCCATGTGGAACCAGACAAGAGAAACCACAGGCAGCTTTCCCATTTCCACATGAAAACTCCCTTCCTGACATGTTTCTCTGACCTCTGACAGAAAATTCTCACTGGCTGATTTCACCATTTTACATGTGCCTTTGTCCCACCTAAAATCTGAACCTGTGTGTCCCGGGGTGTCTTTCTGTCCTGTAAAATACCATGGCAGTCACATCTGAGCATGGATGATCAGCTGTACCTGAGCTCACAGCACCAGCCCATGGCTTACAGTGATTTATCAACTTGTCTGACATTGAGGATGGAAGATCTTTACCTCTGGAGGAATAAACTCACCTTCCTAGTGCCAATACTGCAGTTGGAATGAGAGAAAAAAAAGCCAAAACCACCCCTTCATAAGGCACGGGCATGTGAAGTAAATTCTTGTCCAGAGGAATGACAGGACATTGCTAGTGCATAGAATAAAGCCAATGATAGAATATTCTTTATCAACAGAAAGAAGTTGCTTCCAATTCAGTTAGATTTACCTTCTATATTAAGTACATTTACCTTCTATATTAAGTACACCTAATTTTCCTTGAAGTTCTTCACAACTAATTTTTCTATATTCCTGCATTATGTGCACACTGCAATTAAACAACACATATGTCAACTAAATACTAAATGTTGCCACAATGAAAACCTACAAAATGATACTTGATTAAAAGAAGTTTTGTTAGTTTTCATTGACCAGGAGGAAGAGAAACACACAGTGGGGGAAAAAAAGAACAAAAGACCCAAAATCAACCACAATTACTTTCATCATGCATGTGCATGGAGCTTTCAGTAAAATTTAGTGAATTTGAGTATCTTTTTAGATCTTGTATAATCTTATTAGACAGGAGTATAAACTAGAAACAAAAACATATAAGCAATAAATAGTCAAAACAGTAAACATAAAAGATTTATTGGACAAATTTATAAGTGTTTGCAAAACCGTAGAGAAGCAAAGTTCCCTTTAACCAAAGAAATGCGCAGCTCTAAAATCATATTAACAACCCTACCTGACTTAATTCCTCATCTCCCAGTCAAAGTTTCAAATTTTTACCCTGAATTTCAAAGATTGAGACTGTATTGAACACAACAACCACCTGACTATGGAAAAGGGAATCCCAGAAAATTTTGTGGACATCTGTTGATCTTCTGTGTTTGTGAATAGAAAAGGGCAGTAATAAGAAATATTCTAAAATACAGGCAAAATATGTTTTGCTATAAAGCTCCAGGAATAAAATGATTACAATCACCTGTGATCACATCACAGGTTTGGGTGTGAGGTGTTCTGCAGTTCCTCTGGAGCTCTCTGCCTGCTCTCCACAATTCCCACGGCTGGAGCTGTGCTGGTGTTCCCAGCTGGAGGAAGGCTGAGCTGAAGCCTCCTGTCTGTCTGCCACAGGCTGGGGACAGAGACCCTAAAAAAGGGCTCTTCAAACAGTGCTTAAGGCAACTTGGCTTGCAGGGAACTTCTTCATATTCGTGGTTGAAAAAAGACAGAACAGAAAAATCGATAGTGGAATGTGAGAAAGAATCAATCATGGGGGTGCAATGGAGCAGTAAATAAACATGCAGCCTGACAGGCTGCTCGGGGCTATCAGGCTGCAATTCTGAAAGGAGCTTTCAGTGCAGCAGTTCATTTTACTTAAGAAGTGAATAGAGCTAAAATCAATGCATCTCTTAAAGAGGTACTTCTAAACATTATATATGTTTAAGTTATGTTACAAGCACCTAAAGCAGGAAGGGGAGCACACAGCCTGCTCACGCTGCCACCCTCAGTGCTCAAAGCCAATGAGCTGCTCTGCAGGCTGTTGGGAACAATACTGAAAATTGGGCTTTCCCCTGAGAGACGTGATATTTCTTTGTATTCAAATGTGTCCTGTACATGTTATTTCTAAACAAATCCCAGAGATATGAAATGCTTTCTTGAATAGTTTTCCTTTCTCCTAATTTCATTAAGGTAATTTTGACAATTTGTGTCACAAAACTGCAGGGACACATTCTCCAAGGGAATTTTTTTCCCCCAGACTCTGTGGCAAGAAGCTCATTTGTGTAAACTCTCCAAGCAGCTTCCAGCACAACAGCGAGGGGAAGAGCACAGAGAGAAGTTTTACTCTCTGCACTTCCTATCCCAGTCCAATACTGAACACAATCCTTTAGAAACTGTGCAAGAGCCAAAGTTCTTAGCATATTATAAAACACTTCATGTTATTATTACTTTAGATAGGAAGTTATTTCTTTGAGGAGGAAAAAAAAAAGAGAGATTAAAAGGAAAGTTTTGGAAAAAAAACAGTGTTTCTCTCAGAGTTATTATTACTTTAGATAGGAAGTTATTTCATTGAGGGGAAAAAAGAAGAGAGATTAAAAGGAAAGTTTTGGGAAAAAAACAGTGTTTCTCTCAGTTGAGAACTCCACAGTTACAGTGATATCAAAGGTTCTCTGCTACCACCTTTCACAGTGAAGTGTCCCAGAGCACAGGCACTAGATGGCAGTGTTAGATTTTATTTAGTCATGTGATTGCAGCAATGATCGAGTGGGCTCTTCTAAGAGAGGAAAACCCTATTTTGATTTATAAAGGAAGAGAGGTCTCTTTGATCTGGCTAAGAATCATGATCTGAATCTTCCCAAGTAATCCATCTATAATCAAGGAAAAATCAGCAGAATACTTTTCCATGAGATACAAAATACAGGTGGATGTGATCACTAAGTGGATGAATAAAAAGAATATATTGTGGTAAGAGCACAATATGCAGTAAAACAATAAGAATTTATTATAGTCTCTTAAAAAACATTTTATGTTACAATTTCATTACTTCACAGCAAGAAACAAAAGAAATGTAAATTTAACAGTCTTTTACCAAACTCTTCCCTTCTCTCTATTCCAGGTATTGAGACATCTGAGGACACCAAGTTTCCCTAGACATCATGAATCTCAGCTTAAATTGCACTACAGTCTGGAGAAAGGAAAAGCAATATTTGCACCTAACACATACAACTGCAAAGAAGAAATGTTTTTAGGGCTACTCCTGGGAGAAATTATGTTAGGAGAGAGTTGAAGGAGAGATAATACAGTTTTATGATATGCAGAAAGCCTAGATTTTTACCAAGACTGTCTTTTCAAATCTATTTCACAGAGACTATAGGCGTGAGCCTGTCTCCCTACACAACAGAAAACGTGTGAAATAAGAGGTAATTTCTTTTAGCTTGCCAGTCTAACAGCAGCAACAACCATTTTTTCTTTGTCACTCTCAAATAAGAGCAAGATTCAGAGAGAAGTACAGAGATCAGTTCAATTGCCTGGCTTTTTAATCTTCCCTTGCTGCAAAGCACACTTTCCCTCAAACCTCTTTCTTGTTGAATGTTCAAAAGCATCTCAAAATGTTGTATATATGGCTCTCTATGTTAGAAATCCTTACCTACAGTAATGAACAGGCAAATGAATAATATTTTATAAATAAAATCAACTGATCTAATTGTGCTGCCTCACAGTCAGACACTCCTTACTCTGTGCTGCACAGGGAGTGTTAAGCACGTCACCCCTCATGCTCTCTTTGGGAAACATACATCAATCATGTAGGCAAACAGACTTCAAAAATGTTCCCACTAATTCAGTAATTGCTTTTTCTTATCATCAGATTTGGGGAGAATCCCACTATTTAAAGAACATCTAAACCAAACCCAATAAAAAGCTGTTTTCCTTCAGCTGCAGTCATTTTTCTCTTCACAGGCTTAGCTAAAACCACAAATGCAAGACATATTTAATGAACCAGCAAATTCAGTCTTGTGACTAAGCGACATCAATGATTTTTTGAGTGATTCTGACATCAGAGATAATTTTCTCAGAGAAAAATAAGCTCAAGGTTAAATTATTTCAGAAAGAGGACAGGAGTCCTGATTTAAATTTTACAACCAACTTCCCAGCTTTCTTGTCTCGTGGTTTGCTGCTCTCTAATCTAAGAATAGCAATCAAATCCAATCTGTCTGGTGGGATGCTATGCTGCTTCCTTTTCAAAAGCCATGGGGAAAAAATTTTTGGGATGTTAATCTAATTATCTGGTGGGAACACCTTAGGCAGTGTGGTTAGAAAGAGGAAAACACAGCAGGAGTTGCAATACAATTGCACCACTGATCACAGATGTTTTCTACCTGTCTAGGCCAAATTAATCTGTCATCCTTCCTTCCAGCAGCTCTGTGATGGTTCAGATTTTGACTCATTTCCCTAACTGCAACTATAAAAGAAACATGGCAGAGAGAGAAGGAAACAAAAATATATAATTTTAAAATAAAACTGAATTTGTCTGACATTCAAAGAATGGAAGATGGACACTTTGCATTCAGGGCAACTTGCCTTTGGAAAGGCAACTAAGTCACAACGTTTGTAGACTGCAAGAATCCCTGTACACTGCTTAAAGGAGATAAAGCTGGGAAGTACATTTCTATTAGCAGTTATGAGGCATAATTCTCCCATTTAATTATCTGTTACTTATTCCTTGTAAGGCCTTGAGGTCTCTTTTCCCATAACGCCCATAACGAGTTACAATAAACTTCCCACCTCCAGGATTCCCTAAGGTGAAATCTGTGAAATCCATGCATCTCAAAGCATGAATTAGCTTAGATGATCTCCCTAAAATAAAGACTGGGGAGCATACTTCTGTGAGCTGAAGTTCTCATGAAAATATTAAATTTTAGCTATTTGTATAGCTTGAAAGAAAGGATCAAACACTTTCCAAATCTGAAATATATAGATTTTCAGCACCAGCTATTGAAGAGCTTATAAAGACTCAAAGGAAGTTTGAGTCTTTATATGAAAGTTTTGGATTTATGTTCTTGAGAATGACATATTGCCTACAGAAGATCAATAGGAAAAGAGAAAGGCAATACCCCAAATACCACCTGCTGTTCTTTTGGAGGGATATCTCTGCTCTGGGCAGTCTGCCCAAGAAAGAGCAAAAGATTTTGTCCAAATATAGATTACATTACATAGCAGTTATAGAGCCTTCCTGCTTAAACCAGAGCTTGAATTTTGCCTCCAGGGCTTATTTTTGACTCCTTTCACTGCAGTTCAAGGACAGCACCACACCATGCCCTGGTGGCAGCACATCAGAGGGCATTTTGGTTTCCTGTAGGAGTCAAGTCTCTCAGTCCCTAACACAATCATTCATCTTGGATTCTTCATTAAATGACATGCCAGAAAAGTCCATGCTAAGCTTCTTTCCAAAGCAGACATCAATAATATTATATACCACTAATTTAAAAGCAGCTCAGTGAAAAAAAGCCCCAAGTAACAGAGCAAGGACCAAAGATTAAAGTTGTCCTTTTGATTCAAAATAAAGGAATAAATCTTATGGTGGGTTTTGTTGTTGTTGTTGTGGGGTTACTTATTTATTTTTTAATGAAGGTTTTAAAATGCAAACAAAACACAAAACCCATCACACAAGCCAAACCCCAAATCTGGATATTTCCTTGATAAAGGCTACATTACTCCTATGACTTACAGTTCCATAAAAGATCTACTACAATGAAACTGTAGTTCCAGTTCTCATGTAGCTTTAATAAATAGAGAATGTAAATGAGGCCATGTTTATAGGGACTTAATGACCTTTTATTGGATTGACTGATGGATCCAGGGAAAAAAATAGACAAGCTTTCCGGCTCTTGTTAACCAAAGAAAAGCCCCTTAGTCAAGAACACAATATGATAATTCTGATGGCCAAAATAGTATAAGATAACTTAATTATTAGATTTTATTTATTTTTTCATATGTGTTCTTGTTTTTTACTATTTTATTACTCAGAGGATTAAATCTGGACACTTGAATACTCAGTTCTGTTTGATGAGCTACAAAAAGTTTATATGAGACTTTAACAGGGAGAAGTTAAAAGTAAGAAGGAACAAAATCCTGTGAAGAAGATTGGGGTCACAGGGCAGGGGCACTTCTGACCACGATTGCAGCAGACCTTGGAGGGGGCTCTAGAGGCTCCCCCTGCTCTGCTCTGCAGGGCATCCCACTGCTGGCACCTGAAGGATGCGCATCCAAAGCATCTGGTAGGCCAGAATTCCCAAAGGGCTTATAAGTAACACAACAATTTGTTAAGACACTTTAAGTTCAAGGTCTAACCAGCCATTACACAGTCTTTTATGAGAAGAGATCAAGTTTTTTTCCTCCTGATTACTGAGACAGTTCAGTTCAGTAAGAGGACCTGGGGTGATGGGGCCATTACACAGTCTTTTATGAGAAGAGATAAGGTTTTTTTCCTCCTGATTACTGAGACAGTAAGAGGACCTGGGGTGATGGGGCAAGAGAGCTGGGGAAGATACTGGAAAGCCAATGCAGGATATTTCTGTGGATATAACAATCTATTTATGCTGTTTTGTGATATCTGTTGCTCTGCATATACTAATCTGCAACTGCAGATCTGTCTTCATAGTAAAGCATATTGCATCCTTGTTACTGTATGAGGCACAACATCTAGCTGAAATATGCACCTAGCCCAAACATGAGATTTGTAGGCACTGAGGCTTCAGAGTGAGGTATCTGAATGCACTTAATTAAATGTACAGAAAACTTAAATTGCACCAGTATTAGACCTTAAAATATCAGTGCTGTATCACAGCAAATGTCTCCTGAAAACCCTGTGCACAAAGTACATTTCCAAAAAGCTCTGAACCCCCACGAAAGTAACACAGCTGACAACAGCTTGTGAAGAAGCGGTGTGTTAAGCACTAATTATTGAAAACATTAGCTTGTGTGCTCCAAGCCACAGTATTCCAAAGCATTCCATTAAAAAAGTAAATTCTAAAATACAGAAAACAAAGCAGACATTTGGTGAATCTTCTAGCTTTTAAATTAAAATTGGATTTCCTGAAGGCACCACATGTGTTCTTATTGACAGTGCTTTCAATGGCAAATATACTGAAGTATTAAGCAGCAGCAATGAAGGTGCCATAGCTAAGGCTGAGCTGGATCATGTTCAGCAGAGCCCAAGGTGGGACAAAGGTTAAAGCTACCATGTCCCTGAATGGCCACTGCTCTCTTTGTAGCACAGCCATATACAAGTCATACAGTTTACAGCAAATAAAAACAAACAAACAAACAAAAAAAAAACCCACAAAAAAACCCCAAACAAACAAAAACCCAAAAAGAAAACAAAGCAATCAAACCCCAAACATCCCATACTTCAATGAGCTCCTGAGGCCTTGTCCTACAATTGCTGCAGTTTCTTTAAATGGCTCAGTGGAAGAGATCAGCTGGAATAGGGGGGCAGGTGTAATGCACAGCTCAGAACTGCATGTTTATCTTTGCATTTTGAAATAGATTAATACATTATATACCAACTGATTATCCAAACCATTTATTCAGTATTAAGGAACATTAAAAACCTACATCATGCGTAACCGCTAATCAGCAACAAATTCAAACTTAATAAACTGGTATTTAATTGTATCTTGTTAAATTTAGCAGCTATCTTAATCATAATTAAAAACATTTCTAAGATGCATTTTAGATCATTACCAAAACCTCTTGCCAGTCCAAACTGAAAATAAAATGATCAGAAGTTCCTATTGATTTTTTCCTTCTCCAAGCTGATGGCAGTAATTTATACACAACCCTATCTCTGCCCCAGTAACCATGATTAACCCACATCAGCCAGTGCCAGAAAAGCTGTCCAAGGTGACAGCCAAGACAATAAAATATAACTACACTACCAACAGCAATAAAATGCTTTGCCTCACTGCACTGATTTCTTCGGAGCCTCACCTGGCCAGCAGCACTGTAGTGCTGCAGTTCTGTGCAGGGTTCTGGGTACATGATTCTACAATGCTCCTCTGGGTTGTGTAAAAATGAAATACTGCAAAATGGGGCATGTAACTCACAGAAGTCGCTGTAAGGAAAAGGACAAGGACCTTGGATTTACAGATCCTTTCATGCCAGCAATAAAAGATTGCAAGGTTCTGTCAGATTGAGGCAGCAGGATGTTTATAACTGCCCTGTTGTCTTTTCATCAGAGGTGATGAGGAAGAGCTTTGGAGATGATGTGCACTCACTGCCCCAAAGCCTGGCTGGTTCCTGTTGTCCCTGACAATGGTCTGAACACTGTCCACACACCTGCAGGAGAAGGAGGGATGCAGCTGCACGTGGCAAAGAGAGCTGGCAAATGCTGCCACAGCCCATGGGGACGGTCCATGTGCCTCTGCTTGGCAGCAGATCCTGGACTGAGCGGGCACAAATCTCCTGTACCTCCTGCAATTCTGCTGCTAAGGAGCCTCTGTAAGTAATCTACCCTGAAGTTGTTTGGACACAGATGTAGATGGACAGCATTTGGTAATATATTGACATTGTATCAATGGACAGGAGAAGTGGAGAGCCAGCACATGGAGAGACAACAGAGAGAAAAGGGGACCCTGGCAGCCACAGCACAACATATGTGATTTCCAGAACACTCTGGCTGTATATCAGCACAATACCTGACAGCATAGGTATACTATTAACTTTGCTGAAAAACACATATATCTGGAAAATAAACACATATTACTCTTTTACTTTGGTTCTTTGATAGTCCAAATTTTCTTTTTTTTTTCCATGTAGCTTCATTCCTACAGATGGGTAAATGGAATATGAGACAGTTTTTACCACAGAATTGCCCCAATTGCTCTTACTGTTGGGAAAAATCAGTAGTTAGAATTGTCTCACAAATCAATTTTCTAATACTTTGAAATATTTTCAGGAACGGACTGGGAATAATCTGTGGGCCAAGTAATCAGGTGTAATAAATATGGCAAAAATTTGGTGCTACTTGAGTGAATCAATTAATTAAATGGGAAACAATAGTTGTAAAGACATGCTGTTTGTTCTTTGCACCTTTCTACTCAGTCTGTAAGAGTAGCCCTTGAACTTTATTCTCTTACAGTTTAAATGATTTTTTTGTTGTTGTTGTTTAGAACACTTTTCCTGCCTGCTCTGTTGTGGTATACATCTATCTGTATTAAAGCTCATTTAATACACTAGGGCTCATACTTAAGTCTGTAATTCTTTCAGTTCTCCTTTATTATTTGTTCCACATCCTCTGCTGCTCCAAATTTAGTTTAATAAGCAACTAACTAGTTCACTCTCCCTGTCAGTCATGTATATACATTAGATACTGACTATGTTCAAGGACTACCCCTTTGGGAACTCTGCTTAATACTTTTCTCCAATTTAGAAAAGCCTTTCTGACAAGCAATTGCTTGTTCCAATTTTTCTAGCTGTCTTTATCCTCTGTATCCACTCTTACGTCCTCCCTTGACTAGCTGCAGCTTTCAGTTTAAAGAGAAATCTGTGAAGAGGATTCCCAAATCTATTGATTAATCTGTACACAGTGCACTGTGAAGGCCATTGCCATGTCTACAAAAGAAGCAGAGAGAAAACTTGCATTGTTCCTGAAATGCTGCTTCTGTGGTCATGCTGGCTGGTTCCTCTGAGGTTAATGGAAGATGGAAATGTTTCATCTTTTGTTTCTTTCAAACATGGTAAGAGAGATTCTACTCTGGGCAAAATCAAATTATCCACGGAGAAAACTCCATGGGTTTCAGAGGCTTCGTGTGCCCCACACTTTTTCCCTACCATGGATGTCATGGTAGGGAAAAGGTGTGGGGCACACTAACTCTTCAAAGTTAGTTGAAGAGTTCAAAAAACCTGATGTTGTGGATTCTAGCATTTAGCACAGTAAGAAACTAAGATGCCTCCTCATTTTTTTCAGGGATCAAGACTTCTCTTTAAAAAACCCACAAACAAAACAACCAAACAAGAAAAGGACTCTGAGATTAATGCAAACCCTTTGCATGGAACAACGGCATGACATGCTTAGGATTTGTTGTGCAGAGAAGAGTTCAAGTTGAGAATTTTTGCCCTAAGGGACATCCACTACCCTTAATCTGTGCCTGCAGCTTCCAGCAGCATCACTGCAATTTGAAGCAGTTGGACTTTTAAGAAGCCTGTATCCAGCCAGCCTTCATGACTATTTAAAGTCTCTGTCAGGACTCTCTAATGATTTGTACCCAGAACATCTGCCATCTCTTGTTCAGCTGTACATCTTTTGTATGGCCTCAGAGAGCATCCTGCTTCTCTGCAAATAATGGGCCTAAGTGCACATGTAAAGATGATGAAAATTGTTCCCAAAACTACCAAACACTTAACTCACTTCTCTCTCTGGGCATCTTAGTGGCATTACAAGAAACCAACCATGTATTTGCCACCATTTTGTATGGAATTAGATTAACATGGAAACAGTAATCTAATACAGCCAAGACACCAACATTTGTGAAAGCTTTCTCAGCATTATTTCCCTGCATTGGGAGACAATGTAAGCTCTTTCTCCTTGTGTGAAACCATAGGAGGATCCTTGGAAAAACAGTTTAAATCTGAGAGTGAAGTGGTGAAGGAAAGAATGGAGACAAAAGTGAAGAATAAGAGCAATTCCTCTGTGCCCCTTGTTTTGGATTCTGTGATGCAGTCACTGGAATGTTGCTTTAGGCTGAAGAAGAAAGGAAACTGGATAAAAGGAGACTATGTCAGGCCATATAATCTGACCAAGGAAATCCTTGTGGAAAACTAAAAAGCAGGCACCTTACAAGACAAGGTGCCTTTAATGTAAGCGTTGCATAAAAATCCCTTCCCTTTTCCTCCAGGAAACTTTTGTAGAGAATCCCCTTAAATCCAAGGAATTACTCCTCTTCTCTTTGCATCTAGCAGTTGGCAGGAGAGAAAAGATAAATCAATAAGAGTTCTCTGCGCCATTAACTAGTTTGCTGCAACATTTACATTAAACCAAAAATAAGCCAAATCAAGACTGCCAGTAAAAGGCACACCTTAGCTGTTGGACATATGGGGAACAGGTTTAATAAAATGAGAAGACAGCACCTCATTGGAAAAGGTGAATGAGGTCCTCCACCTGCATTCTCTAAATCCCACCTCAAAAAAAGGATGAATAAGTGCAATGAAGGAACAATGTGCAGATGCCCATCCTGATGAGGGTGGCTAAGATGAAGAATTAAGCACAGATGTCCAGCCTAGGGCTGAAACATTCCCTTTGTTATAACGCGTTTAAAAGAGAAAGTTGAAAATTTACAGCTTCTCTTACTGTAAACACCAAATAGTGAATATGCATTACTGTGATTATCAAGGCTGTGGGAGGGGTGGGCTGTCAAGCAGCCACTGAACTTTCCAGAATGATGAACTCAGGTTAGGAGTTCTTGCCATGCCAGGGTTTCCTGCCAGGAGTTATGAATTGAATGGAAAATGATGACTTTCCAGATGTCATGCAAAGACATTAGAAAAATCTCTGCAGAAAGTTTGAGGCTCAAGGAAAATGCCACAAACTCTTCTGAAGCTCTTCTGAGCCCCTGTTCCAAATACACCAATGAAGTCAGTCTAAGTTTCATTTTATGACTTTCTATACAGTGCTTAATTCCAATTTTTATTTTACCCTACTTTACTGGCACACGAGTATACAGATCATTACTAAAAATCCTGCTTAAAGGCCCTAACTAATAGAAAATCCCTACTATGCTATGCATCATAAAGCAGATCATTTTTGCAAAGAAATTACACTAGGAAAAGGTAGTTGTAACTTTATTATAGAAACAGAGCTAGGAATTTGCCTGAATCCCACAACTTTTGAAGTACTGACAGAGATCAAATCATCTCCTGTGCACTTCCCTCACAAAGCCAATCTTTTTCTAGATTTACCACCCTCTTTCATGCAGCAACAGAAAATGAGCTCATCCAGTTCCTGACAGAGATCAAATCATCTCCTGTGCACTTCCTCACAAAGCCAATCTTTTTCTAGATTCACCACCCTCTTTCATGCATCAACAGAAAATGAGCTCATCCAGTTCTTTCTTTTGTATGATACAGGATATGTAACCTGAAGGATTTTTGATCTAAAACCCTAAATGAAGTACAAAATAGAATTCCTTCATCAAGTTGGCAATTTAAAGTGAAAGGATACTTTCTGTCTTGGATCAATGGCTGTAAGCAGTCAGATATTTAGTGGGCTTCCCCAATAACTTTAATTTTTCTGAAAAACTGTATTTTGAATGGAAGGAATATATATTTCCTTCATGAAATGCTTTAAACAGGTCATATTTATGTTAGTAGCAATAATGAATTTCATTCCATAACTGCAAAGAGAACCATTAATATTCAGTAAAGAATACACTGCCTGTAAATGCTTATTTATTGAGTTGCTCCCTTCCTATTTTTCAATCCAATCACTTCTGTACATGCTGTTTATGACCAGGTGTCACTTGGTGCATCCTTTGCCCTTCATCAGTGCCCTTAAAGCCAATTTCCTGTGATCATTCTCTTTTCCTCCTCAGTTCTAAGATCAATCAAAAGAGGATCATTAGTGATGCAGCATTTAGCTACAGCAGAGAAACTTTGTGACCCCACACATAAGCAGAAGCAGTTACTGAAATTTTGTAAGACAGCAGAAGAAAACCTAATCTTTTACAGGATTTTTCCCTATTAATATGGAAAATCACGAGTTCAGAACACTCATGTGTTTCCTAGTTAGCTTCTTAGCTTGTGTACAGGAGTAGTTGAATATGTTGGATATGATCCACTGTATCCATCAGAGTCTCTTTTCTCACATTTCTTAAAGTTTCTTTGAGCTGCACATTTGCTTTTATAAATATACCACTCACAAATACATCCCTGTGGTAAATATACCCCTGAAGCTGTGACTGTAACATAGAAAATCAAGATAAATTTAACACTATTTTTTATTTACAAAAAAGAGATTTCCTTTTGACATATCTGATCTCAAGTCAATAGTCTTCATAATACAAATGAAACACAAAATGTCACCAGTACCACAGGAGAGAATTGCCACACTTCTGCTTTTGCAACTCAAATATCAAAGTCATTGAAAAACCACATAAAACCCCCATATAATCATAAAAAATTACACAAATATGGTAAAAGCCTCTTTTGCTGGAGGGTCCTATTCTCAGTGATTGGTAAAATAACCAACTATAAGTTTAATATCTCTTTCTAGAAAACAACCGATATGTGTAGCTTGAGAGAGATCTTGCACACAGATTCATGGAGGGGAAAAAAGGTCAGTTTTCACATGAAGAAAAGCCTGTCCCCTCTGCAGCCCCCTTCTCTCTCAGCTATACATGCACCCCTTCCAGAGTTATAACCTATTTATTCCCCAAACATGCAGACACATTTGATTGAATTTTTCAGATTGCTCAGTTATTACATGACATTTGCTTGGTAGCAGAAGACAAAACACTGTCTTCATTCTGTAAGGAAAAGTACAAACAATTCAAGAAGAAAGCAAGATGCAACACAGACCTGGTCTGCCAAATTTATTTATATCAGACAATAGAAACCACTGTCATAAAACATCTGGTGACGCATCCTTCAATAGCATCAGTAGGCCTTAAACTTGAAGGATAGGCTTAAAATACAAATTTATTTACCTCTGATCAAAGTGTAATGATATGAAGCAGCACCAAAGCATTCATCATTTTCCAATCTGGTGCTGACCTTTTTAACACAGTACAGCTCTGGTTACAAATTTTCAAAGGCAGCCACCACCACTGGAGACATCACTCCACACTCCCCAAGTGCACACTGACCCAGGGAGCACAGGGGGCTAAGGATCAGCCCAAGCAAAGAAGCTGGAGTTGGATTATATGTAAAGTTTTTTCCATCCTGGACACGAGAGTGAGACTGGAGCTGGTACTCTGATTCTTTTATGTTTTGTACCTAATTTTACAAATAAACGAAACCCTACACATATTAGACATCCTTCCAATTCTTGAAACACGGAGTGCTTGCAAAATTCACTCTACAGTTGGTGCAAGACTTGTTTAGAAATAATGAATGGCAACAGATTTAGTAAGAAGACAGGATCTGAGGAGTCAGGCTGGGTTTACCTGCCTTCCTGGCCTGTCAGAAATCCCTAAGAAACTGCCTATCACCTCTGGGTAGGACATGCCAGACTGCTGTGTCTTTTAAGTACGGGAAGGAAATGGAATAGAAACACAGAAAATATCACAAAAAGGGAAGTTAACTTATTTTTAAAAACCTGCTTTAGACCTAGAGTAGAGAAATGCTCATGGAAGCACTGCTAATGAACATTTATACCAGAATACAGTAGCAGCCATTGGAGCAAATGGCACCAAATGCTGTTGACATGGTAAAGCTACAGTAAACAGCAGCTGATGACTGAAAAAGTTCCCAGTTGTGACCACAAAGACCTGGGGTGAATCAGTCACATCTTTAACTTCAGAAAATACACTAGTGAAAGATAAGCAAGCATTGAAATAGAAGGAAAATATTTATTCTTCTTCCAGCTGCTTCCCTGGCAGGTAGCAATCACCAGTCCATTTAAGCCAAATCATTGCTCCTAAACTCAGTGACATCTGGTAGAAGAGGAAACTTGTAGCAAACCAGGGAGAGCAATCTACAAATAAAGCAGTATATTTTGCATCTTGTTTATTACCAGCAATGGGCACACTGGCTGCCAGATGCCAGCAGTAACACACAGATGCTGAAAGGGAAAACTTGTCTCCATTTACTCCCTGGAGAATCTGAAGAAATCAGCTGTATTCACGAAACAGGGACAAACATTCTCTTTTTCACCAGGCTCCAGAGGATTTAGTACAGTAGGTGACAAAAATCTGTGTAACATAAATTGTCAAACAAATGAATGAAAACAAAGAAAGAGCTAGAGCTGCTCACTAGACATCAAGCCCCTTAAGACACACATCATGTCACAGGGGTATGAAACTCTAATAATGGGAAATTTGTATTACCCCTGCAGAAAGCAGTTTGTTTAACACAGATATGGACTTTGGCTGGCTTTTTTTTAACATCATTGTGTCATATTACATTTCAAACTAGGATGCCCTTTGTGGTGGGACAACTCTAGCTCTCCAGTAAAAGTATTTCCCTTTATATCTCACTCATCAGTTGTGGAAGAAGCATCCTCCCCTAGAGTTAGAGTGATTTAAGAATTGCAGTTATTATATTGCAAGAAAACATTATCAAGGTTCCTACTTTCACTGCTCTCTTTATTTCCATTTCACTCTACTTTACAGTTTGCTCCTTGCTTCTACTTTCCTGCTTTCTTCAGATTACATCCTAAATATCAGCTGCCAGCACTCCAAGCTACTTACAGCCCATCTGGTGGGAAGGAATTGCTGCAGACTCTCAACTCACCACCCCATCCAACACATACCAGTATTTTATTTAATATTTTTGTCATCTAGAAATTACTGAAGAATAAATATTTTTGCAACTATCTTCTGTTGTTTAACTAAATAGCTGTTGACCTGGTCCCAGACAGAATGTTGCTTGAGTTTTATATTATGGGGAAAATTCAGCAAATCCTCTGGAGCCTTGGATGTTAGGTGTTTCTTTTCAGATGAGAAGCTTGCTCCTTGCTTCTACTTTCCTGCTTTCTTCAGATTACATCCTAAATATCAGCTGCCAGCACTCCAAGCTACTTACAGCCCATCTGGTGGGAAGGAATTGCTGCAGACTCTCAACTCACCACCCCATCCAACACATACCAGTATTTTATTTAATATTTTTGTCATCTAGAAATTACTGAAGAATAAATATTTTTGCAACTATCTTCTGTTGTTTAACTAAATAGCTGTTGACCTGGTCCCAGACAGAATGTTGCTTGAGTTTTATATTATGGGGAAAATTCAGCAAATCCTCTGGAGCCTTGGATGTTAGGTGTTTCTCTCTTTTCAGAGGAGAAGGAGTGGTAGAGCAGTGAGGCTTTAATATGTGTGACTGTAGCTAATGCTTCACTCTTGGGTGCCTAAACTGGTTTGTCACCAATTTGAGAGCCTTGTTAAGCCAGTGGTGGGTTAACACAAAGGATAAGCCAGTCTAAAAAGGAGCTACCATCAAGCAATTTATTCCTTGTGTCCTAATTCTGGAAGGGGCAGATTTATCTCTTCACATGTTGAAATTCAGGAATGGTATCTTAGACATCATCCTTTATTCCAGTGGGTGTTTCATATCTCGTTCATCAGTGAAGGTAAAACTAAAAAGTTTTATTTCTAGAGAGAAGTTTGAACAATCCATAGCAATTTCCAGGATTTCTTATATGAATGGGAAGAGGAAAGATCTCACACTTTTCTTTCTCCCCTGTGTGTTAAAACTCAGTTTGGTGTGTCCCTAGGAATGGAACATATACACACTATCTCAGATGATACAAAATCAATGAAAATCACAGAATATCTTGAGTAGGAAGGAAGGGACACAAGGATGGTTAAATCTAATTCCTGGCCCTGCACAGGACAGCCCCAAAATTACACCCTGTGCCACAGAGCATTGTCCAAACACTTCTTGAACTCTCTCAGGAAAAACAAAAAGATTTAGTGACAGCATTTTGGTGAGGCAGCAGATAGCAAAATAAGAATGAAAATCCCCATATCAAAATAAAAGTAGAATTTAAATGAGTTTGTGTATGTAAAGAGGATAAAAGTGTTGTCAGGAGATGAAACATTCAGTTGATGTATTATGGGAAATTATAACAACATTGTGAAAAGAAAACTAAGTATGTTGTTTACCTGATTAATAACTTAATTTACCTGTTCATTTGTTAATAACCTAGAAGCACCTGTTGAAGTTTGCATAATTTCATGACTTGAAACACAGTGGAAAGTTAGACCCAACTACATGGTAAGCCTCTCATCAACTTGAAGTTACATCTCAGCTTGAAGTTACATCTAAAGAAAACTTCAAATTTCTTACTTCAAAAAAGTATTTATCATTTCAGTATGAAATCTCCACTTTAAGGTTATGATGATGAGCCAAAAGACAGCTTTAAATAGATCCAAGTATATAATTCTAATAAATAGTGTATAAATAAAAGTCCACAAAAACTAGGACTTTTTAATTTCCTTGACCTCACATACTCTCACAGAGCAATGCCTCTGCCATCACACAGAGATAGGATTTGCTAATGAATTTGCTCCTGTACAGATGCCATTGTATACTTGATTTACTCTCTGCAGTGGAAGGATTAATGCAACAGCAGTTTGCCAACTCTCTGCCACAGTGTGTCACAAAGGAAGGAAACACTAGAACTATTTCCTCAGTGTACTCATCTCCCACCTGAGGAGTCAAAATGAAACTTCAACAGTCAAAATATCATAATTCCTGTCAAACACAGCACTGGGAAAAGCAGAGACTTCAGGCACATTTTATGAACCCTAATTTACCTTGTTTTATTAAAATGCACAAAGCTGGGCTGAGAATATTTTTAAGAACATAGGAATTATTCTGCTCCCAGGGGATTTGTGCATCTCTTAACTTTGAGAACTTAGAGTTTTGTCAACCTCCTTACCTATAGATACCAAGCCTTTAGTCCTAAAACTAAACCACAGCTAGTACCTTTGTAGCTGGAGCAGGTGAAAACATTTTTTTTAACCTCTTATTATTGCAGTGTTCCTTGTCAGCTCTCCATATTAAGAATTAGGGATCATCTGGGAATTCAGAAAAGAGATTCCTCAAAGATAATAAAACTAGCTGGCAATTAAATATAAGGTAAATGGATATGACACTATTAACTTGAGTCTGCAGGCAACAGCAGCCCCCCAAAAATGGAACTTTTAATTTTATCTATGATTCTGAAGTGAGGCAACCTTAAGTTAGAAAGTCTATCTTTTTCACATTATTTAAATTTGAGGGGAGACAAATTTTAAAGTCACTGGAGCTGTAAGAAATTTTAAGTTACTAACTGGAAGCTGGATTTATAACTTGTACAAATCACTGTGACAAAAATGAATACAATACACAGAGTTCTGGAATCAGCATGCTCTGGGCTGTTTGCAAGCCCCAGGGTTGATCCTGACACACTACAAAGCCAGACCTAAACCACCACAGGATAAGAGATCTTAAGGGAAGAGCTGTTGAAAAGGCTGTTTTGCATGCATAGTTTTAAAAATGCTGAGTAGCCAGATCTCCAGTACGATATAGGGAGAAAAAGAAATCAATTGCTAGGTTAACAAACCCATTTTCCCCTCTGATTTCTTTGATTTAAGATTATTATAATCCAGTTTGTTTCATGATATGAAATCCAATTTGGTATCTGAGTCTCAAGGACACATGAATGTAAAAGCAAAGGCTTTTCAAACTGATTTTTATGTGCATATTGGCTATTACTCCATGACCAAGGTCTATAAATCTCTAACTTGAAAGACTAATAGCTCTTATTGATTATAGTTTGATCATGCAAGATAAAGCAAGTGGCAATAATAAATCACCTTTATGGATTATTTGTGTTCATGAAGTGAATGGGATTAAATGTGTGTTTGACATATTTGTTGATGAATCTGATTTTTATGTAAAGATGTTTCTGTGTATAATCTGTTAATGAACTGTCACACAGAAAAGGAAGAAACATTTTCAGACTGTTTAAACCATCAGTCTTCTGTCTCAAGAGCAAACACTGGGAAATACTGGCACATAAATCATCACTCGCCCTAGAAACTCAGTTTTACATTAAGTTAATTAAAAGGCTGCATGAAAACACCACTGAAATTCACTAAATGGAAGTAACTATACCAGGAAGATTACCTGTACCTACTCTAATTGTGCATACAACAGTTTTTCTGTGATACTCTTAGGAATTAAACTCTTACATGACAATAATTTTACAATTATCACCTAGAGTCACCCAGGAGATATTTGTAACTCGATATGAAGAATAGCTCCTCACTGAATTTATCAGTTTTGAAAATTATGCTGAGATATTCAGGATTTTTCCCCCCCAAACATAACCAATTTAGCACCTTCAATTGTTCTGTGAATAAGACAGAATGAAAAACCCAGAAATAAAAGAGAAACTAAAATTCCTCCTACTTCTAAGCTCTATTACTATTACTGCCAGAGGTGGGATAAACTGCATTTGCAATATACATTCTAAGGTGATTAGCTGAAATGCTGAATTTTGGTGAAATATACACAGTACTTAAGACAGCAATCCTAAAGAAGTGCAGTATTACCCCCCTCAGTCTTCCCAAAGTCTTCTTCCACCTGACACTTGTGTCTAGCTTTTTTCCCTCCATCCTTCCTGTCCTACTTGCTCTTTTCTCTTTTGTTCATCTGCATTTTTAAGAAAAAGAAATATGGGGGTTTTGTTAGTTCATGCTTTTATGTAAGCAAATAGAGCTTGATTCTTCAGTCCCCATAAAAATCTGCTGTGTACTGCTAGGGAAAAAAAAACAAACCCCAAGATTAAGGGCCTCAGTTATGGGCTGTCTTAAAGTGCTTTTGTGGCTAAGTGACTATGTTTTTTAAACTAATTGCCACTGGCCAAAGGAACTTGGAACATTTTCCTATCAGTTTTTACAACCTTCAGTGTGTCAGAAATGCTTCTCCCAGTTTCCCAACAGAAGCAGAGGCACAACCCACCCCAGCAGCTGATGGCTCAATTCACTGCTTCCAACACACACACTTCTGAACTGCAATTCACATTTCATCCACTGCTGGAACAAAATCTTGTCTCTGAGAGAGTTGGCAGAGCATTAAGATTATACAATGTCAGGAGGTTATATTTCCATTACATTACAGATTTCAGAGAACAAAGACCCTATTATGGTAAGTCATGTCCCCAGAGAGCACTCGAGCTGTTCTCCAGGAAGCTTGAAGTTACACAGACAGCAGAGCACAAGTGGGAAGGGCATTCCAAAAAGTGGGAGAAAATTTGCCATCCCCTCCTCACCTGAAAATTAAAACTGGTTTCTATGGTATAGATAAGGTATGTGTGGATAATCACTCATAAAATCAGGGAAACTATAAGGTAAACCATGTCTGTTCTTGATTCCAACCAGGAGCTCTGAGACCATTCAGGATACTGCTCACGACAAAATGTGACTTTGTCAAAAAGTAAAAAAAAATATTTTGAAAAAGTAAGCTTAAAAAACAAAACATCAGCAGCAAACCCAGATTGTGGATGTTTAAAAAGAACAGCACATTCAATAACTTTTAACCAATGAAAACCAATTTCCTTCCTAGACAGCAATGACTGCTGAAACTCTCCATCTCCCGAATCGTTAAAATTCAAAGCAAGTGTGATAGAGTGTTGGTAAAAGTCATTAGACAGTCATAGGGAAGAGCCTGCAATCCTGGAATAACAATTAATTCAAATCAATACAGAAATTAGAAGGAAAGATTAGAAACGGCTGAAATTTACCCAGTGAGAACTAATTTATATTTTTAGCAAAATGAATCCTGATAGACAATCAGTAAAACTTCAATTAAGAGTCAAGTTGAAGTTTTCCAACTTATTTTTAGAACACAGTGTTAATATTCTGCCAATCTTCAGAAAGAAATACATGTAGTAAACCACTGTGAAAATTTGAAGCACAGCTCTAGGGCTGCAACAAAGAAAGGAAAATGTGGAAGAAGTAAACAAATGGACAAGATTAGATTATTTAAGAGGTCTGAGCAGGTTTTTTCCTATAATGTGTGACAGGAAGGCTGTACTGCAATATTTAAGCCTGACAGAAGAATCAGTCATGATATGTTGGGAGGAATGCATTTGCTCTCAGAGTAGTGATCATGAAGAGATGGGCTGGTACCTGATAGGCAGTGACATGGACAGGCTCCACAGGGGCCCCTTCCTGCTGCCCCAGCACTGCAGGTTTTGGTTACAGCTCAACACATATGCCCACAATGAACCTCAACCCATTCCCTCAAACAGAAACAGCACACTGTAAAATTCAATGCAAGAATTCAAAACAATTTCCCCTCTGGATATCTACCAAAAATTCTCATTATATAGAAAGGCTGACATGCAAAGCTTTGCAACGTTTGAGGTAATCATCTGAACTTTACCCTCAACAAGTCACACAAATAACTTCCTACTCATCTTGCAGCCCTTCTCCTGTTTTTTCTCTTCATTTGACAACAGAGAACATTCTGATGCTTTTCTTTTTTTTTTCTCTGTAAAAAAGGGCAATAAAAAATGGAAAACTCACATGCACACCAGCAGCTGACAATGACTGTGAATTATTTGAGGAAATAGCTTTTCTTAGGGTTCTTCTGAAAGCATTTGCGATATTGCTGGTATTTTGAAAACCAGAAAGCCACTACTGTGAACAGTGATAACAAAGCATTTCCTTATAATATTTTTGTTTTTACAGAGGATGACATTACCAAATACATTTGCCTAAAGCATCACAAGAGTGAATGAAAAAAAACCTCATACTATTATCTCTGGTGTGATAAAAGGTCATTCCTAAAAGCACTCCTCTGCTATGCCTGGAGCCTTCTGGAAAGAGAATGAAACTCCCAAGGAAGCTGTGTCTCTTTCCATGTTTAAAGATGCAAACAACCCCAATAGATCTGATAATAAGGACTACTGGAATTTCTAAGAAAAGGACTGTTTGCAGATCCGATCTTCTCCACATATCATAACATGAATAGGACATTTAAAAGATGAGTTACATCAGCAGTCTGCAATGTTTAGAGGAAGGACAATGCATTCAGGGAGACTTTCAAATGACCCTTGAGGAGCCATTTGCTTCACACAAATCCATTTGTGCAAACACTGACATGAAGATGTGCTGGCCAACTCTGCCTTAGTGCCACGAGTTCACTGACACCACACAGGAGAGATGTGAGCAGGAAAAGAGCTCTTCCCCCTTCCCAGCCCAGGAAATAGGGTCAGATAGCAGGAGGCAGGCACAAATGAGATTAATTGGAGGCAAGAAATATTACATGAGATATTAACAAGAAACACTTTCAGCTCACCAGTTTGTGAAACCATTACAAAATAAACACCTTCAGATTGCTCCTTTGTCACATTTTGTCACGAGTCTCCCCTCAGGCTTTGGCCACTTATGTGTGAAGCACAGAGTTATTTCTTTCCAAATTTTCAAAGTCCCAGACAGATCTTTCGTAGTGGTTCACTTTCAAGACCAGCTGTGTTCAACAACCCCAACTACTCCACTGCTGCTGCTTTTTCAAGCAGAGGTTTCCTGCTGTCCCCTTGGAGCACCTGCCTGATGATAGCACATGAGAGGAGAGAAAGGAGGGGAAATAGAGCAGCATTCAAAAAACCCCAGAGGCATCAGAGAGAACCTTTACCTAGAGCTAAATAGGGATGCAGGAGAAGGGAAGAGATGGAGCCACAAAGACTATAATGGGGTTGATGGGAGTAAAGAGAGAGAAAATGATATCTATGGCATGTGGCACAGGGAAAGTTTAAACATCTTCCTTTTCTGAAAATGTTTCTGTGACTTGGAAATAAATAATCCACTTCAACCAGTCTAACAACATCCACCACATATACAAAATAATGTTAGACCAGAGAATAGCAAGATGTTTCCACTTTCTTTTTAAACCAATTTCTTATTGATGATCTCTTCAAAGGACTTCAACTTCTTTTTTCATTCATGAAACTCTCATTAAGCTTGGACTGGTTTCTTGCACTACAACCATGACAGCTGAGCTACCTTTAAAAATGGGGAAATGCTGTCAGCACATTAAGCCTCAAGCTACATTTGCTTCACAGTCAGAAATCTGAGAAATTAATAATCCTTCTCTAGCAATTTCTAGAAATGAGTGAAAAGTTGCACATATTCTTTGGTGTTAGTAACTCACTGATGAGGATGGGAGATGAGAATATCAGCCTGGCATTTGTGTAATTGCTAAACACACAATGTATCAAGTGTTGTTAATGATCCTAGCACTTACTGAGAACTGAACAATATAATATTAAAATCATATTGTAGTTCTATCTCCTCAGAGGAGAAAGGGAAGTGAGCAATTGCAAGGGAAGACATATGACATGTCTGAACATGAAAAGCTGCAAAGTGCTCTTGTACTTCATGCAGAACTGAAATCTTAAGGAATGGTTCTAATACAAGTTTTGAAAACAGAAGGGATTTAAGGAATTTTGGTGCTATCTATCTGTTCAAGCCCTTCTCAAATTCAATTAAAAAGATTTGCTAGCAGCTGTACGTTTGGATTTCTGCCTTAGCTGAACTGGAAGCTGGTAAACTTGAAACAGGCAGCAAAAGCAGCAGCAGACAGCTTCAGCAGGGTCACAGCCTCACCTGTGCCAACTGCAGCAGAAGTCCCACACTGAAATAATGATGAGAACTCAGAGCAGATGTGAGCATGCTATCATAAGTGTGCTGGAAGCAGTGCTTAATTAGAAGATAAGGAAAATGTACTAGTACAGGAAAAATAATGAGCTCATAAAATAGAGTACATTTGGAAAAAAAAAGAATATTGGGGAGAACACCAAAGGTTACAGAACGGGCAACTGCAATTCCCAGGCTTAACCATATCTAAGTTTAGGATTGTAAAAGCATTTTTGAAGTTTCTTTAGTTAAAATTAAAAACAAAAGGCTTCTGAGAAGTTCAAGATATTTTCCTATTCCTGACATGTGCACTTTGTTCATACTTGGGTAGCAATGAAACCATAACCCTGACTGGCATTGTTCGAAATGGAAACTCTTCATCTGAAAACAGACATTGTCATCTATTATTTTCCCATATTGTCACAAAGATTCTCGCTTTGGTGTTTGCTGCCTGCACAGGTGCTTTATGAAACTTGCAGCTCACTGCAGAACTTATGGATGGAATTTCAGTTGTCGCTATTTGAGTTCTTCCTTTCCTGTTCTGCCGTTTTTGAAAATGTGGGATCATGAGTTTATTGATGGCCACTGTCAAGGCAAACACAATAACTGAATCAGATTTTGTATTCTCACTTGGTTTTTTAAAAAAATTAATGCCTACAAATCTGTGAAAACCTCACAGCAAATTTTCTGCATGTCCCCAGGCACAAACCAACCCAAGTGGCACTAAGAACTACAGCAAAACTCGTGACTTAAGTAAGTCCTGATTTTCTTCCTCATAGACCACTTATCATTTGCATTATCTATTATCTATTCTCCTTCTCTGAAAGCTCTAGATCAGGAACAAAGGAGGTTCAGGCTCTCTCTCTTGCGGTCACCTCTCCAGGACTAAAGATGGTGCTGAGAAAACACCCTCTTTGATTTCATTCTCAGGTTTGCTACATCTAGGACTGAGTTCTACAGCACAGAAACAAAATGAGAACACAGGAAATCCCATTGGGTTCAGGTTTTGCTATTTATCCTTGTCTTCCCACAGATACTTGTCCAGGCACTTGGCAGAAGTTGCTTTTTTAAAGCAAAAGCACAATCGTACAAAGTTAATATGCCGCTATCTAAAATTCATTAAATATTTAAACAAGGGATGGAATTATTGATTTTGTTCACAAAATTACACAGATTAATAGAAATTATTAAAGTACAACATTTGACTCTTGTCACTGTAGAGTGCTGCTTCAGCAATCAGGATCTGCAAAGTCAAGGAAACACTGCAGAGTCAGGGAACTTAGTAATTATCAATAAACTAATGACCATTACTAAGTATTATAAGCATTCATCGCTCTTCCATTTCCAAAATGGTGGAAGAAAGGCTGGATCTAATAACACTGACAGTTAAATATGTAAAATTTGCTAAGCTTTAAAGTATTTTGCTTTTTATTCTTCCATTGAAAATGCTGACAATTCCATAATATTTTGTAAAAGACTTGAGTATGTTCTTAAAGTTTCTTAGGAAGACAGAAACTTGTCTTTGATGTAGAACACTAATTAGCTGCGTGCTGACTTCATCATGAAGAAAAATTTATGATTTTTTCAGAAACCTAAAATTTTCTAGTCAGGTTTCTAAGGCCTATCTTTTTCCCTTATTTTAGGAAGGAATGGGAGTTATCTGAAAATCACCTAATAGGTAACTTGTGTTGACCCAAGTAGTCATCTTCTATCATGTGTAATTATACTGGGCTGTCAACACTATTCAGAGTTACCAAGATTAATATCTTCCAGGGAGGTGCAAGTTCTAAATATGGAGAATTTGTAAATTAAAATGAATAAACTGAGAAATGTATATTTAGAAAGGAAAGCAGAGCTGGGACATTTCAGCATAGGATTGTAAAATAAGCTTGAAGCGTGTCCAAACCCTCTGAATGTCGATGAGATTTGGGAAGCTATATCCCTTCTGCATCCGTGGAAATTCCCAACTTATTAAACACTGGCTACAAGTCAAAATGATCGTGGTAAATTACACATTTTTGCTTTGATCTTTTGGGTCAATTCAAACCCCAAAGTGAAGCCAAATATGTGGCTTGGAAACCTGCACCAAGGAAAAAACAGAGGACATTTTATCCCTGCAAAGAAATTAGTAAAGCCCTATGTACTTGGCTGTAATCAGAGAGAGGAAATGCAAAGCCATGATAAACAATTACAGACTAATGGCTTTGGTTAAAAAAACCAGAAAAATAATCCTTGGATGTTTCCTATGGAGGTGTTGCAACTAGTATGCAGTTTGAACTTAAATGAAAAGCAAAAACTACTAAGCAAAAACTCAGGGCAAGTCAACTTCCTGCAAACTTGGTCATGCCTGTGTTCTTTGGCTACACAATTTTAGCCCATTGACAGAAGCTGAGGCTCAAGAGTTTGCTGTCAGAATAAGAACACTGAGAACCAAACCAGTGCCTCATTATCACACCCACATAATTATCTACCATAATTATCCAGCTTTTCCAAAGCACCTGTTTGCCCTGTTGTGCAAGTCACCAGCACAGCTCTGCCCAGAGCTCTCGCAGCACCCACAAGGTGAGATGCTGCTTGAATCCTCACTAGCATTTGAGCTTGTCCCCATAGAAGAAATAAAACTTATTCTTTCCTTATGCCTCTACTCATCCTGCCTATAAACTATGTTAAAATGACAGAGCTCAAAGTAGGACTTTGGTGAAAGTTTCCCTAAAATACAGAATTCAGCCCAGGGTGGATGAGCTCTCTGCAAAACTCACATGGCGAGTTTTACCCCCGGTCAGAAAAAACTCATTATTGAAGGTGATCAGCACTTGCAGGCAATCCCTGCTGTACATCCAGTCACTCTCTAATCACTGGAGCTTTGTACAGTCCCACACTGGAAGTGCATTTACATTCCACTGATAGGCCAGGAATCAGATATCCAGTTTGTCTGTGGAGCTATCTCACTTCAGAGGCAGCACGTACTTTTTCAACAATGTAAACAGAAGATTAATGAATACGAGTGTCAGGGTGAATCAGGGCCCTGACCCAACACACTGCCTCTGCTTCTGTCTCTGCTTTTTCACTCAGACCATTAAGCAGGGCAGGGGGCATCTTGTGAGTAGCATTTTCTAATCTAACATTTTGGGAGTTCCTCAAGACTACTGAACTTGAAGTATTAGCTCTAAACCCAGTGCTGGGAAACCTTTACATGGAAAGTTCATCAAGCAGTGCAAAAATCAGTGAGCATTGCAGTTGCCTGAAACAGTTCATAGTCTGAAATTACATAAGTGATCTGAATTGAGTGAGAACCACAACCCTTGGGAGCAATTTCCAGCAGCGCTAATGAAAGCACATTGAGTTCTTTAAATCCAGAAACTGTCAGTGTTTGCAATAGTATTTGGAGCACATCTTAATGCTGACTCACAGATGCCAAGCATATTATATCACATCACCTTTCAGTGGTTCTGTTTACTCAGCTATAAAGTTCAGCATCTGGTTCCCTTCTGGGAGTTTATTTATATAGAACACCTACTTATAATCTACATGCAGAAATTAACTGTGAGGACACAAAGGACTGGTGACTAAGGGCAGTATTAATTCTGGATAGATTCAGCTATATATATATACACACAGGGCCAGGGAAAATAGATTAGAATCTATTGGTTGAATAGATTACTCAACAACTGTTTCAAGTTATGATTTTTGGGAGCTGAAATACTTCAGTTGTTAAATTATTCATGGCAGGTAGAGCGTAGATATATCACTTACACCTTAAAGCAGTTGGAAGTTTTTAAGGTAGATTTCCAAGTTTGCTGAATAGTTTTAATGGAGATGTGCAGAAATACTCTGGCAAACACTTGAAAATGTGCAGCAAGTCGTGTAGCAAGAAAAGCAAAGCCGTGCTATTATTTCCGATTCTCAAAGAAGAATCAATTTCACAAAAAGACCTTTTATAACAGACAACAATGTTACTCAAGCACAAAGCCCAATGGGTTCAAAGCACTGTTTTGTTTTTCTCATCTCTGTGTTTTGAAAAGTACAAAATGAGGCAAGTCTTGGTCCAATTGTTACCCTTTAGAATCCTTCATTTTCCTACGCTCCAGACTTGTCCCTTCTGAGAATTTTTATTTGTCTCGGTTTGAAAGACAACCAAAGTAAGGCACGAACCCCCCTTGGAATGGAGAGTATGACCACTTCCCACCAAATTATTACAACTTCAAAATTACGGGGCTTTCAGGCAAAGATATGAGAAAAGGAATAACATTTCTTTGCTAGTGTGTGTGTATAACAAGGCAAACAACAACAACGGTAACAGTAACAAGAACAGAAAACTCAATAAACAGAAAACTCAACAAAAAGTCTCTTGCTGCTTTTTAAGCTGTTTCCCCTTTGGTGCAGTTCCGGGCGCGGCCAGCAGGGGTGCTGCTGGCTCCCGGCCGCGCAGGCGGGTTTGCTCGTCCCCGCGGCTGCAAAATCCTTTTAATGTTCTAAACTCACCCAAAACCAGCACACATCGGCTGCCTGCACCGCGGGGCCGCTGCTCACGTGTCCTTTTACCCAACCACCTTTTTGATGACGTAGTGTCCATGTGTTTTTCCAAGCAATCCCTGCCTCACACACGAGGTGACCTCATGCTAGCCACACAACTTGTTCTCTGGTTATATGACCTGTTTTTTACCTCACTGTTAGCTGCACCTGTCCCAGAGAGCTTTCTGGTGTGCAAGAGTGAACAGGATTTCCTATCTCCCATAATTTATGTTTCATTTCTGAATTATTTCTTTTCCAACAAGAGATGTGAAAATCTCTCCACTTTCATTATTAACCAAAAATGCTTTGCCACCTGACAGTTTTCTTCTTGAGCTTATACATGCTACTATCAGAAAGGCAGTGCTCTGTTTTGACATTCCCTGCTATCACACAGGGTTCTTACTGCTGAGATCCCTGATCCTATTTTGTATTCACTTGAAAATTTCCTCTCTCTAAATGTGAGAAACCAAATCCCATTATGAGCTGGGGCTTGCTTTTTAGAGTTGCACCAGATTTCCCAGTTGTAAGAAAAAGTTCTGGGCTATTCAGGTGTGCTCTGACATACACATGAAATCCATGCCATACTTGGCTTGTTATTCTGTGCTCCATAAATACTGGGGGGAAAAAAAAAAGGCAAACAAAAGATGCAAACAAAAAACCAAAAATATTATGAATCCTGCAAAGGACTGTTCCATACAAGAAGCTGCGACTTCATATTTATGCTTAGAAGTCCCTAGGAAAACAGTTTCCAATTATTTTCTTTCAGCAAAACACTGTGAATGGTTATTACAAGAGAGCCTAGTATATCCCTAACTGTTTTTACCTTGAAACAGAAGGAAAATGATTTCACTGAAGGCAAAATGTAATCTATCACTGGCAGTTTTATTTTCCTCCCTAGACTCATGTGGTTGTTTCAGCGCAGCAAAATGAATCAGAATATTTTTTTTTCTATGAGTGGGATAATTCCTCTCCCATTACAGGTCTTGCTTAGAAGAGAAGCCCCTCAGTACCCATAACTAATCCAGAGCTGAAGGGAGGAGGAGTGCCGAGGCCCCAGCACAGCAGGGAGGGCCCGTGCAGGATCCGCTCTGCCCCAGCAGCAGCACCTCTCACCCAGCCTGCTCTCAGGGGATGCTCAGGTCCCCAACTGCCCTGGGCAGAGCTGCCAGCAGAGACCACTGGGAGCACCTCCTGCTCCAGGGCTGCATTGCTAATCAAACCTCTTCATAATCAGCCAGCAGAAGATTTCCAACAACAGCCTCTATTATGCACAATGGCTACCATTAAAATACTGCTTGCTAAGAAGTGGAGTGTTAATCATTACTTCATTAATGCATTTTTTACTGTATAAGATAAAATTATGGAAACTGGGATAAAAGAAGGAAGATGATTAAACTTTAAATAAATCCATGATGGTATGTTTCAAGGAAAGACTGAATTCTCTTAGTGACTTGCAACTCTATGCTGTGAGGGAATAAACTGTAAATTTGAGAACAACTGAAAAGTAATGGAGACGAAAAAAGCTGTTTTTTAAAATCTCTATAGTCAAACATGTAATAGACTTAATCTAACTTTTGATTAAGTCTGACCTTGAAGCCTGTCTTAGGAACACTGCAAGTCATTTTTGAGTAAGCTGAAATTGCAATTAAAAATAATAGAGCAAAGTTTTTTTGCTTGTATTACAAAACATTTTCTCAAACAATTCAAATATTTGCTTAAAAAATAACTATTTTGGCTATTTGTTACATCAATTAATTAGTCATCATATCACATTCACTTACTTACCAATTGTTCATTTTCAGTGGCTACGTTTGAATTAATAATCAGAGTTCTCATTAAACTGTCTTCCACATCAGGCAGCACATTAAAGATTCCACAGCAGGAGAAATGAGGCTCTCATGGGCTCACAGCAAACATGCTTTGGACACAGCTCTCCCTTTGCAGTTCAGGGTGGGGGAATAGGATTCAGAAACTCCACAGCATAAAATATATTATTTTATAGTTTCAAGTAATTGTACATTTTCTATTGCATTTGTAAACCTCCTAAATCTTAACCTGTATGAAACAAATTATCTGTCCCTGTAAACCAGGATTTTGAGGTCTATAGAGCAAGATGATAATATTTAAGCAGAAGATTTTAAAACAAACAGAAGACATTGACAGGTGTTAATGTAAATAGTTATATACTTATTGTTACATAGTTTCCAACATGTGGAAGGATTCCAGCTACTATGGGTAGGTGGGGTATTTTCTGATTTTTTAAAAAACTTTTGAGAACTCTTCAGACAGAAATGTAGCAAAATAAAATCAGCTGTGATAAATTTCTAAGCATAGTACAATTACTAAATCAAATACAGATGGCATATTAGGATATGGAGCTAATTTAAATAAGTTTCTGTTTCAAATATCACTTTGCAATTTAAAGATATGCTGGTGAGACAGCAGTAATAAAAAGCAAAACCATTTTGGTCGAGGCAATGTATATTTGCAGGATTTTTTTGTTTATTGATTTCTCAACATCTTCTGCCCCAGTTCAGGATGATGAAACTATTTCATCTTCTGATATCTACCCAGTTAGTCCCAAAGTAACTCTCAGGTGGCAATCTCTGCCCCAACCCACTCCCTTTTTCAAGGAGACAAAACTGGAAAGAAAAAGTGTTTTGGCAAGGTGTTACTGAAACAGCTTGAGGCAGTGGCGGCTGTTCAACAGAGCACAGTCAAATTCATGTCTGCTCCCTGCCAAATATACAGGAAGAATAAAGAAAACAAACAGGACAGAACAAATTAGTAGATGGAAACAAATAGACCTACCCCAGTCCTCTAAACAGTCTTTAGCTTCCCTTGGCAGCGTTTTGCAAATTAAATATAGAGGACTCAAGCAAGCAGGATAAGAAGCAGCATTGCTCTACTCATCATCATTGGTGGGGAAAGAGGAGCTACGAGCAAAGGTTTGATTTGGGTATCCTCAGCACACAAACAGATCCATAGTAAAAATACTGGGTAGGCTAGAGTAGGTTTATTATCAATTATGAATGGTTTAAGTTGCTTGTTAGCATGCACACTGAAAATATAACCCCTTCCACAACATAACCAAAAAGAACGTAAAAATGTTAAAGGTAATTACCTGCTCTATAAATTGCCCAAAATTTAAAAAGATATCTAGTTTTGACTATAGATGAAAATTAGCAGATTTTAAATTTAAATATCCAATATTAGTGGCAGATTAAAACTAATGCAGGAAGCAATTTGAGACAAACATAATGAACTACAGTTTCTAAAAAGAAAATGGATATCAAGGACCAAATTATTAAAAAGTTAATCCCATCTCAGAAGTCTAAACCCATGTAGCTTAAAGCTTCATATCTCTGATATACAGAAAGAACTACAACATTCTTGTAATAAAACTTGTTTTGGTATAAACTCATGACAGAACTTTAGGCATGGCCTACAAATTTAGCTCACTGCAGAATCTGAGAAATGTGAGCTATGATTTCATTTGGCTTCCAATAATATAGGAGAAAAACCCCAACACTATCACAGACGTCAAAATAACCATATTTATAGAGCCCTCAGGGATCAAGATCAGGCTGTAACTCCCACCAAAACCAAAACTGGGGTACTACCACAGTCAGAGATTGAGTGTATTAACAAGCTATGCACCAACTCTAGAGAACTACCAGGAATTTGATGTCAGAATAAAACTCAGCTTCCCAGAGAAAGCAACAGCCACTCTACAGGTTAAAGAACAAGAGAAGCCAAGCTCGGAAATTTCAAACCAGTCCTTTGCTAAAGACAGTTTGCCTTCAAATCCACTTAAAGTTGAACACAGCTACTAATGTAATTTGTAAGCTTAAAAGTTCTGAAAATAACCTGTCAAGTTGTCTTGGCTAAAGCCCAGCTCTGAATCTTCCTGCAAATTGGAAACTCTCTAAAGAGAGATTATAGATTCCTGCTTAATTTTTCTTTTTTATTTGAATGAGCTTTTATATACACAAAAGCCAGCATATGTTGTTTTTTTTAATAACAGCAACTGTGATACAGATCTTCAGATATAAATATTTTGCCAATAAGCCAATTTAAATCATTGCATAAACAAAGATTGTTTGCTTTCATTTAACTTTGCATTTCCTGAAATTAACTGCCCTGCCTCCTTCAAGAAGTTGATTTACATCAATTTTCACTGATGGCTGCTGAGGAGAATTCATCATCCCTGTAACAGAGTTGCCAATGCTGTCAAACATTATCTTTTCATTCTGCAAACACAGAAGAGCACAAACAGTAACTTGGCCTAAGAAACAATTCTCCAAGACTCTCTGCAAATGTCTGGTTTGACAAGACACAATTTGTGCCTGAAGGAGCAGAGGGCAAGTAAATTTCCATCCAATACTTTTAAAACAGCAGTTGAAGAAAGTATAGTATTACTTCACATTTTTATGGAAAAAAACAAACCCTCAAACCCCAAAACCAACAAATCCACCTAGGAGGGAAAAAAATTTAATCTCAAACTATCTTTTAAAAACTAATTAGAATAAAAGCAAATAATCCACTGACTTCTGGGTTTGCCTTTGTTAGTTTTCCCCCTTTAATGGGTTCTTGCTGGCAGCAAAGGTAGCTCTCATCTTTCTAAAACCATTTTCATTCAACTATCTCTATTCCATCCAAAAACTTCCACTACTATAGATCAATTAAGGAATCATATTGTGCTAAAGCCTCACAAAAGCAGCTTCTATCATTAAGACACAATTTCTATGTGCTGTAAGGTGCTTTGTAGAAAGAGCTCATGTGGAGCTTAAAAAATTCTGACATTTTCTGCAATGTTAACAAATGTTATTCTCCTATTAGAGGAAGCTGAAAAGTGAACAAATGACTTGTTAAAGTAAAGCAAAGTTTTGGAAAGAGTCCAACAGACCAGGTTCTTGTGTCCTGTTATAGTAATGACCTTTCTGGAGACTTGTCAAATGTAAGGAAAAAAATCTTCATAGCTCTGAAACCATGGACCTTATCAGAGATTGAGCAAAAATAAGTGTGCATCAGAGATGCAATGAAAGTCAGCAAGAACAGGTTAGAGGCACAGTCCTGGCAGACTAAATTTACAATTTCATATGTGGATGTATGATAATGTGTGTCCTATGCACACAGTTACTGAATCAGTGGCATTTGAAAAGCAGTAACCATGTTTTATGTGTGGGGGATTCTACAATCAGGGGAGATACTCCCTGAAAGAAAACAAAGCCTAGTGAAAATCTGAGATTTGAAACACTTGGATTCTAAGTTTTTGGAGTTTCAACATCAAGATGTGATTTTAAGCATGATATAATTTGGAAGGATGACTCTCAAAGGAGCACAACTCACTGTTTTTGTCTTTTCTTTCAATCCCCAGCTCAATTTCATGGCAATGAATGAGTTTGTTAGCCTGGGAATTTGAAGGGATGAATTACAGAGATTTTGAACTCCACTAATCAAGAAAGAAAAATATCATTACTAAGTATACTTGTTTTTAAGTGCTTTGAAAGTAATACTCAAAAATTAACTCTGCAAAACTGGAATTCACACTGACTACCTGAAATTGATATGTCAACACTTTCAAATTACCTCAGTAACTTTTTCTGCTAATCACTAGGGTTAATAAGGGCAAAGAAGAATATTAATTTTTGCTGTTAGACTCACATATTTAAAATTCTGAGATCTACAGATATTGCATTACAAGGTTCAGAAAATCATTAGAGTATGTTTGGCTGTCTTTCAACACTTTTCAGTTACTTTTCCTGCTTTTACAATTGCTTAAAATCAAACAAATAACATCTATAATATCCATTCTTGAGATAAGCTGAATCAGTGGTTCAGTTCAGGTCAGACACAAGACAATTGTTACATGGGTTCATTTTCTCAGTCTTACAGATTGGGGGTACTGTAAGGGTCAAACAATCATGAAAACCACAGTGATGTTCCATCCCTACGAGCTCAGAAACAGAGGCTACACACACACACACACACACTGGAGAAAGTTCTGTCTGTCACTGCTTGCAGCTTAGTCCTTACATTTTCCTTCAGACTTTGTCACTCCTGCACCCACGCAGCGTATGCAAACAGAAAACCAAATTCCTGTTTGGCTGTGCCTTCATCTATAATGGAAACAAATTGGATCTCTCTGAGAGCAGCAAGTTGTTGACAACAAAGCTTTCACAGTCAGAGACGTGACTGCTCAGTAACAAACATATTGATATAAATGTCGGCACCAAAGCAAGTTAGAAGGAGAAATCATTCACCCCTGAAATAGCACTTCAGATAAACACTAAAAGCTACTCTAAAGAAATAGAAATATAGAAAGAAGCTTTCTATATTTAAATAACACTCAATTTCTTCAAAGTCTCATGAAGTCTCATGTAGATTAAACTCAGTGACTATCAATCAATTTATCATATGCAGCAATTACTTAGATAATAAGGGGGTGAGCAAAAGGACCAATTTCAAAGTGTCATTTAAAACTCAAGCACTCTTTCCCAAGGCAGATAGTGAAGGTGAAATGCTGTTCTCTAGAAATCTCTTTAAGGTCAAACTATTTTGTCCAAATTAACCCCAAGAGTCCATTTCACTGGCATTGCACCAGAACTGAATGCAACTACAGGGTCCAATGGAGCAAATAGAATTATATCAACCTGACTTAAGCAGGGTTATAGAAATCTGGCACACTATTTATATACAGATTGGAGAACTTCATCTTCATATCAGGTATGTGGAGATAATTTATTGTTATAACAGATATTTTGGTGTTGTTTTTTGTTTATTTTTTCCAAAAGTTAAAAAAAAAATCAATTACAGCCAAAAATGTCTAAAAGAACAAAACTCTCATGTGAAGTAAACCTGGAGAAGTTTATTCCTCTAAAGCTGCTATGCCATATTCTGTTACTTTTCATAGAGCCTTAAGTCAGAAATCATTCCACTGAGCCTTTAAGGAATTCCTTGGCTTTAAGGAATTTAACAGAATGTTATATAGCTTAGAGGCTGAAACTGTAACATTTCATAGAGAATTATATTCTTACCATACAGTTCTATCCAAAGAGCTTAAGAAACATAAAAATGCATTATTCTATAAAAATTGACAGAAATTTAGAGCATGTTCTATAAAGTTGAATAGAATACTCAATGCAGAGTTTTTGTTAATGGCAGAGAATAGAAAGTTTGGCATTGCTAGCCACTATGAAATAAACCCATCACAATTCTTGAATAAATCTGAATGAGCAGAACACTTTCACACCAGAAAGGCTGGGGCTTTGCTTCATGTGGCCATAGCATATTTGATTCAGGGTGGAAGGTCCCCAGACCATATTTTTATCCTATCTAACCACAGCCATGTTTTGGTTTCCTGCCTTGCACATTTCTGTGTTTTTCCTTAAATGATTTTTAGTCACCTGATTTTTCATCAGCTAAAAAAATCTATAATATCTTGGTTTTCTGGCCTTAGCCAGGTAGATCACAATAGGAAATTAATTTCTGGATAATCCCTTATTTTTCATCATAGCCATAATAAAAGTAGGGGAATTGAAACTTGCACAAAATAGACTTAATTAGCCACATATTTAAGGTAAGTTCTCAGTAAACCAACTTGCACCAAAATTTATGCTTCAGAAGCTAAAGAAATGTGCATAAACAACAGAATAGAAAAAGGAATTTTGTGTCTTAGAATAGAGAACTCTTATTTAGGCTCCCCAATAGTGCTCAGAAATCTCCTCCTCTATCACCAACAAAAGGTGCCCATCACCTACAATATAATTTAAATACAATATAATTTAAAATTCTGAAAGTGTAGCTTTAAATATCCTGGAACCAGTTTTCAGGAAAGGGGAAAGACTAATAAATGGTATATATTCTTGATGCAGTTGAAAGAAATAATTACTACAGTGTATTTCAGAGACTCTGCTACTTGAGCAGACTGCCCAGACTATTGGGACAGCCCAGAGAAATACATTGTACTTTCCTACTTAGGCATTTTAACAAAGCACTTCTCTGCAGTGCTGTGTAAACACCAGGGCTCAGATGTTCTTTGTTAAATCAGGGTGCAGTAGCATTTCTCAGTTGCAGCCATCAAATACCTGTTACACCAACACCTCCTTCCAAACACAGCCGTGTTCAGGTGGATGTGCATATACAGCATTCATGGACACCTGTGTATTCAGCTGAATTTTAGCAACCAGCTGAATATTAGTGAGTATTTCTAAACCAGATGAGCTCTGAAGAAGCAAATTTACGTATGAAAATGAAAGCAATGTTGAATTCTCATTTCAGCATGAAACAGGAATTGGAAGAAAACCCCAATGTCTTAAATGCTAGATTACAGCATTTACAAGCTGTAATATCTGTGGTCTGTGTTATCATTCTTCCCTCTGCTATACATTTGTGCATAAGCTTAGTGCATTTGTTAGAAAAGCAACTTCTTGCTACAAAAGTTGAACAAAAACCAGCTCTGATAATTTCCTATTACTCTCACCCCAATATCTTTGCCCAACAAGTTTCTATTAATATCTTTCATTATTTTTCAGAAGTAATACTGGAGAAAAATTACTGACATGCAGCTTGTTGTGTAACAGCATCTGTGACACATAAATGAAGAGCGACAGTTTGAGAATAGACCAAATCATACTTATATTTGCCTTTGGTTAATTGGAATTTATTAAAAAGATGCTTTTTTACTGCAGTCTGCTGTAAAGCCAAGGTGAAATGTGGTCAGTGGACATTACTACTAACAGAAAATTATTTTTGCTATCAGAATTGGTTCAGGGAATTTGTAACTGCTTAGGGGCTTAGAAGCCATCTATAGAATGTGCTTTTCTTAACCATTCTGCAAGTTACAACCTATATATCTGCAGTTTGAAAATCACACTTCTAATCTATGAATAGTGAGCTACTTCTTATCTGTTAGGATTTCAGTCTTAAATAGTTGAAATGCTGAAGGCAAATGTGTCAGGGGTAACCAGCAGAGCTGGGGATCTTCATTCCTTGGCCTTAAGACGGTTTAGAGGTAAAGATTTTTATTTCTTAATCCATTTAGTCAATTCCAATTGAATGTAAAAGGGCAGAGTTAAGACCAGTAAGCTGAAAGCTAGATATGTCCTGAAACCCATATGAATGTACTCTGGATGATAAAACTGGAATTTATGAACAACACCCCACCAACAAAAAAAAAAAAAAAAAAAAGCCAAACCAAACTAAAGCACTTCCTATTTAATCCTTACTTTATCAAGAAACCTAAAGAAGGCTTTTCCAAAATCAATTCTAGGTGCTAACCAGCTAGACAGTATTTAATGCAAGTTATGCAAAGACTCACCTTTGAGATAACTGCTGACATAACAGAAAGGAGTGATAAAACAGATTTCCTTGCTGGCATGAAGAAGGAGAATCACTACACATTTTCCTTGAGTACTCACATGCACAGGGAACCATCCTGTCATACCTTTTAAAGGTGCCAAGCTCTGGTTGCTCGACTAGGGCTGCAGTGACTCCAGCACACACTTTGGTCTGAGGCCACCCCCCAGGTGCAGGCTGGGCAGCTGCACACACCTCAGGTGTCACCCCCATAAAATGAAAGGATTGTGCATCTGCCCCATGGGGAATTCCATGAGCATTATGGCCTTCCAGACAGTCTTCATGCATGCACTAGAGGGGCAAAGGGAAATTTCCATCATTTCCAGGGTTGCCGGAAGTAAAAAACATTGAAAGTGTCACAGTATTTTTTTCTTGCAATAGTGAGAACAGAAAGCATTTAGATTTGTGGTTGATAGTGGGATCAAATTAAAATTTTGATTTTAAAGCTCTGTCTTTGTGAACTAAGTCAAATCCTCATGTTCTGTGACAGGAGTATCTTTGGATGAGGGATACCATCACTGATTTTGACCTGTCAACATTTTTAAAGTAATATATTTTTACATTAAAAATAAATTAAAAGACACAATTTCTCTTTTCTGAACAAATATTTTTATATTTGCTCCATAAAACTTTACTATTAACAAGATGGTGAAATGCCTGTCTCTGTAGAAAGAGGCATGCTGCTGTGACACACTATCTTGTTTGCCTTTCATCACTGAGAACATTAGTGCAGTTCCTGCTGGGATAAAGATTTACAGTTTCTGAGATTTTTGGAAACAGTTAATTAGGGAGCTGCACCAAGTTTCAGGAGAAGGAAGAGCAGAACATTTTGTAAAATGTGAAATAAAGCTCCATATTCAACTCTTCAGTTCCAGCTGGAGGAGCTAGAAAGAAGACAACTGGAGAACCCTGGAAAGAAAGGAAGCCCTTTTCTAGACATGGAACAACCCACACATTGTAGAGCCCCAGCCTTGGCACTTCTGCAGTTAAATACCAGAAGAAACAGAAATAAGATTGTAACAAAAGTAATTTCTTACCTCCTTGGAGCATGCACTTGGGAAGGAAGGATCCTGTTTGAAGGGAAACTTGCATCCACAACTAGCAAAGGCAGGCAAACTTGGTTCAGAGACACAAGTTATTTTTGCTTTGTTTATGTTGTTAGAATGTGAAACAAAGTGGGACTGAAGAGAGCTTCCTTAGCTGTTGAGATATAAGTAAAAGAAAATTTTTTTTCCCCTGAGACACTCAGAAGAAACAGCTGAGCTAAAGATGAAGCTTAGGATACTTTGCAAATTTTCCTCTTGTTTACCAAGTACTGTGTCATGTCTAGGAGGCAAGAAAGGAGCAGTTGAGGTGTTTGATATCCTTAACCTCTTTTATATCTATTAGCTATCAAGCAAAGCAAAAGATGCTAAATGGACTAAAGTCCTTACTTGTCACTAGAAACAAATAATCTCTTGGAATTCCCCATTCCCCTGCTCAAATGATGCTTTACAGTTTCTGATCTCTGGTTCTTGGCCCAGAGTAATGAGATGAAAGGAGAGGTTATGAACTGAGTGGCTGCTGGAGGCCCTGCCAGGACTGGCTGTGCTCTCCCACATGCCAGGCAAGGAGCAGTGAACACGTGGGCTTCAGCAGGAATGTCACTCTAAGAAGGGCTTTCTTTATTTTTTTCTTTCTTTTTAAATGATATTACAGTGGAGTTTTCTGTCCAAAGCTGGTGGGAGTAGGCAAATACCTTGGGGACTGTTGGCCTCCTCAAATTAACTTATTAATGTCTGCTCAGAGCCCTGAGGAATTTAATTGTTAACAATAGGAACCAGTGAATGCTATAACAACAAAATAAGCTTCTGCTCCCTGATATTAATTAGGCAGAACTATATTAACAATATTGTATTTAAAAGAAGAAAAAACCCAACAGATACACTTTACAGTGTGGAAAGCTGAACAAATCTCTCCCATTCTTTTGTATTTCTCTAAATAGAACTACAAAATATCCTGAACTGGAAGTGACCCACAGGGATCATCACAGCCCAGCTTTTATCCCTTTACTGGACACCCCCAAGAATCACAGCATGTGCCTGTGACCAATGTCCAAACACTTCTTGAAGAAAAGAGAGTTAGTCTGGGGGAAAAAAAGACAACCAGAACCCCAAGCAAAACAAAACAAAACAAACAAGCAAACAAGAACAACTAAAACCCCAAAACCCAAAAAATAACCTGCCCCATCTTCCCAAAAAATCCTGGAGATTATATTCTATTTTTAGACTGTTTGAGGGAAATTAGAAAGAGAGGACTCTGAATGAGATTTGGCTCTGGAAGATGTAAGAAGAAAAGCATCTTTTTAAAAACCAACAGCCTATCATAAAATCTGTCATATAAATATCTCCAAATTAGTGAGTTTCTATAAAAACTTGGAAGTTTTCACCATTTAAAGTTGGTAGGTTGTAAAGTCATCCTTACTGTACTCTATTCAGTTTGATTTTAAAAAGCTAGAAAGAATGATTTTGCTTTACTAATCAAACAAGAATTCTTTACTGTGATCTCCATCAAAGATCAATGAATGTGTGCACATAAACCCTGGCTGAGTTCTGAGAAGCCCTGTGTGAGTGATTTGGATGTGAATAGAGCTGCCTGCTTGGCTCAGCCAATGCAGTTAATCAGATCTGCACACTGAATACTGTGCTATTTGTACTGTGCACAGGAAAGAAAATCCTTTGTAGCAGAGACAGAACTTGCACAGTTTTAGCTTCCACTGATTTCTGTAAGAGCCATTTACTGACTATACACAGCTTTAAAGGAGAGTATAGTTGTCACACCCATTAGTCTATAACAGCCAAGCAGTTTGGGAATCGATGGAACATCAGCACAGCACTGGAGAGCAAAACTTTGTTTGGTTTTTTTGGTGAATATTTTGACAGTACTATGACAAGTAAAACCTTTCAGAACAGTTAAGACAGCCGCAGCTGTTTGCATATGCATCAGGATGGATGATTTTAACAGGCATTAAATTTTCTAGAAATGCAGAAGCATGGCCAAACCTGTAGCACAAATATATAATTACATTTCTATTCCATTCCCTTTGTTCTGCCAGAATCAGGCCACTGAACCATTTAATAAACCTGGTAAAATAAAGATGAATAATTACTGAGGTTCTTTGTTTTGAAGAAATGCAGTAGGGTGTCTTTCTGAAAGCTATGGCCTTTGAGAATGATTTCAAGATAATTGCTCATAACTGTTGTCATTTACTGCAGCCTTGGTGAATACACATGTTTTGCTGCTCCAGAGCATTCAGGAGACAAAACCTCACAAACTTTGCCATAGCAAGATAAGCAGAGACTAGAATTTCCAGGATTTATTTCCTACAGTATCAAAAAATGACTGTTTCTTGCTGATGCCCACCAGCTTCTCTTTGCAACTTTGTATTTATCTACAAACAGTAGTTGATAAAGTCTCCTAGCAACTCAGCCAAGAAAGGAAACTGCCTCTTCCATCATATAGGAAAACACAGTGATCTTTGCCCCAGAATACATCTGCAAACACAGCTTCTAAAGAGGAAATTGTTAAAATATAGAAGTCCAAATAATGCTATAACAGAAGAAAATTTTACAGTTAAATTTTTCACTAGGATATAATGGTTAGCTAGAAAAGAAAAAAATAGAAAAACAGGTTGAGGGGGGCAGTGTTTGGTTTGGGTGTGAGGTTTTTCCCCTCCTTTTTTCTTTTTGCATTCTTATATTTTTGAACATGATTGGAAAGTACCTTAGCTTTAATTGTTCCTCAAAAATGGTACTTTAAGCTGAGCAGTGAGAGTAAATTTGAAGACCATCAATTCTGGTAGCCCCTACAATATATATTTTGCAAATCTGTTATGCAAGTATTAATCTACTAAATTGCAGTTCCTCTTGGAATGCCACAGTGCACTCAGTGCCAGCAATACAGGGAAGATGCTCCAACAGGGAGGTCTGGGACCTGAAAACAACACAGGTGTGATACAGCCAGTGTGTAACAGCTCAGTTACACACAGCATCAAACTGCTTGTTCTAAGTCTCAAGGTATGAATCTTGTTCAAGTCAGGAACCTACCAGTGTTATTCACTTAATAAATAAAGTAGTTTGAATAAAATAACACTGTAACATGTGTATTTATGTCATCAGCCCTGAGTGGGAAATGATGTAAGCTAAAAAGTGAAATTTTCTGTGTCAGCTGTAGGTAGCTACCTACAGATAATCCAACAGTGTTTGATTAACATTAATTACACTGCTGCAGGACTTCAGCCTGAGTGCTGGGCAGGAATAGGGCATAAACCCAAAAAGCCCTGGCGTGCCCTCTGATGCATCTCCTCTGAAAGCCATCAGCCCCACTTCAGAGCATCTACACTGCACTCTGGCATAAGTTAAAGACTGAAACATCTGTTGCTATTTTTAGTCCTGTTTCTGATTTTCTGGGGTTTTGTAGGACTCAGTCAGAACACTGATGCTATTCCAAGGTGGAATTCAGCTGTGATGTTTTACAGAGGAAAATATTTAATGCAGAAGTACTGTGCCAACTTGGTGAGTAGCAAACCTGTTAAACAAAAGGTAAATTGCATCAATCTCACAAATCATGAATTTTTCTTAGGCTACATAGAACAAAATCACTTTATGGGCACCACTGCAGTTCCAATACAAATGGCAGAGAAAGGGGGGAGATCTCCTAACCCAACAATGGCAAACATCTACCCACTCATCATCACTCTCAAAGCACCTGTTTTCAGTGACTCAAGCTAAGCTTTATGAAACTGTACAAAAGCAAAAGTACAAAGCAACACTTTCTGCAAATCTGTTCTATCAGTTTTGACAAAGGGAGAGAATATTTTATTGTCTCCCTCTCAACTCTTTTCCCCCGTTCTCTTTACAGAGCAGGGAAAAATATCATGTCAATTCTAAAGTTTAAACCAGTGAGACTAAAGCCATGGTGATGCTTTTTTAATTAAAGCATTTCTCACAAGGGCCTTGAGGTGCAGGAGAAAAAATAATAAGGCACAGGGATTGAATTTTATGCAAGTTCTTCATTGAATTGCAGACATATACAATCTGGTTTAAATCAGTTAAGGAAGGGAGCTTGAGCAGCCAGTCAGGCTCCACTCCTGCATGTTAATGAATACCCTGTAGAGCAGTCTGGTATCCTAGAGAAAACTATCAAAATGATATTGCTTTTATTATTTAGAATCAGTGCATGACACAGTGTAATGCAATATCACCTCAGCAGAACAGCTAATGCCTTGGGAAGTAGAATAGTTATATCACAAGTATCTCAGCAAGTACTTACATAAGCAAGAAGCACAAGACTGTTCCTGTAAGCCTTTCAACAGCAAGTCTGTATTTCCTTCTGAGATACTGGCTCTGGCAAAAGGTACAGGAAAAGACCATCCCAGTCCATGTCCCAGGCACTTTTCCCCTGCTGTTAGAACTAGATGTTGGCATGGTATTACTAAAAACTCAGCTTTCAGACAGAAGCAAACTTAACAGTATTCTGTAACATTTCTAATAACTCTGTTGGTTATATCAGAGTTTGTTTTCAAAGGTTATCTGAACAACGGGTATTAAAAATAACTACTGGGGAAGTGTTATTTTTGAGGAGGTCTGAAAGGTAACCCAAAGTGTTTCAAAATTGTTATTAAATGAAACACAAGTTGTAAAGATGTGATGTACTCCTGGCTTTGTTTAGCAGGTGGATGTTAACTCCAGAAAGATCTGTGTGAACTCATCTGCCAAGAAAACACCCCAAATAGCTGTGGGAAAGTGACTCTCAGGTTAGGACTGCCTGTCCTCCTCCAAGTCAGGCTGCACAACAAGTTCCACTTACAAGGTAACACTTTTCTCAGGATGGGCACAATCACAGACTCTCATTTCAAAATGCCCTTTGTGGAGCTCTGTCAGGCTGCACAACAAGTTCCACTTACAAGGTAACACTTTTCTCAGGAGGGGCACAATCACAGACTCATTTCAAAATGCCCTTTGTGGAGCTCCGGTTTGTATGACAGGCACAGATTTTGGGCAGGATCATTTATCTCTCCCTCAGTTCCCTGCTCCTAATAACTGAGACCTCTACCCTACAGCACCCTGGGACTTGCAAAGCAGACATGCTTAGTGCACTGCAAGTCTTTTTACCTCCAGTTCTTTGTAGGATAAGGTAATACTTGTTACCATGCACAAGCAGAACAAAACTGTTCTGTTTGTAGCTCTGGCTGAATCAGAGACTCTATTGATCTAATGCAAAAATTTGTTCTATGCCAAATTTCTACATGCCTTTTCTTCCCCCAGACATTACACAACATAGGGTGAGTAAGTTAGGAGATCTGCTCCTGTGCCACTGAGGTGGAAATGGCTGTTATGGCAAAAGTGAAAATATATGTCATTCCCAGGGAGAAATAGGAAAAAAAAGATTAAAAATTGTTTTGTCTGCTTCTAAACAGGGATTTAGGTTTACCTGTTTATTTCTTTAGCTAGAGAGATAGAATAATTCAAGAAACCACAGAAATAAACCAACATAGAATGCAACAGGCTAAGGCTTTTTAGCTTTCAGTAAATTCTCGGTTCTGGAGCTTCTAGGGGAGCAACTTTAAATTTCATGAAGCCACACTGCACCTTCTGATATCTGCTTTTTCAGATTCAACCACTTGTGGAATATGTGTAGTTTAAACTAATCTAGGGAACAAATCTAATTTTTTAAAAACAAACTGATTCAGAGAGGTCATTAAAAATGTCTACCATAATAAATCACAGCAAGTAATGAGTAAGAAAACAAAAATAAAATTTTTGTTTATAAATTTTATAAAAAATTTATAAACATTTAAAGTAATATTCTGTGCCTACTGATCTCCCAGATTACCTTAAAGGAAATTTTTTCCTGAATTATTTCACACAGCAGAAGCCAAATACATGGGTGCAGGTAATGTGAGAGAGAGCCTCAGGGATGGCAGACACAGTCATGAGTCCATTTCTACTATGCAGCTGATGAAATAAAAGTTAATTCCTACAGATCATGGTCTTCAGGGGCAGAGGTTACCAAGATAATGAAAATTTAATGTGGAGTCTTTGAAAGTTTGTGGCCCTATCTGATATAAATGCAGTTTAACTAAGGCAAATTAAATGTGACCCATCAGTTTAAACTAGATGAAAATCAAAAATCCTGGACCTCAGATGTTCAAATGTAATAACTCTACATGCAACTTGTTGCTGGTAATTAAAGAATTGATATAAAGAACACATTGCCAGCAAAGGTTTCTGTATGTCACTTTTGGCACCACTATTGCCAGACCATAATATGTTTGTGGTTTTTTGGCTACCACCTCAAAACCAGATCATTAAAGTGATATTTGATCTCAAAAGGAGAAAGGCAAACTCCTTTTGGACTCTGCTCACAGTTTTCTTCTCCATTACCCAAATGCACCAGAAATTCAACAGCAGTGCCACTCTTGCAAGTAGTGACAAATAACATCTGCAATGGGAATGGCAGGGAAAATTAGACAGACAGAATGTAATTACTTGCATTGGAATCTGGCCAAGACATTCAAATTAGCAACAGGACAATGAAAAAATCTTGTAAAAAAAATCTGAAGTCAAGGAACACCTGGAGTGCTCTTTTTGCTAAGCAAATGCATTATCAAAAGCTGGAGGATGGCAGCAGCAGCCAGAAGTTTAACCAGACTGTCCCTAACACCAGGTGGGTGCCACTTGTGGGATACACACAGCATGTCTGCCTGAAGGATGTGGCACCTCTAGCTCTTCCTCAAGCATGAAGGGAATGAAAAAAAAAATAAAATTAAATCAGGCTCTTCCTCAAGCATGAAGGGAATGAAAAAAAAAAAAAAATATAAAATTAAATCAGTTTCTGGACAAAAGGACTAGAAGACATTGGTAAGTGGCTGGTGACCTCTGGCTCCAGAAAGTGTAGGAAAAAAAGTCAGAAAAAATGTCATCAAAGATATAATAATTTGAGCAAGTTTTTCTTGATGCTTTAGGTTTCATTACACTTTCCAGAAGAGGTGAAACAACCACAGAAATTAGTTCTGACTTTATTCACCAGGATTAAATAACATATATTTTTTTACTATTTCATCAGCTCTGCAAATCAAAAACTAAGAAAAGAGATCAGATGCTCTGAAAATGAAACACTGTACAGAATTTCTGCTCTAACTTAAAACCCCCATCTGCACCTATGCTGCTTAAAGAGGAGCTGGGCTTAGTGGCATAATAGTCTCTAAGTGTTCAAATTAATTAGAATTTGCTTCTAGAATCAGCTTACTATCTCCCCTTTTTCTACTCTCCCTTCACTGTAAAACCAACAAAAGATGTTTCCATCATGGAGAAGTAAGGAAGCTGGAAGGACAGTGAGTAAATCAAGGCTCAACACTGAAGGATGAAGTCTGCTCCCCTTCCCTGGTTCAAATTCTGCCTGGTTGTAGCAGCTGGAAAATGCAGATTGGCACCTACTGACTGTTCCATGGTGGCCCTTCCTCCTGCCTGCAGCTCCTTTCTGTACAAGGAAGATAACAAGGTTTGTTTGCTGGGGAAAGCAAAAGATAAAAATAACTGGTGTCAGTAACTGATGTGTAAAAGTGTTGTGTTCTCTTTAGATAACTCTCGTACGAATCCAGAAAATGAAGATGGAAAAATAAAATCTAAACTTGGGCTTGGATTCATCAGGAGGCAAAAAATGAGGCTCTTAAGTGTTATTGAATCAATAATATAGTAATACCAAAAGGGTTTTTTTAGCTTTTGGTAACATTACGTGGCAGATTTCATCATGATACATTATTAGGGCTAAGGAAATGCTCACTCGGATGCAGTATGGGGCACCCTCTTGTTGGAACACTGGTTAAATCTCAGTTGGTTTGATAACAAAGGTAACATGGCTGGTGATAGCTTGAAGATGCCAAGTTATCTGCAATATTTTGTGGGGATGGATTTGGCTGAAGGAGAGAAGCACAGTCAGTAACAGAAGCCCCAAAATCTGAATCTGGTACTTTTGATAGAGCATTAGGGCAGCTCTGCAATACCACAGAAAAGTAGGAGCAGAAAAGGAAAGGACACAGGCTACCGAAAAGTAATAAAAAAAAAAAAGAAATAAAACTGCTGAACTAGGAATTCCAGCAAGAGCCACAATTATAATTTCTAAAATAACCCCAATTCAAGTAATTTCTGTGAAATTTTGGCTTGAGAGATAATGTGTTATATAATACAGTTGCACTCCAAGTGTGTGTTATCTAAGCTTATTGCTTGTATTTTGTTTACCTACATCTAGATTTCAAACCATCCAGCTCCCTTAATTTCAAACAGCAACTTTTTGATTCTCTAACCTGTAGGCAAGCCAGCATCAGAACAAGCAAACAGCTACAGATCATGGTCTGCTGGTTCTCAGAGAAGCGAGAAAAAATGCAGTAAAACTTTGAAAAGGCTTTGAATATCAGAAGCATCTTTAGCAAGCCCTGAAGTCCAGAGTATTTCTGAGTTATGCAAACCTAACGCAATAGAAAGGATGAGAGGAACAGAATAGGCTTAAAGGCAGCCTCAAAAATTAGTGCTGCTCAGAGGTTACAGGCAGCATGAAACATGCCACCAGAAAGCTGTGCCAGGAGCCTTTTCATGAGGATGTTTCTGATTTAATGTCAGCAGGGTAAGAAAAACATTGTTCTGCCATCCTGATGAGACAGCCTGAGCACACCCCAAAGAAATACTCAACACATTTCCTTCTGAGTCAACAGTACTGATAACCCAACAAACTGGCTTCAAATCATCAGAGTCCATATGTTTGCTAATGCCTGGTCATATACAATGTCACTGCTGGTACAAAACCCATGGAACCCTTCCTGCCCCTGAGCCAGGGCCAGCAAGAGCAGCCAGGTTCCCAGTGCAAGTGGATTGGAGTGGGCAAGAGTGCCATGAGGGCCAGTGAGGCAGACAGGCTCCAAAACAGGGAAGCAAGAGCTGCATGCCAGCTACCTAATTGTGGAGTTGGTGTCTGCTGGGAAGCCAGCTGCCTCCCCAGCCTTCCAGATGGAAATGAGAATGTTAAAGATAGTAGACAATGAAGGGTACATGAAAATCAAATTAAATAAACACTACTTGCACTGCAATTGTGATCTCTTCTGACTGACCTTTTTTTGTGAAAAGCACTTCAGGGTTTTCCTTTTTCTGCATGAGGTAAAAGAGTTGAGTATAGAGTATGATGAAGGAAAAAGTACATTGGAGCAGTTGTCTTTAATCTCCAATATACAACCACATATAGCAGCCATGAGGGAAAAGTTCAATTTCCTTTTGAATTATTACAGTTTGCACTTTTACATGAATCTTTTCAAAATTCTACCATTTTGCAATCTGAAATAACTGCTTGTACTTTCTTCTCTTTTTTCATGCCAAGATTTCCTCCCAGTCTTGATCAATGGGAACAAGGGCCAGCAGCTCTTTGGAGCCCCAGAAGAGGTAGGTAATTTCTGACTCACAGAACACTTAGATGATGTCTGAGATAAGATGAGCACTCATCTGAACAAGCTTTCCTATACAGAATATCAGCAGAACATCAGGGGTTGAGTTCCAACCGGCTCACTGATAATACTGATAATCAATACTTGATATTTATTTCACTGGGGCATATTTATCCTTAATTATATAATAAATCATTTCCAACAGTGTCATATGCATGTAAAATTAAGCCACATCTCCCTGTTGCTAGTACATGGTTATGGCCATTAAGCTACAGCTGAAAATGTCTGCAAAAATCTGATAAGATCATTGCTGGACTACACATCCCTGCAAATTCAGTCTGTCTAAATTATTATACAACCATCCCAAAACTCTGGATTTGACCTCTGTCATCAGAGAGTTCAGAAAGAAACATAGATATTTTTCTACATGAGGTCAGTGCCCAAGTAGGATAAAAGCTAATCCAGGTAATATCACACAGTAAGTTTAGATTTGCATGAAGAAAGATAACAGGAAAACCAGAATGAAATCTGCAGAACCACACATTAAATCTTCTTGTGGATTTTCTTAACTATTACATGGTTGTAGGAATAAGCCCAGGTTCTTTGAATTATGCTATAAGTAGATCAAAAGAGTTTTCTTACTACCTGCCTGTTGCTGACTTATGGGTCCTTTCCACAGAGATTTCTGCCAGTAAAATGAGCTTCTACCCAAGTTCACAGCTGATGGAAACTAATTGGAATGTGCCTCACCATTGGTGTGAATGAGTGCAGCCCAGCTGACCTCACTCTAATTTGAGAGCTTCTACCACTACAGATTTGCATTTAGAAATTACTCATCAAGTCAAATTCCAAATACTTTCATATCCTTTCCAATCATAGAGACCATAAGGAGTGTGTGTTCTTTGGCCTTTGAAATGTAATTATTAGTCAGAAAAATACTCCAGCTAAATGAATCTCCCTCTCATCATCTTTTATATTTTCTAGTTCTGCTTCACAATGCTTTTCCCTCTACTTTTTATTCCAGAATTCACCTTCTTCTGTTACTACAGCTGAATTTAAAGAAATTACTTTAGTATTTGATGAAATAACTAGTAAAATGAATTTCTCTTTTCCCTTTTGATATATAGTCATGTACGTATTTCAATATCAATATGACCTTGTCCCTTACTCATTAGCAGGGATCTGGCTCTAAGTTCATGTAAGCAAGATCCCAAACCCAAGCACATAAGTGAAGCAAGTGAGTGTTTGTTAAAGTGCTTTCTAAACAAAAACAGAATTTGCTTCAAATAGCAGTAGACAGCAAGAATGGAAATAGTTAAACTTTTCAGGATGCCCACTCAATGACAAAAGATTAAATTGGCTGTCTTGTAGCTAAATTAATTGGTAGGATGTCATTGATGAGTAGATGCCAAGCCCAAGTCCCCAGAGATTCTCAGACCTTTAAAGTCCTACAAATGCCTCCTGGAATGTGTTTAGAGCTCTCAGTCTGTATTGCAGGAGTCAGCCCCCTCTCTTGTCAACATGCATGCAGCTGGCAGCTGTCCCTGCATCACCTTAGAGCCTCCACTCTTCCTTCTGTGGTGGCTCAGAACTCCCTTTATTTGCTTTAGCATTGTGGAAGTTCCTTTATTTCTCCCCCCACAAACTGGTATTTATCAGGAAACCATTTCTGGCATCCAACACCTACACAGCATCCTTTCTTTCCGTTTTTATCATATCTATGACCTTAGAATGTCTCCTGTAGCTTTTCCACCTGACACTGCTGTAGCTACATGCCAGATATCTCCAGGTATAACAGATGGTGGAGGAGCTGTCTGTATTTTCAGTTCAGAGTCAATCTTTTCAACAGGTTATGACAGTTTATGGAACTGTCTTTCTTTTTTCCTGCTTTTTCTGCCTTTTCTTTATTATTAAAAAAACAAACAGCACCCTGTGCTTTGCAGCAAGAGAGGGCAATGGGAACAAGGAAGATGTTTGGGGTGGTGCAGGGTTAATTACAGTTTTGATGTGTGAGTAGATGTGAAGTAGTTCATATTACTAGGATTGAGAAGATCTGTTTCTTCACACATCTTTGTAAAAGTATCATTTAAAGCATCTGTTCATTACAATTTCTGGCCTTAAAAGCCTCTGTCATCTCATAGTATGGGAGAGAAGGGAGAGGCAGAAATCCAAGTTCTATTTAGCATCTCTTATTGCTTTTTAATGATCTCTTTGGAGTCTTAAATGATCATTTAATATCTTCTGTCATCATTTTTCAGAGTTCCACACAATCCTAAGCGTCACTGTTGGTTTTCATGGCTTTTAGCTCTCTAGCATTTCCAGGCATCAGCAAACTTTCACTCCTGTCTGAGCTGGCAAGGATAATAGTTATATCCATCACAACAGGAATTCAGTGACGATTCACTGAGCTCATCCTAAACATCCTCAATGCAGTTCATTACTTGCAAGTCCATAAAGTCTATTTTTCCTATGCTCAGTGTCAATCTGCCCCATATCAGCTCTTTTAAACCACTGTCTCTTACACTTGGAACACCAAATGCTGCATATTCCAGATCAGGGACATCAGTGCCTGTGAAAAGCCACTGCTTCTCATTTGGGCTCTTTCTTTACAGCCAGCTTATTTTATAGTCAATTAATAGTTTTAATGTCTGCTAAATTCTATTTTTTCTTTATGTGGAGTTGAAGAAATAATTACTTTTACTTAATATTTCTGACAAAAATGATACCGTCTCCTTAGCAACCTCTTCTCTTTCACCTGTTTGCCAGGATCTCATTAAAATTTTGTTATTTTCTCACCTGTTCATATTTTTATCTTTGTTAAATGAATCCATGACTGCTTTCACATGTCTCCTCATTAACATTTAATTTATTAGCATTTAATTTTGCTAGAAGTAACATGAATGTAGTTTTACATTAATCTATATCTCTTACAAGTTTATTTGAAATTAGGATCAATGCATATGCCCTTTTTTCTGCTTTTATGACTCAATGTGAGAAGTGCCCCAGAAATCTATGATTTTTAAATTTTTTTCCCCAGGAATTCCTAACATCTGCTTAGACATTTATAAACTGATTTCCAAATTCTAGCAAAGCAAAAACCAAATTATGAAAACCCATAGTTCTTTTCACAATTTGTATCCTCTAGAAAACAAACTATTAGAAATACAAGCAGTAGATACTCTGCAAAAAGTAATTACAAAGTGATGTAAATGAGTAGAAGAGCTCATTTTAGCAGCATTCAGAACACTGTGTGTGCACACTGTAAGTGCACACAGATACCTGCCCTAAGCTTAGGTGCCCCATACTGATCATCTGAAAACTGGGATGTTAAAACATTTCTGTTTTCCTCAGGGTGCACCCTTTGGGTTCCTGCCAGGAGACTGCACAGCCTCAGATTGCTGAGAATACAAATTTGGCAGAAACATGCATTGTTCTGCTGCTTTTTCTGTTTTTTTTTTTCCCCACAATTTTTTTCTATTTAGGGTTGAGAGGGAAGAAAAAAATATACCATGTGGAGGCCTGTTCAGAGTGAAATAGATTTGTGACTTTTTATTTACACTGGTCATGAGATACTTCCTCATGATATAGAAACACAGCTCCTGAAAGCAGAGACTCTGCTGAATTTCCCAGTCAGAGAACACCTCCCCAGTTTAATGGATAAAAGAAAATTGGATGGGTGAAACTTCTTCCCTTCCCTCGAAGGAAGCAAAACCTACAATAACACTGGCAAAATCTGAAAATGTAGCTTTGACCCAAACTAAATGCAAAAATGTGTAGAAGAAGAAGAAGAAAAAAATCAATATATAAATATAAATCTCAAAGCTGAAACCTACTGTTTTCTCTATTGAGAGGAAGCAATAAAATCCAACACTCCCTCCTCCGCTCCTATAAATTTAGCACTTGGCTAAATTTATTGAGCAGTTATTTCCAGGAAGCTTTTTCCACAATCATTCTGTCTCCTGTTCCTCTCACTACAGTCAGCAGAGCTGGGAGAAGCGTGACCTTCTGACAGAGGATGGCACTTGGAGGAGACAGAAGAATTAGATGACAACTGGGCACAGAGCCATCAATTCTCTAGCTGGAATATTTTGTCTTTCAAAATTTCAGATTAAAAAGTGTCAGGAGGGGTAAGGGAGAAGGTTTAAAGGGAGACTCTGGAAGAGAGAGAATGGGGCAGGGAAAGCTGCAGTGTAAGCAATTTATATAAGTCTGCAGGATCCTTTGTGTGTCCTGAATGGGAAGCTTATCAAAAAGAGCATAAAGCTGTTCTGACAAGATAACACAGTGCGTGGTATCAGGAAAAAAAGGTAATCTGTTAACAGATCCTTACAAAAGGCTTTTTTTTTTTTTTTTGGTTATATAAGTGCACTTGGGCATTCATAAAGTGAACATGGCAAACCTCCCTATGAATGGCTGAAGTTTAAATGGTTGGTCTCTGAGCAAACAGAAAATGCTCAAGGAGAAGTTGGTTATGAAAAGCAAAAACTTTTCAAAGAGCAGGATGCTGACAGGTGATTCAGTGTCTGTCAGAGATATCAATAGTGTTTTCAGGAAATATTTAACTCTTGTGATTATTCACTTTCTATGTGTGACTGGGGATTTTAGTATTTTTCATCTTCTATTTGTGTCTGGGAAATAGCAAAAACAAGTCATGTGCTCCATCTGCTCAGGGTAAATAATGATAAGCATTTTCATTTCACTGAAGTAAGACTTTTTTTAGAAACCTATGTGACATTGTTTTCATTGGTTTTATCAGCATATTTTGCCTCATATAACACCACTCCTCTATCTTCCCCTAACACTGGATGCAGGGCATGGGGCTCTTATTTGTACAGGCCTGAGAACCCCATCAGGATGAAAAAGCATAATCTCTTATATTTTAAATATAGTTTTAATCCATACTTATCAGTACAGATCTGAAGTGCCAGAATTATTCAGCTTGCTGTAATAATTAATTTTTCTGACAAAATCACCAGGGACTCTTGAGGAACTTTTTAAGGAAGTTAAAATCAAAAAATTCAGAGTGCATGCCTCAGAATTTTGAAGCAAGGAGAAAAGTTACTTGGAAGGAAGGAAGAAAACCTGAAACAGATCCAAGAGTCAGGCTCTGCTGTGAAGGAGAACGCTTATTGTGATACATAAATGTTCTCAATCAAAGTTAACTCTGCAAGAAAGTGTTCACAGTTCATGGTATCCTGTTAAGAGAAATTAAACCACATTTTCTTACATAAGAACATAAGGAATGGCCTGTTGAGTGGGATATTACTCAGTGTTGTGTTGTGCTCTGGGCAGTGCCATACGAGACAGTTTTAAGAGAACAAACAGGCTTTTCCCTTTTGTACAGTGCCTGGCCTTGCTGTTCCCTTGCACCCCATCCCTCTGTGTTTGTGCATCAGGAGCACACATTGCTGCAAGGTTCCTTTTAATGAGCAATTAAAAATTTAGTCATTTCACAGAAGAAATGTGTGCTATTGCTTCCACTCCTTGCTGACACTGCTCAGTTGTCACCTCAGCCTGCTGTGGCAACAAATTCCATTAAATTCATAAACATCTTAACAAAAAAGTGCAAAAAGTGCATCCTTTGTATTAAACCAACCTCCCACCAGTCCAACCAATCCATGGTTGTTCTAGCACCAAGGGATCTGATGAACACCAGCTTTTCATCCAATTCATTTTCATTACTTTGTAGATCTTGGCTGTGTCCCCTACTTTAGTCTTTTTTTTCCTCCAGACTGTAGTTCCAGTTTTTTTTTTTTAAATTCCTTTTAAGACCATGTCCACATCCTTTCACATTGCAGTTGACTTTCTTTGTGCTTTTTCTAACTGCACCAAATCTCAAGATGCAGAAAACAAATCTGCCTACAGCTGAGCACTCCAAGGCTTCATTTACTCACAAAGTGCTGCTTCTCTCTTGTTCCCATTTCTCTTCTGAGTGAGCATACAATTTTACCACCTTTACAAACCTCCTAACCTGCCTTTTCACTCCTCTTACATCCCTGATTTTGCTTACATTTTGTAAGCCTCTCAGTGCTTCCTTTTCCAAACCACTCAGATGTTGTATCTCGCTGAGCTCTGTCTCACACAGGACCTGACCAGACCCATCCCACTCAAGAGCAGCCTCCAGCAGCTGCTTCACGGGCTGCTGTGCCCAGGAGCACTCAGACACTTCTGTTTGTCTGTTTGCAAAGGAGTGGCAATCACAAGAAACCTGCCAAGCTACTAAAAATCCAAAACAAACCAGGTAAATTTAAACCACACAGGAGAGGCTAAAGTGGGGTTTTATTTTCATGCTCAGAAACTCCCCTGTGTTGGGGGGAAGAAAGAAGAGAAAGCCTTTGGAATTGGTAAAGCCAATTGTATTTAACAAAAGAGGATAAATGTTGAGACTTTTTTTTCCTGTAGGGTAAGGTTACCATGAATGACCCTAAACCCCTGATGTTTTCTCTTGGACTGTGAGCTTAGACTCCTGTAACAGTTCCATCTATACCACAGGGAACTAGAAATCACTTACTGCATATGTCAAATTTTGAGCAGAACTCCTTAAAACACCACAATTATCTCCACCACCCCCCCCCCAACAGTTGTACAGAAAAATGGTCTTTACTGGGATTTTTTTACAATTTTGAAGATTTTTCTCTTATAAAACACTGTTTCCATTATCTGTACACAAACATTACACTCTTGGCTTTGCCTGATTCAAGCAAGAAAATCAGCACATTTTTTATTTAAGACGTTGGTCCTTTTCTCACTTGTAGCAAAGGTTTGTTTATTTTAAGCCTTGAAGCTGTTCTAGTCAGCTCTCCTCATGCTGAGAGAAAAACACGCTTCATCCATTACTATCTCTTCAAACCTCTTAGGAGATAATTAGGCATTGCAATTGATTGCAATTTATTAATCAGACAGTCTGCTATAACTTTTTTCTTGTCTTGTTTTTAAACCATAACTTTATAGTTGTAGAAAATGACATGGAATATAGAAATCTAGCCAGATTTTCTTAAGTGCAATTCATTCTAAATAATTTTTGTTTTCTATTTATCCCTTATGTCTTGTCTAATATTTTTAAGGGATCATGGAAAAGTGCTCAGTTACACTGTTATGGCACACAGCAAATTTGTTTATACAAGAAAACAGTATTTTATCCACCCATAGTATACCACTGATTTTTCTGGCTCACGCTTTCCTGTAGTCTCTGCTGCCCAACTTTACCGTTTATGACTGATAAAACCCTCAAATTCTATCTCAATATTAATGTCTTACCATTAATTTGGTTACCAACAGCAAGTTTGAGCATAATGTTCCAGTTGTTGCCCAGATAAATATGTTTTTGTGGAATTAAGCAACAGCCATCCATACACAATTTCCTGAGGGGAATGCATATTTGGAAACAGACATATGAAAACATGCTTTAATTTAATTCTATTGTGTGTGATAGCACTAGTGAAAAGTTTTCATGACACGTTTAAGGATGCCATGGGGACACAATACACTGCCATAATATTTGTGGCATGCCCAACAGCACTCCAAGATGAAATGGTGGCTCTGATCTCTCAAACCAGAAAGCTACAGAACAAAAAGCATCAGGTCATGTTCCGCTATCTTGATTTTGTGGTCTGCCTCAATATCAGCTTCATTTTCAAATGTGTCAAACCAAGATGACCAAAACCACTCCCCTCTCTCTTCCTGCTGTACTTGAACTCTTCCCAGGACTGGAGATAATATACAGAAAACCAGTCACCCTGAAACACTGAACAAGCTTTAAAGCACAGCACTGGGGTCAAGGGAACATTGTGCTGGGCTTGGGAGCTTTTAGGACAGGGAGGCTGAAAGGTTTAAGTTTCATTTGTCTCAAGATTCAATTACCCCCCCTTTTACACCAAGGTACACAAACCATTGTTTCTAAAGTGCAGAGGTCCTTTCTAATTGGTAATACTAGACTTTACTCCTGTTTTTATCTGGCTGGCAGATATTGCTAATTTCTAGCCTACCAGAAGAAGAAAAAACCCCTCAGGTATGCCTCCCACTCCCAAATCTCCCTCAATTTCATTTATTTCCAATTTAGCTTCTCCCACATGAAAGAACTATATTGCAATATATAGTTATAGCAATCAAATGCCAGCTTCCTGACCTAATTTTGTTCCTCACAAAACCTTTTCTTTGGGTGATTTTTTGAACAAAACATCTCTCTCTCTGTTGTCATTTCATAAAAAACCTCAAACAAAACCATGAAAAACACCAACCCACCTTTTTTTTCTGAGTAGACAAAGTTATTCTGATAGAAATTTTGAACAGATATAGCCTTGACCATTTAGCAGAATGACATTTTCTAGCCTACAAATGGGAGAGATTGAGATCTGTCCACTCATTTCAAAGTCAGAACTGCACTTGCTCAGATATAAAACAGAAATTGCAATGTGAACTTTGATCCTGCCTCATCTTTCTCTCCCTCTCCTCCAAGGAACGTATTGAACATTCTTACTTCAGTTTAGAGCCATTTTCGTGTTTCACTTGGTTTCTTTTGCCTGAAGACACATATACATCTGCAGTATATCACTACAATGAACTTTTACTCCTCTAAAAGATTTTTTCTTTGCAGATCTAGAAAAGAGTAAGAACATTTCTTTCAACTACACACAAGAAAAAGTACCTGTGTTAATCACTGGTTTGGATGTGAGTCAGTTTTGCTGAAGATCTGTCAAAGATGCAGCTCCACAAGGATGAGCAGTCCTACACAGGATTGTTACAGAAAATGAGTGTTCAATTCAGTGTAGCACTTAACACTGCTACTCAGCTTTGAGTGGGGCTCGTTGTAAATCAGAATCTTCCTCCTTTCAGGTCCTCAAGGACTGAATATTCTTTAAATGAGCAGAGAAATTAAGAGAAAGCCACCAAGTTCACTTTGACCGCAGGACTATAAACTGGTGTTTCACCCCTGTTTACTTTCAGCAAGAGCCCTTATAACCCTTCTGAAAGTATTTTCACATGGTTGGTACTATGTCACTGGTCTCTTACCATCTATAATGCATATTTATATGCCCCTCTCAGCAGTATTTCACACTGGTGGCACTCTCTTACATTACACAATTACATTTTTCTTATACCTCACAAAAAAATTATCAGTGCAAACTAAGAGTAAAGCAGCAAAGTATGTCAGGACCAGGTTATGTTGATAAAAATTGCTATTCAAAGCCAAAGAATTCCTACTGGTGTCTTTGTAAAGAATCACAACTAAGTGCTGTTTTATAAAAAAATTAGCCTTTTTTCCCCCATCCTAGACACTATCTCTAAATACAGAAATCCTGGGAAAAAGCATCTTAGCGCATTAGAATATAATCAGCAACTAGGCAATTGAGCTAAAGTTAGGGAATAATCAACATCCTCATGAGAAACGATCATTTTCTTTTAATCACAGAATGTAGCAGCTGACTGTCAAATAGATGCCATTGCTTATTCTGCCAAAGAGAAACCTCTGAGCAGTTTTATTTTTATGCAGTATCTCAGTCTGAGGAGAGACACATGTTTGTGACACAGAACACAGACACAGAAGAGAAGCACACTGAGGTGGAGGTTACAATATCCTTGCAATGCTCACTCTATCAAATTTTCTATTGTTTTGCTTATTCCACGGGATTCTTGAAAGCTGAAGTTTGTGAATAATTGTAAAGAATGAGAATATCCTGTACAGAAATGAGAGAGTATAATCTTCTGGAATTTTGTGTCAGCTCACTTGATGCAAGAAACTAAAAATTCCTTATACACGCACACACATATATATACACATAGAATACACCTCAGATAGGAAGAAACATGGATATGTGAAATATTGATCTAAAATATTCTCAAATTAGGTGAAGCACATAAATTCACCACGATTGCCATTGTCTTACAATCTTCCATATCACTGTATGGGATAGATTTAAATGATCTAAGCAATAATTCCGTTCTGATAATGGGGAAAACTTTCATTTGGGAGAACATATCAACTAGATCTTCTTTACATGAAATTAATGGATGAATTTTCCAATCTCTATAAAAACAGTGGTATCAAAAGGATACTCAGTAACTAAACTGCTAATACTGCCTGCCTGAAAGTATCTGCCATCAAGAGTTAGGCCAGTCAGGAATTTAAATGCAGGAACCTAGCCCCAGGGATACAGTGCCAGGAACAGCAATTACTTTTCCAAAGTTAAAAAAAAAAAAAGGTAGAGTCAGCACTGGTGAGGTGCCCAAGATGGAATATTTTAAGCAGAATCCAGAAGGCAAAACTCATTAGCACCGTTTGTCCAGCAACTGTAAGTAACAATTGTGGAAAGAAGTTTCCCAGCCTGACAAAACTGAGCCATTTCTAGAGTGCTAACTATAATTTTCCTGTTTCTTAAAGCATCATGGATATATAACATTTCAGAAGCAGCTCTTATCCTAGCTCTCTCTCCATATGTTTTTAACTAAGAAAATACAATTATTATGTCCTTATTAGTACAATAAAACTGTTCCAATTTATATATGAAACATATATATGAACATATATCCTGTTCTTGAAGAATTTTCACTTAGCATTTGAAAGCTCATACAGGTTTTTTGTTTTCTTTACCTAGCACACTGGGCAGAAATGGAATAGCTGGTTTTTCTACATGGTTCCACAGTATAAATAGTGTTTAAAAGAAGAAATTTATAATTTAGCAGCTTGTGTAATATTCTCCAAATAATCTTTAGTAGCCATACTAAAAAGACAATCTGAAGCATGATGTGGAACAAAAACCCCACAACTTAAAAAAATATATCTCCTATATTCTTATTTCAAAACTGAACCAAAGGAGTTAAGGTAAAAGCAAAGGGAATATGCAACAGAAACTGAATTGCAGTCATCAGCATAATGAGAACAAATTGTTGCCATGTCCAGGCTTGATTCTATCTGCTCCCCTTTCCTACCTCTCACAGAAAATGACAGTAATTACTGCCTAATACTGCTTTTGGACAGTGTATGAAAAAGCAGAGGAGAAAAGGAAAGACTAGAAGCTTAAAATCTAGCAAAATAGTCAATCCCTTTGCTAGATTTTTGGCATTAATAGGACCAGGCTCACTCAACTTTTTAATTACCATGAACTTGCAATCAAGTGGAATATATTTATACCATGAAGAATCTACAAGGGCTCTAGACCTTATGAAAACTCATAGGTGTAAGCTGCTGGCAGAATTAATCTCTTTATATAACGATATCAGATTGGGTATAAAAAGAAGTTTGATTTTTTTTTCAGTTAGATGAGAATTAGAACTTTATTAATCTCTTTATGTGCCTGCTTGAAACAAATAACACTGTTGTAGTGAATAATATCAACCTGTGGCAGATCCCTTTGATGTTGTATATGTCTATGCCACTCAAAAAACCTTTGTTAGGAGAATGAGTTATGTTATCATTATTCTCCATTAACATGAAGAAATTATTCAACAGCATTAATCATGTGAAATTCTTTGCACTTGACTCCTTTCAGTGCAACAAGATCAAAACCTAATCCTTCCATTGCATCTCAGCTGGAATTTACCATATCTATCTATTTAAGAACCAAGAAAAGCACTGTAGATAACTGTATGACTTGCAAACTATATATAGCTTTTGTCTTTGCAGTGCTAGGTTATCTAAAAGAAATTAGTTACTTCAACCTGGATAAACAGATCTACAGTTCAGGGTGTTGAATTATTTTTTTCTCCAGGAGCTGATAGCAAAGGAAAGCTGCAAGGTAACACCTGGCCATGGGCAGTAGATGTGGACAAATTGAATGTACACTGCCAAGAGATGCTGATTCTTCCCTTATTTCAGTTTGTTGGCATCAACATCCTGTAAGGACCCCAGAGGGCCTGCAGGCAGGACCAAGTGATCAGGAGTGGTGCAGAACAGGTGAAAACATCCTGCACAGGGAGATTCTGGAGATCCCTGGGATCAGACAGTGCTGATCTTGTCTGCCATGGCTGCCCTCAAACCCCAGCACCTCGCAGGGCATCAGGGATTTCAGACCACACTTCACTGCCCAGGAATGCCTTTTGCTCAACTCTCACAAACTGTGCTTGTTCCTAGCCTTAAAGTGTGAGACAATCTGCCACAGGCCCAAAATCCAATCCATTTTCTCACGTTTTTCTGCCTGTGCAAAGCCCTAAACACCACTATTAATGGTGATGTGGTTCCTGATATACATTCTTTTCTACCACTTCTGAACGCAGCAAAGATTTTGGAAATGGCAGCACGTGCAGAATATACCTGTGCCATTTTGGTATTTCATGTCATGTCTGCTTCAGAGAGGTTGTTATAATGTGTGGAGCAGGCATCAGGGACTGAGCAACATGCAGTTAGGTCAGTCATGCAGAACTGAAGATCAGCAGTGCCTAAAGAATGATAACTTGTTTGCCACATCAGGACAAAAATCACTGAATGCTACACCAAATGATGCAGATGGTGAACCTATTAAAATTTATTGCTTGATACCCAGCCAATTTCTTCTACCCTGGATGTAAATTGACATGATAATCAAATGCTATAAACAAAATTAGAGTGCACTGTAGTACAGAAAGATACACTAAAATTTCAAAGCAGATACCACATAATAGCTACTGCTTCATGATTTCAAAACTTTAGGAAAAAAGTGACTTTCATTGGCATGAATTACCAAAAGCATTAGCTAGATGCCTTAAAAAGAAAAACCAAACCACAAAAATTCAAAATGTAGACATTCCACAGCAGGGATTATTTTTATTATCATGCAAACAGAAGCAGATTTATTTGCATTGTTTGAAATTTACACAATAAAAATTCAGGCTTTCCTTGACTAATGTGCTGTCAGTGCATAACTGCCTGGTTTGATTTGGCTCAAGACTTGCAAAAGCAATCAATCACTGTGAAATGCCTGACTCTCCAGCTGAATGCACTGCTTACAGAGGGCTGAGCATATGCTTTAAGGAATAAAATCATCAATGTTACCAATTTCTCTTTTCTCCCCCTCCTCAAACAACTTTTGTGCCCAGAAAGAATGAAAGCTTCCATGGAAATACATTTATGACATCTGTGAAGGACATATGCCCTTTCATGGTTCCCCTCATATTAATCTTTCCACCTGTAGAGCTTCTACTGAGAGGTGTGTAACATAGAGAGAAGGTTAAAAACTAATAGTAAGAATGATTTCTTATCTAATCTTATCTATCTTACTAATAGTAAGAAAAGGTTAAAAACTAATAGTAAGAATGATTTGGCCTAATTCAATATCACTTTTCTAGACTGGAAAAATATTCTAGTCAACAGAAATTACCCCATTCTTTTATCTGTCACCACCTCCTTTTGAAATTAATCTCTGTAACATTACAAAGGAAAAGGTTTTATGTGCCATAATTGAAACAAAGCTCCATAAAATCACACGTGAAACATCCTGTATTTCTCTGCCAGGTCTTGGTGAGACACACTTAGATAGAAGCAAACAAAACTGAGAATCTGGTGATGACATCTCTGTGCATGTGCAGGGATGTACAGAATCCTGAGATGTAACCAAGGTGAGATGATGAAATGTCAGACATTACCCTCAAAATGTAGAAGGGATGATGTCCTGCACAACCAAATTAACTTCTCTCTTTTCTGCTGCTGTGAGCTCCCCCTGCCTAAGGAGCTGCTGGTTTTGCTACCATTGACTGAAACACTGGAGCAATTCTGCTGTTGAACATTTCCTGCTCCTGCTCATCTATGCAGCTTCTGTGGACATCCTGAACCTAAACCAGGCACTCTGGAGAGGGCTGGAAGGAAAGAACCAATGAGGATGAGAGGACAAAAGAACTGCAAAAAAAATTGTTAGAATGGGAAAATCCCTTAATAGAAGTCAAGGCTACAAATCCATCCAGAAATCATAATTAAAATTTTCCAAGACAAAAATCCCTAAAAAATAAAAACAAACCCAGGTCTATAAACTGATTTTTTGTTGTATACTTTATCTTCCTTTTCTCTGCTGTTTCATTCTTTTCTTCAACAAGTAAGAGCAAGGAAAATGGACCCTGCCATCCAGTGTAGCCCAAGCAATGATGCCCCTACTCCTTTCTGCAGAAAATTTTTATTTTCTAAGGAGCTGAATAAATCCAAGACAGACTAAAAGAGGTATTTATGTTCTAATACTGTTGAAATAATGTCATTATGCTGCCTAACTTCTCATCCAAGTATTCACCAACAAGGTTCCCCAGTTTGAATAGGTTACATACAACCATGTTGCCTGGAAAAACGTGAAAAACAACCCCAGAATTTGGCATCAGAGATTTAGATGACTACATACTCTATTCCATGACAGCTATTTAAGATAATCAGAAATACTGAACTTGAATAATTATGGACTGCAATTTGTGTTTTGAATACAAATAGGATTCATTTATCCTTTCTTATCCTTAACATAGAGAGTATAATGAATAATATGAAGGATTAGGCATTCAGAAACTTACAGCAAAATTCTGTTTGCTTATCAAGGAAAAACAGTCCTACAGAACTGGCTTGCATGCTTTTTTTTTTTTTTTAACTGTCATTTAATATTTTGGCAATAAAAGGAAGTATTACGTGATATTTGCTAACTGGTAACAAAGTATAAGGGACTTTTAACTTGCTTCTATGTTCAGAGAACAGAGTATTTGGGCACTCTTTTTTTTAAATGAAACCTATGAAAATACAGAACATTACTGTCTTGGCAGAACACAAAGCAAGATTTCACCTTAGACAACATTATTCAGAAGCTTTGTCAGTCCTGAAGTTCTTCTCAGATGGAACATATTATCTGAAAGGCAACTATTTTTAACTGAGAAATTTGGTTCATAAGGAAAATTGAAGTGATCCCTTGTTTTCTTTCAAATTCTTCACTCCTATCATATAAATATTTAGTTACATTTTCCTGATAGTCAGCTTAGAGGGACAAGGATGACAAAGTTTTAGATCCAATACATGCATGTCTAGTGCTAATACACATTTGTTCACCTCCCAGACATTTCTGGGCAACCCCTTGAGGATGCTCCCAGCAATTGGCTCTGTTCAGAGGTCAGTGGCATCCTCTTCTACTCTCAGCCTGTGTAATTGTGCTTTGGTTACTGCAGTGTGGCAATAAACACAGCATGGACTCTGCTGCTGTCTCAAGACTAGGGCCTAAACCAATCCTATTACTCACACAGTATCTCAAAGTACACTAAACAACAGCTCATGAACAGCTTAAAGCATTTGCACACTTTCTTTGCAAGTATTTTGCACATTTTCCACATTTCCTATTTTTTTCTGCAGTGTAGCAAAGCAAGGTGTATCTGCTGATTAAAAAAAATTACTTAATCAAATAATATTGATGCAAACTCTATGCTCCTCAACCCACAAATTCTGTTTACTTATTAAAAAACCAAACAAATGCATTTTCATATTACATTTGGCCAAATAGGTCTGTCTGCACTCCATGCTATTTCCTACAACACACAAATACTTCTGAGAGTGATTTGAATGACCATTACCTATTTAGCAGACATAAACAAAGTTTTACTAAAGCAGTTAAGTCAGTCTAATTCCTGAAAGCTATATCCCTCTAGAGGGTGATCAAAATGCTGCTGGAAAATGAGGTTTCAGTGTTTACTGCATACTTGCAATCAGAATATATCTCTCATTGAAATTAAGCTTTTATCACAGAACATGGAAGCTAGAGACTTGAGGATGGCTTCACTTTTGATATAATTACTAAAACAATATTCTGAAGGAAATGGTTAGGGTCAGCCATCTAGAAAATCAAAACAAAATAACCCTTTCAGGTGTTTGTGGCACAATAGAGAAATATTAAAAAGGCACCATTTATACTAAACATATCAGTGTGGTAGAATGAGAAAACCTACATGTTCTAATGCAGACCATGAAGGAACTGCTCCCTTCCCCAAGGATAATCCTTTCAGCCCAGTGAAGAGCCATTCTCTGTGCCTTGCTTGGTGCTGGTTAAAGAAATTCATGGGATGTGCCAGAGGGTCAGAACTTTTTGACTTATGTTCCTCTGGAACAAGACTTTTGAAATACTCCCTGCTGCTGAATTTTAAACAGGCAGAAGCACCTGTGCCAGCCCATTTGCATTGCCCCTGGCTTTGATGGCATCACTGGCTGTGCCAGAACAAGCCCTGGGACTGTCTTCACTGTCACTGGATTACTGATCAGAACATTTCTTCTGAATAAAAAGAATAACGGCTTGTTTTGGGAAACAGTTTCAGGTCTCACTTAAAAGCAAGAGAAGAGAAGGGTCTGAGTTTCAGAGAAGCCCAGCTGAGAGGACCCTGCTTGCCAGCCCAGAGCAGGAAGAGGCTGGGTGTGTGGTCACTCAAGTGGGACAGTTCCACTTACCGGAATACTGGGGAAAGAAAACCCCCACCAGTGTAGATGATTATTTCTAGGCAACTTGCACTGTCACTTCTTTTAAGGAAAAAACCAAACCAACCCTCCCAACAAACCACCTCCATTTGAATTTCTGCTTTTGATCTACGTTTTCAGATAAGAATTGTGTTTGTGTGACAAGATACAGACAATGAAAACTGCCCTTCCAGGCAGGCTGAAAAAGGTCAGCAGCTTAATTCAAGTGAATTACCATTCTGCATATTCCTATATTAACTAATTAAGAGCTAATCATCAGGCTGTATGTAGGGGTGAGTGATACAAAACTAAGTATCTGCTGTAAGGCAAATTTAAAAGAAAAAAAGTATTTACTGGGAGGTCATGGCCATCTAATAAAGGATTTGTGACTATGTAAAATTGGAAAATAAATGGTATATTCTAAAGCTATTTCCATGTCATTAGCTTAAGTCAGAAAGAATAAAAGCAAATATTGCTTTAAAGATTAGTTTAGAAATCTGATGTGCAAAGGAGATTTTAAGGCTAGGATAAGTGCAACTGTCACGGGATGAAATCCCTGACACTAATGTGCACAAGAGAGGAAGTGGGGGATGTACCCAAGCTGGCTCTTAACAGCCAACAGAAAGCAATTTTGTTGATAAGGTTTGTTTTATTTGGATTTCTACATTTCCATTCCTAGAAGGCAATTTTCAAACTGTTAAACCAACTGCATGGATTACCTGAATGTCAACTCTTACTATTGTAACTAGCCACAATATTATTTTGTTGATAAGAAGATGTGTTGAGAACAAACACAGGCATCATAAAGTCACTTGCCCCATTAACCCATCCTTTTATATATAATGATATGAATTACTATGATATGAATTATTACGATTCATTAAATTTTAAATTTAAAAGCTAGATTTCCAAAGCATGAAGTAACTATTTTCTTCTGTTTCAGATAGAGTGATGAAATGCAAAGTCTGCTAAATACTATTATATTACAGCAAGTGACCTTAGATCCTATCTGTCTACTGGAGGTCTCAAAGCACCATAATCTGCTTCAAAACCAATTCCCACAGTGCAACAGTCAACACTAGAGACTGCACTAAGACTGCTACAGGCATGCAATCACTAAAAAGGTATTTCCTGTTTCTTCAAAGAACAATGGTGGAGGGTAATGTACTAATCAGTAATTACAGCATAATAGTTTAAAAGTTATTTCTAGAACTCTTTTCTCCCATTACCTGTTGTCCCATGTCCTGTTTTCCAGCTGCTCTATTTCCCTAATTCTCTTTGCTCCCTCAAAATAATGAAATCAATTTATATACAGATCTACTAAGTAGTAGATTATAAACTAGGACCAGGAGCTATTTTTAGATGGACTTATTCAGTTATTCAAACCACCCTAGTTAAATTTAGAAAACAGCTACATCAGCAGCATAGAGGGAAGGTTTCTGACTCAGTAGAGGAAAAGCTGAAACACTGAATTTATTCTATTTGGTCCACAGAGTCTTGGTTTGCTCAGCTGTAAAGGATTAAATAAGCCTCCAGGGTAACATTTTTGATAAAGTGCATAATGTAGGAGAGGTCCAGGTGATATTGCCTGAAGATTGTGAGAATTGTGTCTCAACTCTTGAGTGACCTAAGTGATGGCACAGACAAGGAAGCAGTAGAGAGAAGAATGTGTTTCATGCTAACTGACATCAAACTGCAGATGAAGAGCATCTAAGATTTCCCTTGGTGCCATTTACGTTGTTTATTTAATCAGGATTTTTGTCCTCATTGTTTCTCTATCTTTATAACTCTTTTAAATAGTATATAATATAAGCACTGGTGACTCTGAAAAACACAGGCAGAGAATCTCTTCTGTTCCCCACACATATCGGAGGAGATTACTGACCACATCACTGCAAAGCAGTAGTAGAGTGGTAAAATTCAGTCAGGTCTCCCATCTGTGATAGCAACACTGAGCTAAACAATTCCAAGTAAATTAGTTCTTCTAGAGTTCTCTCAGCTTCTGTAATGATTTTAGCAACTCACAAGTTGTCTCCCCTATAGTTCCATACATCCAGAAGTTTTAGAAAAACAAAACAAAGAAATCAAGCACATGAAACAACTTTTAAAATCATAATTTTGTTTAACAGCTAAAAATAACTAGACTGATAGCAAAGGAAGACAGAAGATGTGGAGTAAACGGAATTATGGTCAAGCTATCTTTGCACTCTCTGAAGCATTGACCCTGACCTTTTTGTACAAGACCATGTCCTAAAGTAATGTTTGAGGCAACAAGCCAGGGAAACAGTCAGTGATAATTGCAACTTTTGTTAGTATGAATGTGTATTTAAAAGACAATGGGGTATGTTTGCAAGACAAATTATGCCAGTTTGTGAGAGATAGTAACAGCTGGTTCCTTGGCATTCATAGACTGCACTTTTGAGTTATGTGCACAGCACCAGACCACACACAAATCTGTAAAGCTGTTTCTGGATCTTAAATCAAGTCATTGTCCCTTCAGTCAAGGTGATAAGAGTTCATCACAGATAAAAGATGATCTAATTAATGATTAGTGAGAACAGGGTTATTTCTCACCTTCCAAGGAAGCCATGAGTCACTCAAGCAGGTGAACTGTGGGAGCACACTGCCAACAGTTCAGAGACAGGTGCTATGATTATTTTTAGAAACAGAACACTGCCAAAGAAAAATATGCAGGCGAGGTTTGGAGGGGGGATTGGCATAGCAAATGAAACAGGAAGTGTTATTTATGCACTGCATTCCTCTTTGTAGTGTCCTGTTTTCTACCAGAGACACGTGACCACCATCAGAAAACATCAAAGCACAATCCTGTGCAGAGAGCCCCGTTCTGCACTCCCTCAAGTGCCTGATCCACAGCCTGCTCTGCACCCAGAGGGACTACACTGGTTACACCTCTGGGTGGGCAGGAAGGAGCAATGTAACTGCTTCTGAGAATACTGCAAGTATATGAACTGGGATCACAGAAAAGATTAATGCACTCTGAGGTATTTTACAGTAAAGTAAGCAAAATCTCAATTATCCCACAACTTCTGAATGTCAGTCTACAACACCTAGATCTCCTTCACAATGTCTGGGGAAAGAGTGAATCCCCAAGATAGCTGTAGTCCAAATGAAGCTGGTCAAAGGGGCTTCATCTATTCTCATTATTGGAAGGGGATGTTTCTCAACCAAGCTATTAATTTATGAACTAACTCGACAGTAATATCCCTTGTCCACCCATACTGGTGCACACAATAAAAGATTATGTTGTGGGACTGCAGGAGCTCCACCAAGATATGTATGGAAGACAAATGTTATTAATGAATAACTCAGGGACACCATAACTTTCAAGGGCAAAATTGGTTAAGACATAGAAAACAAGAACACTTACATAAAAAATTAACTTGCACAATGCATTTCACAGGGTCAGCATCACTCTTTCCTTTCCCTGCGAGTAGATTAATATTGTCTTTAACCTAACCAATTGTGTGCTACTTGCTTCCCTGATAGCCTTGCATGCTCATTAACACAGAATTGATTCTCTCTTCTGGCCTCTGTTACTCAATCACTTGTCAGCCTTATCTCAGGAGAACACGTAATCACTGTGGCTGAAAGGGTCAGGCTTGTCTGCTTGGCATATTTAAACATGCTCCTTGTAAGTGCACTCTTCAAGAGCAAGCAGCTTGGAAGTGATGTTTCTGATGAGATGCTGGATTGCCATGGGATTATCATTAAAAAGGACCTATTTCACAATCTGCTGGCAAATTCTGTTTATACTATTAAATTCCAGAAAATACAGATAAGCCTGGGCTGGGCTTGAGGGTGCTTTTTTTGTTCTAGGTGTGGTGATTTTGCTTTTTTCTTCTTTTTCAAAAAATCATTCGATCAACAAAAATTTTCATGCACTGAAGGCTATTCCACCAGAGTAATTTCGTCTGGCAAACTTTCTTCTTCTGAAACTATTGAACTACATACTTTGTTAGCCCATGATAGGTGACAAGAACTTAGGTAGAAAGCTAAGCAAACATGGTATCAGAGGAATCTTGAAATCATATCTAGTTATCTTTTATTATCTGACAGACTAGTGTAGAGAAAACACCTCTCTATGGATCATGGAGCTTTATAGGCAGGTTTAAATCAGACGCATTCCTAATGATACCTTCCAGAATGTTATTTATGTTGAATATTCCACAGTTAGGTCTTACAAATAACAGGCCAAAAAACATATTTAGAGCTTTGTAAATTGTTTCTGTCACCCAGAAAAATTTATTTGGACAGGAAAGCTCTTTTAATGTTAGCCTTCAACAGCAAAGTGGCTAAAAAACATGACTGAAGCCCTTAGGGTAAAATCTGTGCCATAACGCCCGATTATATCAGTGTACAGTTATCACTCAGCTCAGATATTCCTGTCATGGGTCATTAGCCAGGTGCTAAGGAGACAAATGGCAGCATTTGCCACGTGACAGCTTGCACTGTTTTTATACACAGGAGCATATTTTATCAACAAAGCACAAATAGCTCTACCTTCCTGATTCGTTATCTTCATGTTTGTAACAATTTCATTAAGGTGTGGAAGTAAATACGTTCTTATAAACAATTAGCTCAGAATTTAAAACTCTAATTACAATTCATCTGCCATAATGGTATTTTCCAGGTGTAGTTTACTATTTTTGAACTTCAAACTTTCAATGGAATTGTACAGCTCCTCTGGAACCAATAAGTTAGTGCTTTACAGAGCAGTTTAAAGTAGAGGCACCACCAATTTTCAGTTTTCCTTTAAAGCATTGTATGATAACAGATCAATGCCATCTTCTAAGTCCTTTCATTTTGCACCTGCAGCAAAGGAGTAGAATAAAGCAGATTGGAAAATGGAGAACTGGATTGGGTTTGGGATGGTTATATAGGTCAGATATAGTGTGTGCACTTACAGTGGCATTACGTCGTTTCACTCTTGTTCTGTCACATTAAAACTCTGTCAACTGCTACAGGATACCAGAGCTTGCCCAAATCACTTGAATATTTTAGAACTTGGAAACAGCTTCTCTAAATTATTCAGATGTGTATTTTTTTATATACTTAAGACCAGGATGGCTTTTAGATATACACTTACACGTGATGCTAGGAGAGAAACATGTCTCTTCTCTTCAGTGAGGTTTTTAAAAAACCACCAAACAAAACCCAAATATTTTGTCAGAATTTTAGTGTTAGTTGCAAACATTTAGTCAGATTTAACCAAAATCTTTCTAGAGCACTTAGTGGAATTGATTACTTAAAATTGGGACACAGTAAATAATAATTTAAGAAGTTCCAAGGGTGAACATAATTAGAAAAACAAACTGTGTCAAGAAATTAATTTTTCTACTCAATATTATCCAATGAATTAAGGAACCTTTAAAAAACATTTAAGGCATTTACAACTCACATTTTTCCAAGGCCTGCAATACAATATATACAAGGCCATCAATGCAATGTATGAAAATGTATGAGTTTAGATCAATACAAATTGCTGGAAAATAAATTTTACTTATACTTCTCTGGTTACTTCATAACCTCAGGAAATAATTAATTGCAGCACAGGTGGATTTGAGTAATTGGACTGAGTTAGCCTATCTGTAACACGGTCAGCAGCTTTACTTTGATTAGCCTCAGATTCCTTAGCTAGAAATGGATTTATGGAATCCAATACAGAAATAATATATTTTACAAGGGAAATAACCAGGCAAATATGGTCACTAATTAGCTGAAACATATCGTCAATTGAATCTTAAGTAAGAAACCTTCCAAGAATAGTGTTCTACACAATCAATAATTGTATTTAATACATACCCTGAAAATTAACCTCTCTCTGAGCAAGGGTTATTTATTATAACAAGTAAGCACACAGCAGTTGCTAATTTTTTAACAATGTAAATTTTTAATGTACATTCTGCTGTTTCCTCTGTATTCCTTGAAATAAACATTATATGGAACAGCAAATAAATAAGGCTGATATAAACATATCACAGTGAACTTAATGTAAAGAAGATGCAGTACTATATGGTCCTGAAATCAGAGTAGGTGTACCTTAGCATAAAACTCAGCATTTATGCCTATGTATGATATCTGTATACACATCACATCTGTCTTTGGGTTTCCTCATGGTTAAATTCAAATAAGGTAGAACAGAAATATGTGGTACATTACTGCTGAACTTGAGATGATATGGAAAAAGTCCTCACAAAGAAGCAAACCTATCCTGAACAGGAGCCTCTTAATACAGAGGTGATTGGAAAGTTTAAGAGACAATGTGGAGACAATCCCTGCATCCATAGCAAAGGAAATTAAACTTTGGCAAAGAAATCCAAGTCTCAGATAAAAAGCCTCAGAGAGCCTAAAAGAGAATAAGCATTGACTTAAAATAATATAATAGAGTCCACAAGGATAGAAACAAAGTGCAAATTTTCAAGAATCAAGCAGTGTTTGACGATGAAAAGTAATTAAGATAACTTCTAAAGATAAACTACTCAAATATTGTTACTGGGCCAAAAAAAACTCTGATCCATAGCTTGGGCTGTGAAAAAGTAATTAAGATAACTTCTAAAGATAAACTACTCAAATATTGTTACTGGGCAAAAAAACAAAAAACCAAAACAAAAAACCAAAAAAACCTCTGATCCATAGCTTGGGCTGTGAAAGTTTATGGTGGCAGATATAAATCTCTGAGTGCAAGGATTTTTAAGGGATTCTCCTTTTAAAATTAATTGATAATTAGTAATTTTCCCCTCCCTATTCTGTTATTCTTCATTCTACCTAAGAGCTGTGCTTGTGGGTCAGAGGTCCATTGGTGCTCTGCTCCCAAGCAGTGGCTCAGTATAACAGAAATTTCTATATTTTGACCACCTATTTAATGAAGTAGAATTCAATTTTCTTCTGAATCTACTAACCATTATTTTATTTGAGGAGTCCTGCTTTTACAGGGAAAGGAAATATTTCTTCTTTTCTGCTTCACCATGAAAGATTTTTTCTTTGCTGCATGCTTTGTCAGCCATACCCTTTAACACAGCTGACAATGGCTCTCTGCTGAGAACCTTTCACCCCATCAAAACTGGTCATTAGTTTTTCACTGTGCTGCTGCTTCTTTATCCAATCCTTTGACCACTTGACTCTTCTGGTCTTTTGACAGCTTAGCCAGAGGGTCTGTTGGGGAGAACTTTGTAAAATATACTTTAGTACTCAAAACAGACTACCTCAGCTGGATCTTCCATGCCAACTTTCTTGTTATCAGCTGACAAAATGTAAACGGGTTTTCTCTGAGCCATGACTTCACTTTTCAGGTTTTGCCAACTCTCCCTTTCTTTTGTACTCATCTTCATGTCCATTAATTCTACTTATTTGGCCAATATGGACACAAGACTTAAACTCCAGCTCCTGAGATACCTTTTAAAATCTCATACAGACGTGTGACATACTAGCCACTCTTAGTCATCCACACTTTTCCAAATAGAGGTAACATTCTACTCAATAGCTCAGCTCTCCCACTGTCAATTTATTGTCAACTTATAGACTAATACCATTGCTTCAACACAATGCATCTAGATGACTTCGTATTTATATTATATGGAACATAAAAATTGCCAGAAAATTGAGACCTATTTCTCACCTGAATCAATAACAGATAGTAAAGACCATAAATAACAAGGCAGTAAAGGAAGGATTAATATCTGATACATTCTCTCTGTGTACATTGAGTGTGTAGCAATTCCTGAGACAGAGGATGCGTTCAGATCATGGTTTTATAGCCACAGGTGAACTCCTTTTATATGAATTTGCTGAAGGACTCAAACTTAGTTTTTCCTGACAGAGTAAAGTTTGCAATGTGTTCTACAGAAGAAATATTAATTGCAGCAAAGAACCCCAAGAAACAAACACATTATTTTAAGATTCCATCTGCCAAACAACAGTTAATGAAAGCAATGGAGAAATGAATAATCTGTCTCCTGCTTATTTTCTCTATAATAGTAATATTCCTATAGAAAAAGCAGGTATGAAAACCACTGTCTTTTACCCCTCCTTTTGTGGGTATAAGCATGAAATATGAATAAGCATGGAAGCAGTTTAAACCTGTTTGCAGTGATGTGACTTATTTGCACAAGAAATTTCACAATGTAAAAGGAAGCACTAGTTAAAATAATTTTTCTGAATAGTGTTAACCTACAAAGGCACAACTCAAACTTGTAAGGTCATGCTGATCCAAGTTACAAGTCTTTCCTTCTTAATATACTGAGGAACCCACATAAGTTTTAGTATTACAGTAAATTTTTCAAATCCATGAACAGAATTGATTAACTCTGAGGAACAGAACACAGAGATTTGAAAGACATGAGTAACTTTTTTCCAAGTGCAGAAAAAACCTTTAAAGCATTGAAAAGACCTGACTTAGCTCAATGAACATATTGAGCTAAGTCAATGAACACAAACATCATGTTTGCAGTGAGAATGCATGAAAAAATAATAGTAACTTTTTTCCAAGTGCAGAAAAAACCTTTAAAGCATTGAAAAGACTTGACTTAGCTCAATGAACGTAAGGGTGTTTGCAGTGAGAATGCATGAAAAAAGAAAGTTTTACTTATATGCTGAATATGAAATATCAAAAAAACCCCATACTGTATTTTCTGAAATAGTGGAAACTTCCTCATATTCTAAAATGCACAAACCACCTATACATATGTTTAGAGAGAAGACTAGGAGAAAAAACCTGCTATTATGCAGTGTGGCCCTTGAATACTTTCTGCATCATGAGTAATTATTTTTATCAGGCTTGGTATTCAAGACAACCTGATAGGCACTGATAGAATTTTTATTATCAGGCAGAAGAAACCTGATAATTTGTTGGATTTTCATATATAAATAGAAACAATCTCTCCCAGTGGTCATTTCCTTCACAGGTCCACTTCCAGAATAATTTCACCTGACAATTAGAAAATTTTGGCACTTTCAAATTTACACCTCATTAGCTAAAGATCTGTGACTTCTCATGAATTGAAAATAGTAATGTTTATTGACTGGAGACTGCACAAATTCTCACTTCTTTAGTGCACATAATAATGAATCATTAGCAAGTAAAGTCCTCGAAAAAAGGCATAAAAAACCAAGGTAACTCCCTACCTCAAAGTACCCAGGTTATAAAGACGTAAATTTCATGACTATTTTCTACTGGTTGTGGTAGTAGACTTAACTTATCGTATCTGATACAAAACAACCCTTTCTTGGAAGGTTTCATGTGAATTGCTAACACAAAACAGTTTTTGAATCCCCATATGCATTTCATTGTTCCTTACATTAGTAATGATAACATTGCTGAGACACAGGGAAGAGGGGAATAGCTGTAGGGTATAAAATATCAAATACCTGGCATCAGTGCTTTGCCAACCACAGCCACTGCCTTTCAGTATTAAGTTCCAAATATCTTAACTTTTTAGAACTGTTACTCGTTTCATATACAGTGTAAAGGAATCTCATTGGTTTAAAACCAAATACACCTCAGCTCTTCATATCTTTTGTCTTTGCAGCTGTCATATAAAGAACCCCACATTACAGAGTAAGTAATCACCCTTGGTATTTGCTATTTGTTAAATAAAATTTACTGATCAACACAGACATACATGGGCAACTTCTGAAATGTTTTTGAAGGGAAATCTGCATTATCTGAAATAAAAATATTTTTATATTTTCAGAAGAAAACACCCATTTTAGAATACTTGTTATAAAAAAGACCCTAAACCAAAACAGGGCTAAATTTCCTATGGTTCAATCGCATCTTCAGTTTTCTTCAGGTGAAGCCAAAATGACAACTTAGCTTCCACCTTAAACTTCAAGTGTTCTGAAAGAAGGCTAGACACATTGACTATTCAAAAATGTATCTGGTTTTATGCCTTTGTATGGAGCAGCAATGAAACCTCTAAAAAAGAAATGTATAAATGAGAGTGACTATAGAAAAATAGTATGTATGTAAAGGAAATACTGAAAGGGAAATAATTTTTGTACCTATATTCAGTAAAAGCAGACATATTGCAAGATGAAAGTCTACAAGTGTGTTGATTTGGCACAGCCTGTTTTTCTTGGTAGCAGGGGAGGGCCACAGAGGTAGGTTCTGTGGGAAGCTGCTGGAAGCTTCCACCTTGCCCGACAGAGCCAATCTCTGCTGGCTCTGAAGATGGACACACAGCTGGCCCAATTAGAGATGTTGGTAACACCTCTGTGATGACATATTTAAGAAGAAAACCAAAACAGTGCATGTGAAGATTATCCCCAGGGAGGTGCTGCAGTTGCTGCCGTGGCCAGCTCGATGGCAGCAGGGCTGTGCGGCCAACAGCAGAAACAGCAGAAACACAGTGACTCATAGGCAAGATCAAACTCTCAGCAATGCAGGATCTTTGAATTAGTGGAACTTGTTGGCAATGGTATCTGTGAAAGGAAATACTGAAAGGGAAATAATTTTTGTACCTATATTCAGTAAAAGCAGACATATTGCAAGATTAAAGTCTACAAGTGTGTTGATTTGGCACAGCCTGTTTTTTTTGGTAGCAGGGGAGGGCCACAGAAGTAGGTTCTGTGAGAAGCTGCTGGAAGCTTCCACCTTGCCCGACAGAGCCAATCTCTGCTGGCTCTGAAGATGGACACACAGCTGGCCCAATTAGAGATGTTGGTAACACCTCTGTCATGACATGTTTAAGAAGAAAACCAAAACAGTGCATGTGAAGTTTTTCCCCAGGTGTGGGAGGTGCTGTAGTTGCTGCCGTGGCCAGCTCGATGGCAGCAGGGCTGTGTGGCCGACAGCAGAAACACAGTGACTCGTAGGCAAGATCAAACTCTCAGCACTGCAGGATCTTTGAATTAGTGGAACTTGTTGACAGTGGTATCTGTGAGCAGCAGCTTTTCTTCTAGTCAGAGAAGAGGAGGAAGTGAGGACATTTGAATGAAAACATGGCGGCACCAAGGTCAGTGGAAAGGGAAAAGGGGGAGGAGGTGCTCCAGCCACTGAAGCCAAGGTTCCTCTGCAGGCCCTGGTGAGGACTGTGGTGAAACAAACTGTCCCCCTGCAGGGCAGGAAGTCCATGGGGGATGCAGAGATCCACTCACAGCCCATGGGAGAAGTGCTCACGGCAGAGCAGGTTGGTGCCAGAGAAAGCTGTGATCCATGGGAGACCCGAATGGAGAGAGGGCTCCTGCTTCCAGAGACAGAGAGAGGGCCTTGCTTCCAAACCAGAGCAGCCTGTCCTTACAGCACTGCACCCTGTGGATGAGGGACCCAGGACATGATTGTTTTGGGAACACTCTTTGCCCATGGGAGGGACTCCATGGCATAAGAGAAAAAAGACTCCCTGAACAAACAGGGAAGTCTCAAGTGAAGAGCTGACCAAAACCCTCACACCCTGTCCTGTGATGTTGCTGAGAAAGAGGGTGGGACTGGAGGAACAAAGGGCTTATTATACTTCTCATTATCCTACTCTGACTCTGTTAATAATAAATTTGAGCATATTTTGCCCTCAGTGTTTCTTTTCTGCCAGTCCTTAACTCATGAATCCTTCATTACTTTTTTCCCTTTCCTCTGCTCAACTACAGCATAGAGTGAGGGAATGACTGTTGTGAGTGCCTGGCATTTGGCCAATATCAAACCACAACAAGTAATGACAGACAGCAGATTTAGCACCTGTGTGCCATGTAATATGCTTCCAAAACAAGGCAAAGATATTATTTCAAACTGCCTATCACGAATTAAAGAATATCCTCATAAATGACTCCGGAAGACATTTCAATCATTTTTGGCAGTATGTGATAAAAGAGACACAATAGAGAAAGTTCTAGAAAAAGAAAATTAAGAAAACTTGACAATAAAAATCAACATTTTATTGAGATAATTAAAGGGGGTTATAAAATAAAAACAGAAAAAAACCACCACAAGCTACTTGTCTGGGTTGACTAAGAATGAATTATATACCAGGCATAACATGCCCTTAGGCTATTAACTTCAAAGTGGGAATGGATTACTTAGTGTGGTACTCAATGCATAACTAGAAACATATTAGATTATGTCAAAGAAAATGCAGGCTATATATAGAGAAAAACTCAGTCACAGGAAAATATGTTACTTTATGAGAGAAGCAATAGGAACTAATTATTAAGAAATTGTAAGACTGTTCAACTCCAGTGCATTAAAAGTTACATAATGCAAGAGATTTACCTGAGGATAAGTATTTACTAAAATCACACTAATTTTGACTACAGTGCAAGCAGGCTCCAACAGAAGTTATGTTATTTTGTTAAGTCAACCCTAACAAGGCTGGCTTGTTAAGGTACTTGGGAAATAAGCACTCTCAGGATCTATGACCACTTTACAGTCATGAATGTTTTCCTAACACTCACATTTATTACTGGACTTGGGATCACAAGTAAATAACCCTCTCTCCTAATGTTCCAGCCATTTTGTAAAGATGGACTGATGTCCCTTATGTGCTATTGTGGTTTCCTATAGGGAAAAGATATATTGCTCAAGATTAGCTCCTAAAGAGAAGTTTAAAATTATTGGTAGGGTTTTTTTTTTGGTTTTTTTGGTAAAGCAATTGTTCTCTTATTTGAAAGAAGTTTTGAAACATCTTATCTAGCAAGAAAAATGAGTACCAGCTAACCATTAAAATAATTTAATTAGCAGGCAATTAACTTAAAAAAAAAAGTTTAAAATTTTTTGGAGGGTTTTTTTTTTTTTTTTTTTTTTTTTTTTTTTTTTTTTTTTTTTTTTTTGGTAAAGCAATTGTTCTCTTATTTGAAAGAAGTTTTGAAACATCTAGGAAGAAAAATGAGTACCAGCTAACCATTAAAATAATTTAATTAGCAGGCAATTAACTTAAAAAAAAAAGAAAAATATCATCCAGATTGAGAAAAAACATCCCACTGATGCCTTCAAAGCACATATGCTAAACACTTATCAACATTATTTTTGATATTACATCTATATTGCAGATACTTGGGACTTATGAGCTACAGCTTAACGGTTTTTGATAGGTAGCCTCCATAGATAGATATACACTCCCGATGTAGGTTTTCAGTTTTAAATTATTAATCTTTATCAGTAGGCTTCAGTCAACAAAAAGTCAGATTTTTCAGTCAGTGAGATGACTAGTTCTCATTCCTGCCCCAAGTTTATGTTACCAAGAAAATCACATTGGCATGCCATGCTGTGCTTCAAGTCTCAGTCCCTCTGCACTCACCTTTCAAGAAACAGCTTTTCTCTAATAACAGAGAGGAGCCACTGAAGTTATTTAAACGCCATACCTCACAACAAATTTTGATTTTGACAATCTAATGTCCAGATCTCTACAGATTAACTGATAAGTTTCTCTAACCTCTTCCAAATCTTAATAGCCTTGCATTTCATCAGAGGAGCATCCCATAAAGCTTGCTGTAAACATGTACTAGTTTGGGCTCACATATCTGGATGCCCAGAAGAATGCGCTTTGTTACTAAATGCTATTTTAAAAAAACCCAGACATTGTGTATACCTATATACTATACATATAAACCTCATTTTTGAACAACACCGTAATGAATAGGAGTTAGAAAAGGTCTGGTGCAATAATATAGAAATTGACTGGTTGTCATGGTGAATAAAGTGGTAAAGAGTAAGTCAAACATGTTTCATTTTATTTAAACTGCTATTCAGATACCCATGAAAGCATTTTTCTGTTTGGAAGAAACAGAGGTCTACAAAAATGGATTTCATTGACATAAGTACATGAAATATAATCTAAATATATTTTAAGTTAAGACAAAGTATTTACCATTTTAATATTAAAAGTCTCATGTAGAATTCCACCAGAAACCTGCTAGATCAGTAAGTTAGCTAAGGCTAAACACAGCATGCCAGTGTCTCAATATCCTAGGTAACAATATTAAGCCTGGAGCATCTTGCCTTTCAAGTCCTTAGTAGAAAGAATCAGGTGCATCATTTGCCTGATAAATAGACCTTATGAACTAATGCTGCTTAAAAGAAAATACTGTATTCTTTTCCAATGATCTGATCTATGTATCAATTTATAGATGAGAATGTAGTGGGAGTGCTACTAGACAAGGTAAAGTAGCACCACTTAACTTCCTTCCATATGCCCATGGAAAACTCAAGTGTTTTTTGCAGTCTTGATCCTATCCTACAATGCTTCTTGCTGTGAGTCTCCACTATCCCTTTTAGCTGAGAATATCCAACAATAGAAATATTTCTCTCAGTCAGTTCTAAATGCCAAATCAATTATTGAAGTTATTTAGTGCTACAAGAATATCCTGTGTTTTTCACAGTTTGGTAGTTCAACTTCATGCCTTTCATAGTACCTACAGCACAAGATTTGGTCTTTTCATTTTCTTCCAGCTGCCACTGTCAAAACACGAGTGTATCAGAGGCAGTGAAATGCCAAAAGCACATTTGGGAAAACACAGAATGTTGCCAAAGATTTACTTAAGTAGTGTATGCTGTACGAAGTCATCAGTTCCCACTGACAGCCATGATCTTGTCACTTTTATTTCATATAGTAGCTAGGGCTCTGCAAGAATCTTAATACACTTGAGCTCACAGTTGGGTAGTTACTGTAACTATAGAGAATGCTCCAGCTCCTAGTGAAGAGTGATGCCTTGCAAGTAATTGAATAAACATTACTTTTATTTAGGCTGCTTTTCATGCAAATTTGTGCAGAATAATCAAAATAATTACAAATGAGTGACTTAAATGAAAAATCTCTATAAGGAAGGAGAACAACGTCCTGAGTCATATATGAGATGTATAAGATGACAAAATGAGAACAGTGGTCATGTGATGTGCCTGAAAGGAGAAAATAATAAACACTGCAGCAAACCATTTTTCATGCAGAGGGGATCATGAAAGAAATTTTTGTATGAACAAGTTTTTCCTGCCAAGTGAGATTCAACCCTGTGATATTAGACTATAACAAGTATTTTCAAATACTTAAGTGTATATTTAAAACCTTTATCTCTCCCCTCCCAGTATATCCGCCTTTAAAAAAAAAAAAAAAAAAACAACAAAAAACCAACACTCATGAAACTGCCTGAGAAGCATTTTCTAATAAAAAAAAAAAAAAAAAACCAAAACAAAAAAACCAAAAAAGCAGCACTTGTGAAACTGCCTGAGAAGCATTTTCTAACTATATGGTACATTCTGAGTATAAAGAGGGCATGACAGACCAAATTTTAAACACTAGACCAAATTCTCTCAGACCATTTTTTTAATTGTTAAAACTTTCAAGCAGCTAAGAGCTAAAAAGTTCTAAGCTATTGCCTGAGAAGCATTTTCTAACTATATGGTACATTCTGAGTATAAAGAGGGCATGACAGACTTAAACACTACACCAAATTTTCTCAGACCATTGTTTTTAATTGTTAGAACCTTCAAGCAGGCTAAGAGCTAAAAAGTTCTAAGCTACGATGTTGCCATCTTATTGCAAAGGTTTCGTACCTTCTTGGTGATTTCTCATGGGCAACTCCTCACAGCACTGACTCCTTCTTCTTCTTAGCACCGCCAACAAACTCCATTTAACTTCTGGACCCGCCAACCTACTCTTTTACAATACCCATCCTGACTGGATCCAGCTGTGGCCTGTTAAGGTCAGGCCTGTTCCTAATTCAGCTGTAACTCCTTAGGGGTGAGATTGCCTTCATCACTATCTCTATTTTCCTACATTCCACCTATCCACGCTATGATCTCCTGACATGGACACTTGAAGTAAACGTTTGATTTCTCTGATGGTTTGGATGATTTGCTCAAAGCAGTACATTAGATTTCAGCTCACAGTTTGGTATCATTCCACTGGCTTCTGAACCACCAAGACCACAGGAAAAAAAGTAAAAATCTTTATAACTAAAGGAAACATGACATAAACAAAAGTTGGATGGAACAATCAAAAGACAAAGCTATGTTTTTTTCATTGTGACTTCTGACCTTAACATCATTCTGAGCTCTTTGCAAAAATGCTGCTGAACAGACAACACTATTATTACACCTTTTCACTCAGTGCAGTAATAGAATCCATTGCTGGATCTTCAGATCTTTTGCTCATGGAGAGTAAGGGCTGTTACACACAATATTATTAATTCTGAGTGTTTCAAATATATACCTGTATTTTTATATGTTGTAAATTTAAGAGCTATTTTAAACAATATAAAGCAATGCAAGAAATTGAAAACCTTGCAGGTGCAATAGAACTGGAAGACTGGATACTAAGTTGGAGACTGCAAGATCCTTGGGCTCAGGTGGGATTTACACCTTTTACAATTTATAGTGGATTTTTTATCCAAATTGTACTAACTTCCAAAAGAAATTAATATTTGTTTCTGGGTATAAAGTAGAAGAGCTCTGTATCTTTCAGGGTGAATTTCTGACTCCCCCATCCCCAAATATTTAACTTCAAATTGTTATTTAAAATTGAGAAAAAAAAGAATGGGTCTCACATGTAGAACTTATTTTTTTGGTAACTAAATATTTCAAAGTCTGTCAAATTATATGGTCTCTCATCAATTACAACTTAATACAAAAAAAGCTTGATGATATATGTCAGCCAAAATTCTATTCCTTTTAGGAAGCAGCATTTCAGTCAAAGTACTTTTTAGCTCTGCTGAGTGAAGGCTGTTTCAGAGAAGTTATCAGCTTCATAATCCTATAATCCTGCAGAGGAATGGGAAACCATCACTTAGCAGGTTACAAGCACAGCTCATTGAAACACAGCATGCTCTGGCCACCATCAGTCACAGCTTAGAGCATCCAAAGGGAATAAAACTGCTGTACAACCCTGACAATAAATGTACATATTAACACATGTACACCCACAGAGCTTTTCAATGCTGAGGTACTATTTCTCAAATTCAGTGCAGACTGACCCAGCTTAAGGTCTAGAAAAGGCAAAAAACTTTGACAGCTTGCATTTAGAGGAATGTTGGATTTTTGTTAGATTGGATGGTTTTTCACTAGGTGGATCCTCTGCTCAGGATTAAAAATAAAAAATCAGTTTCTATATGTACACAAGATGCATAAAATAGAGAAATTAGGAAAATATTGTAGCTGGACAAGACACTTGAAGGCCCTGGCAAAACCCCAGGGGCAGCAAATTGATATTTGATCCTTCCCTCTCAATGCCTGACTCTTAAAGAACTCACAAGAAGTCAGAGATTAGCAAGGTGAATGTGCGTTTACTTAGATTTCTTTCTGAGTTTTCCCCTCATGAGTGCCTTACTGCAAAACCTACAGTGTCTGGCAGTCCTATAACAAATGACCAAGAGGACTCATGCAGAACATCCACTCAAAGTAATCAAGTACTCAGGACAGAAGCAGTGGCTCAGGAGCAAGGCATTACATCTTTGGCGTTTGCTCAGTTTTAATCTCTGGAAATAAAAACTTGAAAAGAAGACCAATGAAGTAATAATTTTACCCATTATTAATTTATTCATGATCTTATTTCAGAGACATACTAAAATCTTAAATTAAGGTTCTATTGGAACATATATGAACAAAAATATGCCACAAACAGCCTTCCATTCATCCACTCAAAATCAGGTCTATTTGTTTTTTTTGACAGATGGAAAATTTTATTGGTCTTTGGACTTATGAAGCCGATTCAGCTCCAGTGAGGGAAATGGAATTTTGTTGCCCAGTCCACAAATAAGTTCCCATTTATACAAGGCAGGTTTTTTAACTTAGGAAAAAATTGCCAGGAATCGGATGTTCTGTGGGGTTTCCCGTCCAAAAAAGTAAAAATAGGATGAATCCACTTTGATTTTATTTAATGAAAAAACATAACGTGATCTGAAACAACTATGCAGGGAAGTATTTTTTTACAAATTTACAGAGCTCCTTGCAGTACTACATTTTAGTTGTGACAGTGCTAGTCCCAGCTGTGTGAATGCCTGTTTCCCAAGCTCGTGTTGCATGTACCATTTTCAAATACAGTTCAACTTCATCAATATTCAAAAACAGCCTCCAGAATATATTTGGTCCTTTATATTCTAGTGGGCTTTAAAACTTTGTTTAAAGGCTTCTTCTGTCTGTTTTTATTTTGGAATTTAATTTAGTCATGGAAGGTTAATTAGTCTTCAGATTTATAATTAGAGCAGTGAGTCAGCTCTTCCCATCCTGTGGTATGGCCAGTTTTATAGTAGAGTCTCAAAAGAAGAGAATGCAATTCATATTTTTATGCAAATATCCTAACAGCTTTAAATGAAATGGAGATGGAAATCTTTTCAGCTCTTGTCTGTGTAAGAATCTGATGCCAAAATATTTCATTGGAAGCACTAGAAAGAATACAAAGCATTCTCCACATCCCTTATGTATATTCTTACATCCTTTTATATGGGGAACTCTTTGCACAAGTGGGGAGTTCATTCCTGAAGGGAGGGGAAGCCTTCACTTTCTCTAAGCAAACTGTTGTGCACTGTTTTTTACAGACACCCCAAATATTTCACAAAAACACATTAAATTCATCAGCTTTTAATAAAACATTATGGTAGAGATTTCCTGCAACTTAAATATTTTTACTCAACTGATAATGAAGTACTTCAATAAGCTTATTTTGCAGGAAATCTTTTTGTAATTTAAGCAGAAAGGAAATCAGTCTATTGTCAGAATTGCTGGAATTTAAATCCAATATTCAATCAGATCTTGAAATTTATCTATTAACCATAAAAGAACAAAATCCTCAGTTATGCTCTTATCTAATATGGTCTGGTTTATTTCAGGTCACATTAGGAGGAAAATAAGAAATCCTTGGGGCTCAGTAAAGAATCAAATAAACTACAGACAATGGATGCATTCCTTATACAGAATAGGCTGCTAAGATTCAGCAAAATTATGGCTGAATCAAAAAGATAAAGTTATTCTCTCATCAGATGTAATGTTATACAACCAAAGGAGAATATTTATGCAGACAGTTAGATTTAACACTGCATGGGGAGAAATGTCTTTGGACATTCAATTCTTGTTAGAGTAATGTCTGAGAATGTCCAGAGTAAAAATTCAAAAAGACAAATGCAGAAGGATTTGTCAGATTTTTCCCACTGTATGCATTATGAATGTGTATAGATTGCATTTTTATATGTATTACATTTTTTATATTTCCTGTAATAAACTTCATGCTAGGAGTACTTATCTCACCAGAGTTTGACCAGCTCAGCTGCCCCTGTAAGTGTCCTCAACTGGGAAGTGAGAATTGCTTTTTGGGAGTGACCCATTGCCTTCAAAGCCAGTATCCAACAGACACAGGACAAATCACTGATGAAGACATATCCTTCTCCCCACTGATTATAGTGGGAGTCTAGACTAAATGCTTCATTTGTGCATGTCTAGAAAAGACATCTGTAAAATGCAATTTCTATTAAAAATTATTTGGGAACAGAACACTAACTAGTTTAATTGATGAAGGCCAATTGGATATGAGAAAGCACTGAAGCAGAATTAGTTGCAAATACAACCTTGGAGGTCATGGAATTTCAACTTGTTCAGAATTCATTTTCTCTACTCCTTAAACTTGAAAATAATGAGCCCCTAAAACAAAGAATAGGCTAGAAAGTAAAAGTTCCCTGACAGCAAGAAACTGACAGCTGATTTTCAGACATCACATAACATTTCTTCAGATAACTCCATAAGAAATGTAAAAAAAAATTATAAGACAATTCTGAAAACAAAAGGGCATTAATTTTTTTTTCTGAGCCTACTTGATCAAATCTAGTTGGGAGGAAATGTATTATGGCCTTAATAAACAAGAAAAAGTGCCTGTATATGTGTCTGCTTTCATGCAAAATTTTGAAAGAAAAGAATAACTACAGCCACATCCCGAACAAGCAGAGAGATCTCCTTCAGAAGGGTTGCTACAGATGAAGTAGAAAGTGGATGGAGGATCTAATGATCTAACAAAATTTTCCTATGAGTTTTGCTTTACCAATTTGGAGATAAGTACTCTAAAATGGAGCAAAATTGTGCCTCCTGAAGTCTCTAGTGTTGCACAGTGGGACTGGAGTGCTATCAGAACGACAGAAAAGCAGATAAAATGTCACCATTATGCTTCTACATTCAGTGAAGCAGTGACAGAAGCACTATGCCTTCTAAAATCTTAGTGCTTATGAAAAGCAGATAAAATGTCACCATTATGCTTCTACATTCAGTGAAGCAGTGAGAGAAGCATTATCCCTTCTAAAATCTTACTCAGTGCTTATTGACTTCATTTTGCCTCCAGATGCTGAAGGGTGTTACAAGACTCAGTCCAAGGATTTTCTCCCTGTGGAATGCGCAGCTGCACCACACTTAGGAATGCAAGTGAAAGTCTGGACACTAAACCCCCAAGTGAGCAAGTCTGGTCACCTTGCTCCCCTCAGCTAGGACACGAAGAGATCACCTTGCTTATTTGTAACAAGTCATTGAGAGAACATAAAGTGCAAACTCTTAATGAATTAGAAAGGCTGGGCTGAACCTAAGTTTGTGGAACAAAAGTTTGTGTTCCACCCTTAGAGGTATTTCATAATGAGTTCCCACCGTGTTTCTGTGTCACAGCTGCCAGTGGAGATAAAGCCTGAAAACCTCTGTACTAAAACTTCTGCCTTTCTCTGAAATGGAACCTTCTCTACTCTCCTGAAGCTACCCCATCTTACCTACCTAACATTTTTTATTCCGTACGAAACTGCTGGAAATACATGCTTTAGAACAATTAAGGACACGCGTAGTACACAGGAATTGTTGGGAAGATGAAGAAAGTATTTTTGTGTTCAAAATGTGTTTCAATTTTTGTCCATCTCACTCTTTTTTCCCCATCTCTTTCATTGAACTAGCTTTATTTCGTCTCTAAGCTAAAGTATAATTTGGAGGAAAATATAACTGATAGAAATGGGCTGTTTCTGGAATAAACTGACTTCACTGGCAAAATCTGCACATCATGTGTTTTTCCATCACACTGACAATGGGCACATTTCAATGACATTTCCAGCCTGCCTGGTCATATCCCTACCAACAGCTGGTTTAAAGCTGGTTAAGTTATAGCATGTTGGCAGTTGAACTTTATTGTCCTGAAGTTTTGTTTTTTTTTTTTTTTTTCCTAGCCTATAATACAGAAAGGACTCTTAGGAGCAAAAAGAATAAAAGAATTGTAAGAACTGTTCAAAGGTATAAATATGGTGGAGTACATTACTAATAGCATCTGCTAAGGCAACTCAGATTATTCTGTGATTTTTGTGAATTCACAGGATAAACATGTTCATTAGAGTGGGAATGTAAATGGAAACAAAATTATCCTTATTAGTCACTCAGAAACAATTAAAAATGTTGAAAATATTCCTGCATAAGGAATTTTGGGCCTCAGAGTGCCAGCACTTTGCCCACTAATGACTTATTTTTACAGCTAGGTGCAGTATTAAATGGCACATAAATAAAAGGCTCTAAAGTGACAAAGGAGCTGACATAACATTCCCACCATAAATGTCAAAAGGAACAACATTCTGCTGTTCCTAAGTGTTCTGCTCCACACTGCCTCAGGTTTGACTGATGGAAGCTTTGCTACTTCTGTTAATGACAGTGGAAGAAAACAGCAGATTTGAAAAAGGGACCAGTGGACAGCATTCACAACACTGATTTCAGGGAGATTACAGAGGTGACTGAAGCAACAAATGCTTCTAAAGGACAGTTCAGGTAACAGATATTAGCGGACCAGTGGACAGCATTCACAACACTGATTTCAGAAAAACAACTGAGGTAACTGAAATGCTTCTAAAGGACAGTTCAGGTAGCAGATATTAGTAGTCAGTCATTTTTCCAACTCCAGTCACTGTCGAAACAATCAAGACTTGCTGAGCCTCTAAGGTTAGCATTAAAGTGGGATACAGAAATTGGGCAATGAAAATTCCGGGTTCCCAGGACAGAGTACAAGAAATCAGTGGGGGAGAGAGACAGAGACAGACAAAGAGAGAGGAAAGGGGGAAAAGACCCAGACCTTGCTCTGGATGAACTCATAACTCTGGAATAAATACATAACTCTCTGGAGTTTAGACCAAGAATTTAAAGGTAGTATTCCTACACATGTCCTAACTCTGAAACTTGGCAAATGTTACAGGATGTGAGTACTGGCTCGTGACTGTAATATAAAGTAGCAATCCATCCTGCTGCAGCATTGTTTATGCTAATAGCATTTTTTTTCCCCTATAGATCTTAGATTCCAGCAGCAATGTTTATGCCAGTTGAATTTTACCCCAAATTTATTGGAGAAAAGAGAGTGTCTAACTGTGCCACACTGTGCTGCTGTAGGTAAACCTGGATAACAGTAACTGAGAGCAGACAAGAAGGATGGGTGGTGTTTCTCTGCTAGCTCAGAAGCAGTAACCAGGAATCTCTTACAGCAGGCTTGCAGTCTCAGCTGTGGAAATGGCTGCTGGGAACAAGATAAATCTCTGGGATATCAAGGGATCTCGATCATTCATAAATTTCTCTTGCATTCAACCTAATTTATTCCAGTCTCATACTCTGCAACCTTATGTGATTAGAATTATATTTTGAATTAGTTTATAACTTAAAAAGCATTTCATTTACTTTTGGAATAATTTAGAAATTTCCCATACTAAATTTACTACATTTTCTGATGTAAGTTACAGTCCAATGAAGCTGGAATTTCTTATATTTCTAGAATATTTCAAAATGGGGTTTGGAATTCAACTGTATTTTTGGGGCCTGAATCTGACCCAACACTGTCCCACTGAATTAAACTGATTTCATTTTACTGCTATGGCATTTTTTATACTTATCACACAGTGTAATTGTTGATACTTCACATACATTACTCTACATCTAGCAAGAAATCCAATTTTTTCTCTCAGTCCTCTTGTGCATTTCAAACAGCATTCTCATGGAAATACAATGGTCAGTTTTAGAGGCTCTGGCAATAGGATTTCTACAACATAATTTCATGTTTTATATCCATATTATTAACCCTTGTACAAATTTTCAGGCTTTCATCTTCATGGACTGGTCAAAATTCAGCTACTGTCATCTGTCTTCAGCCTCCTAATAGCTGCATTTCTCCCTCATGTTCTTCACTTACTTTAGCATCCTCTTAGTTGCATTTTCTATCCTTTTCTGATACTCTATTTGCCCTTCTTTGGAGCCTTTTCTCCATCAGATATCAAAACTGTGTCTTCTTAACTTCCTAACTACTTTAAAACCCTGTCTCAAACATCTTCTAACCTGACCAAGTAACATTAGTGATTTTCTCTCAGCTTCTCTGTGAAACTCAGTCAAGTGGCAGCTTCAGGCTGTCAGGGTTTTCTTGTGCTGTCATTCAGCTGTGGGACTGCAGCAGAGAGCTCTCTCTTTTAAAAAGGAAGATTTGAGAGAGGATGGAAGTTTGGATGAAGAGGATGGAAGGAGGGATCTGGTTTATCTAGTCCACTGTGGCCTGATTGTTTGTTTTGGATGATCTTCTGCTCACCTTGCCTATAGTTACAAGTTTCCAAAGAAGACTTGGCTGTGTCCATATACAATTACATAAATTCCTATGGCCGAGCAAAGATAATTATTCTTTAATTCTTTTATTTAGTTCAATTACCTAAAATTGCAAAGTTTCCACATTGTAGCCTGTGGAAGTATTTGTTTAGGGTGGCTCTTTGAGTGGGTGTTTAGCACCCAGCTTTGAGGCAGGAGGGGGCAAGAGCAGCTGCAACAGCATCTGAGGAAAAAAACCCAAAACCAATGAGTGGGAGCCAAAGCAGTGCACTGTGTGAGTCCAGCACTGGTGGAAGGGCCCTGGAGCCCTGTGGGCAGCTGTGCACACACTCCCAGACAGATTGAGCTCTTCTGGAGGGAGCCCTGGGGGCAAATTAGGCTCTCTAGCAGTAGGTGAGTAAGTCTTAGGAGCAAAACGAAGAGCCAGACTGACAGTGGAGGTGTTGGCTGAAGAGTCCCACTCCAATTTCACATCTCCACAACCACACCACTAATGCTGTTAGCTGGAGCACATATTGAACTTTTTGGTAGATGAGCCAAGAACCTAAACAAGCATGCCAAAGGGACTACAACCAATCTTTACAGTGAGTCAGGACAGAATACATTTCTTATAATGCCTAAAATATTATTGGGTATTTTGTCAGTCCATTAATTTTCAGTTCCAGAGAAAATATTCACTTAATATACAAAACCTCCCAAACAACTACATAAAGTATCCTAGTTCCTGTAAAAAAACTTTTCAATTCTAAATAAGACTGAAACATATTTCATATTCATATTGTGTTAAGGTGTTTTCTATCACTGCAGCCTATAGTGCAATGAAGGAGTGAAATAATTTCTTTGTGTACTCAGTAGCCTGAAATTTCAAACAAATCTGGCATATTATTCATTAAGTTCTGCCATATGTGAATAGAAACTAGTTGGCAGAATAAAATGCCTGTATCTGTAGTCTAATGCAGTGCATATAAATAATATCCTATTCTAGGTAAGGACATTATTTATTAGAATGCAAGAAACTACATTGATATTTCATGTTTTTGTCAAGACCAATGTTTTAAAATAGGAATTCTTTTTATGTCTTTTTTGCTTTCCATTTAATCCCTTACCAAATCAGACATATAGAACAAATGAGAGTATTGTCAGAGTTCTAAAACAACTGTCTTTGTGTATTTGATATATAAGGAGTAACTTGTTGCACATGGAGAATCTAAAAGCCCAGCCACTCATGGTGTTAGTACTCAAGGCTCAGTACTCAAGTATAAATTAGACATGTAATTCCAAGGTGTCTTTGTCACATCTTTACATTTAAAGCATTATCTTGCTTAGAAAAGCTCAGCAAAGTTTAACTGACAGACTACTGCTGAGAAACAACCACTTCAAGGAATTGTTTAAATTATTTATTATTGAAAGAACATCTCCCCTTAGAAGCCAGATTAACAGATCTTCAAATTATGTGTTGCAATCTGCATAAAATGGAATTAAATACTTGTAAATAAGGTGATTGCTTTTATTGTGTCGTGATATTTGTTCACATGGGTTTTGAAATATTAATTATTTACATTAATTGATAGCAATATGATTTAAACACTAGATATAATTTGAATTTTCACAGTACAAAAAGCATTATTTGAAATTTTTAATAAATGACGTTGCTTGCTAGAAACACTCTATAAGAACAAACAAGCCTGTATTAACTTCAATTTTTTTTATCTTAATATCACTCTTATTTATTGCACACCACACTAATAGACAATAAATCCTCATGGGGAAGCACTTATTTGCAAAATAATAGCTTACCTCATAAGTCATGTAAACAAACCCTTTTATTGTTGTTTCACCTCTAGCATTTATTGGATTTGACATATGAAGAAGTTTTAAGTAGCTTTTATAATTTTGTTTGTCCATAGTTTTCAAAATGATAGAAAATAATTTCCTAATGAATTCAAATGTAGTACATGTGCAAAACCCCTCATATACATCAACACATAATCAAAATACACTGTAAAATGAATCCTAAATATAGCTCAACAATAAAAATGGTCCAGAAAACACAAAATCTCTAAGGGGGTGAATATTCTAATGTGCTGTGCTTTTAGTCACATTACTCAACCAGACTGTGACTAAGACAAATCTGCCCTGTGCCTCTTCTAAGAAATGACAAATGGAGTGGTCCTTTTCTAATCAATTTATGGAACTGCCAACATCAATAGAGCTCCTGCTTTCATCTCTGGGTACACAAGAACTAAAGTTGTCCACTTTTTTTTTTACTGAATTGCTGTAAAATGGACTTAAAACACAACATTAATATGAGCCTGCCCTGATCTGCAGAAATGGCTGTGTTTCAAAATGACAGGAGCCACACTGAGCATCCTTGGCCTCCTGCAGCCTGAAGACAGAACTTTGAAGCTGGACCCTGAGTACCAGACTTGAGACTTGGGATCTTGGTTTTGGTCTCATTGCAGAGACAGAGAACTCCCTCCCTCCTCCATCTGTGCAGATGTGCCACACCTGAGGACAAATCCAGGCCTTTATTTACAGCACACCACCCTGAGGCTGCTGTTGACTCTGACACCAGAAGGAAGTCTCCAAGCTTCAGTTTAGTGATTTTGGGGATTTGATACACTCAAACTACAGTCTAATATCATGGGAGTTTTAAAAGCTTATAATGAAGTAATTTTTGGGTTTAACCTCCTTATTTGTTTTAGAGGCTAGAAATAATATAATTACTGAATCTAATATGTTAGATGTTGTGAGGAGAGATATGAAAGTTGATATGTCTCAATATCTGGATTGAGGAACATAAAAGAATCTAAGACAACTGAAGACCATCCAAATTGAAATCTTGGATCATGTGAGATCATATACAGAGTATGTGGAGAAACTAAAAATGTTTATGCCAGTTGAATTATGACAGTTGAATTGCACATCTCTAATCAATCAGGATCTCCAGGTGAGAGAAAGAACAGGCTGTTTCCTACCACCCTCCATTAACCCTGATCTCAGAAGGGCTTGTGCTCTCATGCAGTGCCACAGCAGGAGAGGAGCACTGGGGGGATAATGAAAGCCAGGACTTAAAGCACTGCAGGATGGGTCAGTGCTGCTGTGTCCAGGGACAGACACCCTAAGCCCAGGCTCCAGGGCAGCAGCCTGGAATTTCAGGGATACAGTCCTTCAGGAGCAGGCAGCCTGTTCCCTTCTATAACCTCCAAGAGAACCTTTTCCCATATTCACACCAAGGCTTTTTCTCCCTCTCTATCTAGCAGCAGGGATCAGGAAAAATAGCTGGATGTTTGATCAAAATCTTAATTACAACATAAACCAAACTGATTTGCAGTTTTCATCTCCTTCTCTACACTTCTTTGCAAACTATAATTGCTGAAGTGGCATTTCATAAGAGGATTCTGCCTGTGACATTCAGACATACTGGCATTTGAAAGAGGACTAAAGATACACAAAGGCAACTCACAGAATCTCTCTGGAACAGCACAATCTGGTCATTTTATTATTTACCCTTCAGTAGAAGCAGTGGAATAAAAATAACCCAAATCTGAGGGGGAAAAAATTGTTTATGAAAATCTGATTGTCTCCTCTTGAACCCTTACCTCCTGCCAAGCATTTAGTTTGTCCTGACAATTCTGTCAATCATGGGTTTTTAATTCTGGGTACCATACACCAGAGCTGCTACACGAGAACAGGGAGGATAAAATGAAACACACAGTCCAACAGAAACCTAAAGGTTGTGCCATTATGTCAGATGTTTCTAAAATAAAAGTAAATAGATATCTCACTAAGTGAACCAGCATAACAGATGCTTGAACCCAACCCAAGACCCTTTACTTTGTAGAGCTCCTTATTAGATATTTTCTGATCTATGGGCATGAAATATAATGAATTAATGCCTCAGTGTCCTGGAAATCCCATGGCTTTCATTTTAAAATACTGATTCCGCAAAGTGCACATTCTGATGATGTGGTGAAAGTGAAAGTAACTATAAAATAGCTCCTCATTAATATTAGAAAGGTAAAACCCAACAAACAGAAGCTAAGGCAGTTTTTCTAAACACGTCTCTCCCCATTTGGATTCAGAATTAAAGATAGACAGTACTCCAGTTCTGCTATATCCTCATTTTCTACAGCAATAAGAAAGTGAATTTAATCATATTTGGCAATAAAAAGGTTAGACAATTTCAGGCAGTGGGACTCACAAAACCACCAAGACCTACCACTGCACAGCAGAGAGATCTGCAGGAGATTTTAAATTCTGTTTGAGTACACATTCTCAGCTATGCCTTGTTTCGGAATCCAGTGCCGTCATTTTGAAAATGCATAAAGTATATCCTTATTCCCCACTATGAATCATCAGTTTGCATTAAAAAAAATAGGGAAAAAAAGGCAAAATAAAGCAGAGAACTTAAAGCTTACAGAGAAATAGGGGGATGGGCACAGGGAGGAACATCTTGAAACAGCCCAGAGAATCTTTGATCTTTATTGTGAATTGATCCTGTGATTTTTGAATTACATAAGAACATCAAAGTATCTTTTAAAAAGTTATTTCAATATGCTTGAATCAGACCCTTAAAGCCTTGTCAGATAATTAATGCTTTGCAATGCAATTAGCAAAACTTTTGAGCAATATTATTATTTTGGGTTTTATTCCTTGTTGTTGGCTAAAACAATAGCAGGGCACTGTCTATATTGTTAAGTCTTGTAAATTCAAACAGAAAGACATATATTTATGATAAGGTTTTCTTTTTAAAACAACCTTTGTTTTCAAGCCAAATTTATGTGGATTAGTACTCAGCACATTCTGAATAAAGTTAGATCCTCCCACACTGAAAAGATTCCAAGCCAGGCAGGCAAAATTGATTGCCTATCATTTTTAGCATCTTGCTTCTCAATATGGAAAAGTATGCACACAGTCTGCTAGATAACTTGTCTCTGAAAATTAGGTGAAGCTGAGGCTGAGAAAGTGATTTTTTTTTAATATGGAAATAATTAGTTAGAGGTACTTACAAACAAGAAAATTTTTCTTAATTATGCATTAGTAAATGCAATTTAATTGCAACTGAGTGAGAGGCTTTCCGTAGGCTTTTGGTGAAAACATAAAGCTAAGCAGCTAATTAGAAACACTTACATTTTATTATTATAAAATAAAATGGAAAATGTATTTTGCTAAGTCCCCATACATTTTCATATTTGAGAAGCTTTTTCCTCATAGACCATGCCACTTTCAATAAAGTTATTAATTCCAATTAAGACTCCTATCAAATACTGCTTAGAAGCCATCAATTGTAATACAGTTCAAAAATTGCAAAATCAGTGTAGAATGTTGAATAAGAAAGAAGGAATAAATCTTTGTTTTACTTTTCAAAGAAATATATCTGAGCAGTTCGGATTCAGGTTTAAAATTATACATTAATGTAATTTTGCTAATAATTACTGCTTTTCATCTACTGTGATCTCCTTTGCTCTGTAGTTAATTGTCTTGGCTATTCCAGTGGATGATCAACCTGAGAAATACTGGCAATATATCCACAAGAAAAGTCAACAGAGCAGCTTTATCAAAAGTTAAAAATTATACTACTAATTTTATAAAGAAGTAGCAGCATTTCAATATGCGTGTGTCACACCATGAGGAGAGTTCAAGATGAACAGAGCACACACACACATTCAAAAAAGAAAATTAACTGTCTAAAAGAGGAGCAGAGCAGCATCAGACCTCACAGCAATAGCAAAAGCACCATTATTGAAGGTACAGCTGCTTCTCCAGCACACCTTTAAAGGACTCCTCCAGAAGAGGATAATAGGAAGAGATCCTCTCAAAGAACTGAGCTCTGTAGCAGCCTATTAGTTCAGCTGAATTTTTTTCTACTGGATTACATAAAAGTTTTCTTAACAACAATATCATTAAAATGAAATTCCTATCAAAAAGAAAAGTGGCAAAATCAACCACAATGGAAACCTGGTCTTGAAAAGAGCATTGCAGGAAGACTGTAAATAATTTGAACATAATAGGTGATGTTTCCTCACCATCTCCTATGATTTCATCCTTTCTGATTTCAAACTTACCTTCGTTTATGTTTGAAGTGCTGGTTTTGACCTTGGCTTGGAAAGAATGTTGTGATTCATCAGAGACAGTAACATTTATTCTAACTTCTGGTTCTCAGAATTTTCTGATATAGCTGCTGCAGGCACCTGCAGCATGTTGGGCTGTATTCTCTGTGTTCTATTGCCTCTATATCCCACAGGTCTGTCAGAAATAACTTTGGGGACTCATAATTTTAGTGGGAATAACTCCTGTTTATCCTTCTGTTAAGACAAAATTAATATTGCCATGTGATAATGCACTGAAAGGGAATGCACATTCCATAGTGGGAATAAATGGGTTTTGTACAGCTCAGGAAAAGAGGAAAGAAAAGTTGACTCAGTTACAAAACCAATCAACCCTGTAGATGACACTCGAGACAGATAGAGAAATTGTTACATTTTCTCATGGACACTGTTTGGCAATGCCTGTGTTGCAATTTATTGAGTTTTACTTCATGGACACTGTAGAACTTACAGTCATGGAGCAAAGATTTCAAACCCTCCTTATTTTCTTTAGCTGCCTGAATCACTGCACTTTACTGAACAGCTCAGATTGCCAGAGCAGTCCAATCAGGCCAGTTCAGGTACCATGGAAATGTCTGGTTATCCACTCTGTCCCCCTCAGAGCTCCACACCACCACAGCTGAACCAGTTCTGATACTTGATATTTGCCTCAGTTACTTTACATATTTCAGAGCAATGCAGGCATATTATATCCTGCTTTCAGTAAAATTCAAGACTGGAAGACATACAGAGATACAACATTCCTAGGCAGTGGAGGCAGTTCTCCATGATTTTGAGGTTTTATCCATTTGATTTTAGAAAAGAATAAAGAAGAAGCATTATCAAATCAAAGGAAGCATGGGCATGGGGTTCCATAAGTGTATTTTCTTAGCCCCTAATTTGATATTGTCCTGGCAGGCAAAATAAAGATTAGGTTTATTAAATTTTTGTACTAAGAGAGATTGCCAGTGGTTAGGAAGATATGTTCAGAACTCATACTGATCTTGACAAAAGGGAGATGAGGTCTGCAAAAAACAAAAAACAAACAAAAAAAAATTCTATTCAGAAGAGTAAGATAAATACCTAGCAAGAATTTTAAGGCACATTAAAGTCAGTGTGAGCAACAGTTCTGCAAAAGATATTCTGGGGACTGTTATGGAGCCTTTATTAAATATATGTCATGATAATGAGTACAATTAGCCACTGTATTATGATATAGAAACAAATCTGTATGAGGCATGAAGTTGGTTTTCTGCTCTTGTACTGGCATTGAAAACACCCCAGCTGATGCTTCAGATCTGATTTTAGGCACTGCCAGTTGGAATACCAAGAAGAGGACAGGGATAATGACACAAGATTTAGAAGCAGGTCCAAAATGTGCTAAATTTCTTGTTCAGGGAGTTGAACAGATATGAGGAAAATATTGTAAGAGGCTTCATAAAAGAGTCCTGGGGAGTGGTAAGGAGCAATCTCTTCTTGTCACTTGGTAAAAAACAGAACAAGAAATAATAGCAACAAATTTCAGGAAGGACTCGGGTGAGACATGAGGAAACCAGCAGTGAGGACAATGTCTCTGTGAGCCTTCCTGCAAAGCTGAACCTCCATCCACTTATGGAGACCACAGGGGCTTACACAACCTGAGGAGCAGCACTGCCAACACTGCCTGAAGACAGTGAAGAGAGGAGTCAAGACGACCTTCTGGTGCTTGTCTTTTGTACTGAAACTGAGTTGTGACTGGAGAATTGTGTGATTAAACCTTGTTCTCTTTAATTTGGGGGGGGGTGGGGGCGGGGGGGGAGCTGGTGTGGGAGAAGGGAAGAAAACCCTAAAATATTATGAGTATACAAGCTCCTCCATGATATCAACAGAATATCCACACATCTGCAAACAGACAGTTTCCTTTGTCCTGAAAACTGATCTCAGGATGTGAAACACAGATCCCAGGGTCACTTTTATGTTACTTGTTTTAACTTTAATTTCAGAAACCTGGCTAGAATGATTCATGAATGTCTTGTGATTCTGAATATTTCTGCAGCATTACCATAGCAACCTGAACTGATAGAAGCAGTGAATATAAAAATATATTGAGACATCTTTTAAGAAAAGAAAAAACAATGAAAATAGAATATATAATAATGGAAATTGTACACTTGCAACATCATATGCATACTGAAATTCAATAAATGGATCCTGTGAAAATACTAAGGATATATTCTTCTACTGCTGAATACAGGTGTAGATTTTACTTCTCAATACTGACACCAATCCAGTAATAACTGGTTGAAGTCAACAAATAAAAGCACCATTGAAAAGCAAGATGGCTGCTGGTTTCTGGTTACCATTATGAAAGAAGCCTTTATCCACCCTTCACCCTCAGTTATAAAATAACATTATTCTTAATACTTAGCTCATCTGAGGACTTCTTGCTTGCTTTTAGGGATTAATGTTTGATTTAACTTACCAACTTCCTCAAGGATTACTCTTTCTTTAAACTTCACTATTTATAAGAATATGGCTTAAGCTTTTTTTTTTCTGCTTCTTCCCCTTTCTTATGCACATTACTCATTTTGAAAACAGATGCTGCAGTTAGACACGTGAGATTTAGACAATTCAGGTTATTAATGGCAGAACATTTCCCTTTAATGTCTTAATCACTGTCTCCTGAGATTGTGGTTACCTCATTTTGAAATTAAGAGGCCACAATTTATCCAATTTCTGTAAGAGGTATCAAAAGCACTACTGAATTTCAATTTCTCTAATGTTTAATTTTCTTTTAATTTCCCTGGAATACAAAAAATAGGCACAATTTAGTTTCAAACATACATTTTGACCTTGGCCTGATCAGACTGATTGTCTCATAACTACTACACCCTTCCATTCTCACCTTATTCAGAAGTGGTTTTGTGTCTGGATACTCAATTTCAGTTGTGAACTCACTTTTAGTTGAGTCAGAACCAGTCCAGGCAGGAACTTCTATTGACTAGACAGCCTGGATCCTTTCTCCTGTGAGAAAAGTGGTGGTTGAAGTAGGGGAAGGAAAAGAAGAGTGATGATCTAGATTCAGAGACCTCCAGCAGTTCTGCATAGTAACTACGAAGGGACTTGAACTATTAAGCACAGGACAGGCAGGTAAAGTTGACTCTTCCTTCCAATGATTATTTCTAAGTAGTGCAGAGTCAGAATGTATTGAAGTGGTGGAATTACATGATGCTGAAAAGTTTCTTACCTACTAGACACCTGGTGAGCATGGAATTCCCTCAGGAGATAACTCCCACCTTGCCCCTTTTCCAGATGGCTCCATCCCTTCTCTGATAAGCCTTAGGGTTGCACAGAATTAAACACCAATATGTTATGCATGAACTTGCTCAAGGATTTCCTTCTCTGTTCATTAGTGATGGTTAATTGACCACGAAATTTCATTTGTATATCAAAAAGAGCTCAAATTAAAAATATTTTTCTAGAAAACCTTTAAATTTAAAAACAAATTCTAGGATGACTTTTTATTTTGACTTATAAGCTAGTTCACTTTTCATGTGAAACATTATATTTTGCTTTAAAAATATAATCAGAGTTTGTAAAAATTCTTTAGTAATGTCACGTAAAGAGCTCAGCGTTTACAGACTGCTTTCTAAGAGATGTTTTCAGTAGCAATCTATTTTCAATAGTCACAATATTATCATATTATTACCTAAACTGATGTGAATCTCTTCCTTTGGCAGAAGGAGGATATCATGAATCCCACTGAGTTGCCAGAAACTTTCAGGATCATGCAGAGGAAGCAAGAAGCTCCCTGAAAGTCTACCTGTGACTTTTGTACATTTCTTTTTATTATTTAACAGTTAACTAACTTCAGAGAAAAGATACATATATACTACTGCATTTCCTGTTCCCACCTCTCCTGATACACAGGACAAAACAAAAACTTTTGCTCTTCCTGGCCTTCTGTGTTCCAAACACAACCTGATTAACTGGAATTACCATTTCAGGGGTCCTTGAGGATTTCTGTATGGACTGGAAAGCTCCATACATCAGCTGTACCACAGGAGTGAATAACTCCCCAAATGCCTATGCAAATCTTTTGTGCTTTTGAACTGCAGCAAAGAAAAAACACCAACAAACCCAGAACATTTCTTACATACCACAGTCTTGGTATTATTATAAATCATGTCTTGAAGAGTTTATCTAGAATCACAACATCATGTCTAGAACATTCTCTTTCCTAATATAGTACAGCAGACATCTTATTCTCTTATATGGCTCCAAATGGCAAAAGGGAGGGAGGAAAGCATCTTTAGCTATAAATGCACAAAGCAGAGAAGTGTGCCCAGACAGGAGCAGGTATTTTAACACTGAACTGCCTCTAATCATGAAACCTTTCCATAACTTACCATAGTACTGCATAAATGCTGACTTATTGCCTTCCTGACCCTCTTACTTGTTGCCTCCAGGTCACTACTGCTGCTGCTCCCACTGGAATGTGAGCTTTCCACAGCTGTGGCACAATCATTTCAACTGCATGTTCTGCACAGCTGGCTGTTTAGTGTCAGTCTGTTGTGTCACACATATCAGAGCAAAGTGCTTCAGCAGGTAGATCAGAGTAGAACAGCACAATGGACTCTGGAGCAGCACCCCTGTGCTTTTACTAAAGGTTCAGGGAATGTCCTGGCAGATGGAGGCAAGTATTCTCACATTATGGCAATTCCATTTTCCTAATGAGGCCATTGCAACAACATCAATATAGAGCAGCCCAGCTGGCTGCAGCATCTTGGCATCTATGATCAGGAAAGTGCAAAAACATTCCTCTTGCTCTGCAGACTCTCCTTTGTCCCCATAAAGACCTCTTGTTCTAACACTGGATGAGCTAGTAGATAGCATATTGTCTCCCATTTTTCAGATGAGAGTTTCTTTATTCCTCTCTACTCTTAACTAAATAATTCCACTACTGGGAGCTGAATTTTCCTTTATTGAAATACAACTAAGTGTGAGTTTTTTAGAGAATGTTGCCAAAGCTGTTTTCAGAGAGTAGAATTAATCAACAACATAGTTCTTTTGTGTGTCTCAATGGGAGATTATTAGCTGTATGTGGGTAGTTTATTTAAATTATGGGACATTGCTGTACATGTGTGTGGCTCACAAGTTTGTTACTTCCTCCTCTTTAAAGTCCTGGCTTGTAGGAAGGAACCACTACTGTCCCAATGTAACCCCTCAGTCCCTCCAAGGGCCTCAGAAGAGCTCTAAGCATTTTTACAAGCTTGAAACTTTAGCCCAAAATGCCTTTAGCCCAAAATAAATAGGATAAATATTAATTAAATATAGACTTTTCTTGTATTGGACCAAATAGGCTGTATCTGGTGAATGGGGTAGCAGGCCTGTCAGCTGGACATTTCAGCACAACATTGTTGTTATGTCCTCATAAAATCATGTTTATGATTTTATAACTTATTAGAGATACAGTCAGTGATATTTTCTCAGTTTATTTAAATTCTTATTTATACTAGATTTATAACATATATAACCCATTCATAATGTGCATCCTTTTTATATTGTTTATAATTAAGGAGATAAAGTGCATTCTCTACATTGTTCTCACCTATCAGCATGCCTCCAATTACCTTCATCTCAATTGTTAACACTATTATAATGATAAAACAATAAGGGAGCATCTGGCTGGATTTTTGGAAGCAAATAGCAAACTAGGTTTAGCTGAGGACTTCTAAGGTGCTACCAGAAGGTGAAGGGTGCACTGCTGTCCTCATGTATGAACGTAGTGAATTTTCACAGTAGGAGAAATTTCCAATCACAGAAATCCTAAGCAGCTCAGGCTGATTACAGTTTGTTTGTTGTGCTTGACACCACAGGATAAATGAAAAGCTTTTTGGAAGGATACCCATTCCCCCTGGCATAGCATTCATTTAATGATGTTCACAGTTATCTTTACAGCAAAGATACTGGCTTATTATGAGCTATCACCAAGCTTGTGGTGCCATAGCTCTCTCTCACAAGAAATTGACAAAATTGATACAGACTGCATCAAAATCAAGCTGTGTAAATTAGCTGAGTAGGGAGCTGCATAAAAGTGCATGTTAGGAATGGATCTGGGGACACTCAGTGTGTGCTACAGAGCACATATCAGTATGCAGTCACACGGTAAAAAAGGAATATAGGGTTTTCACACAGATGTGTCCATGGCAACTGACAGACTATTTCCACTTGTCTCCGAAGATGTTTCCAGCATAAAGGACTCTTTAAAACTCACAGATAAATCCACACCCAGAAAGGATACCAACCAAGAGCCTTTGTTAAACTTATCTTCTGTTTATATAGGGGCATGGGACTTCTTTGTTTCACAAGCCAATTACCAGTCCATTTTTATGGCAGGAAAAAAACCCAAAAAACAGTGGCAAGGTTTTCTATACACAACATATAAAAATCTCAAGAATTTAAGAATATTGTATAATGATATTAAGTTTAGATCATTCTGTACCCATCCACCCAGAGAGTTATGACAGAAGGTTAAATGTCATCTGTGAACACCAAGAATCAAAGTAATAAACTAGTAGATGTTGGAACCCTTGACTGGAGCACAGAAACAAAAAGACCTCAGAGCATTGCTGGTCTTTCCCTGCCTAAAATAGCTGCAATGTTATAATGCCCTTGAAACAGGTTTCCCAGAAGTGATGAGAAAAGCTGAAAGAACACTGAGGAATAGCATGCCATCAAAAAACCTGTGATCATTAGATTACAAGGAAATTAAGCAGTTCAAGACAGCATGAGGAATAAATCACACTTTGATTTTTTGATTAAGATATTGCACAGACCCATTGCATGGATCACAATATTAAAGGACACTCAACATCCACTTCTAAAGGAGAACATCTACCAAGCATATGCCACATTATGCAGTAATTCTTTGGGTCTGCAAAAAAAGCCCCTTTATTTTTTGGCCCAGTGTAGCAAATTTTCAGGGCTCTTTATTTGTATCATGGAATGACCTGTCTCCTCTTCCAGTTCAACATTGCCTTCATTGAAAAACAAGCAACATATTTCCCATTGAAGGTAGAAATTATTTTTTACTGCCTGGATCTTTCATTATTTGTTCTTATTTTATCAGATTTGTTTTAATTTTACCAGAACACTATTTTTTTTTTGGCAGTTCTTACCTTTTTAATAAGCTTTCTGACTTCTGAATCACATTTGTTCGCTGATCAATCTGTCCCTCGATTCCCTGCAGGCTCTCTGCATAATTGTGTTAGCAACTGTTATGAGTAGTTGTGGGGGTTTAGATAATTCTTTGCCTTTTGCCCAGGCCTCTGGCAGCAGGCAGGAGCTTTATTGGGGTGTCCAGCACCCCAAACCCCACTCTCATTCTCAAGTTCTTTAATAATGGCTGATTCAGTCTATTGCAGAATGAATGATTTATTTAATAAACACAAACTAACAGACATAAGACTTAATGCTACATAGGAATAAGGACAGAAAGAAGCCACAAGTAGGTACATGTCTTTGCCCCACTCCCAGCAACACCCAACAAATTAACTGGAAAAAATCCAAACCATAAATCATAAGACTTAATGCTACATAGGAATAAGGACAGAAAGAAGCCACAAGTAGGTACATGTCTTTGCCCTACTCCCAGCAACACCCAGCAAATTAACTGGAACAAATCCAAACCATAAATAGCAACACATAGAACCAACAACTTTCATTATTTTACCTAATAACCTTTGGCTGCAGTGAAATATTACCTCATCTCTCACACCTGTGATATTCTTCTCTTGAGCAGTCATTCACCCAGTAGGTTTGAAACTATTTCCTGCAAGAAATTCAAAAGTTTGTAAAGACAACTCTGGGAAGCTGTGCAATATTGATTAATAACAACAACCTCAAAAACATCAAGCCTCATTGACACTGAAGAGTTTGAGCTCTTCAGCACAGCTGAATTCTCTGATGAGCTCCTTTAATTTCTCAAAGCTTGCCCTTTTGAAATAATTAAAAACCTGTAATTAGTAATCCACTTGGTTTATTTTTCTATTAATTTGAAATGGACTTAACTCAGGGTCACTCAGTCTGGAATAATTTCCTGGGAGCAGCTCTTTTCAGTAAGTTATCTCCTACCATTCAGGCTGCAGAATTACACAGCCTGTTCTTGGTTCAATGCTTAGTAACAAGGCTGTCATCTGGCATAGTCAGAAACTCATGGGACCCAATACTGTCAGTATTTTGTCTCCAAGCTATACAGAGGAAAATTAAGTGTCCCACAGTGAAACAGTTGCATTCAGAATAATAATTTGTTTGTAAAAATATTAAATTGGTCCTGAAGTTTTATAATAACAGTATAACAGAGATATGCCTGTGGCATATTTCAGAATTGTATTTTGAAGTAAACCTAAGCTTGAGGTTTCAGTCCTTCAGGCTTAGTCTAAAACTCAGTGCATTTAGTGTCCAAATTGTCATGAATATTCCTCATCACAAAAGACACCAAGCAAAATGTATCTGCAGGATTCCTTTTCTTCTCATTGTTTCTCTAGCTCATTTATGGTTAAATAGATAGAACACATTCTGATGTTGTGGTCTGGTGTGTACCAGTTGAGACTTCTGAGTCATAAACTGGAGGCAAAATATTCAGCAGTAATTAGTAATAGACTGTCACTGAAGCAAAACCATGGAATCTCCCATTCACATCTATGATATTTTTTCACTGTAATTTAAAGTCACAGCTCTCCTAAATTGATCATAAATTTATGAGCATATAGCAGGGAAACTTGAGAAAACTACATGTGTCTGAACTAATTTCACTGCACTTCATCTAGAAAATTACTCTTCTAATGGATAAGAGATAGTTTTCCTATGGCATTCAAACAGACTCACACATACTGTTTGTATTTGATTCCTTTGCACCAAAATGGTCTCCTGATATCAATAAAAGCCCCTTATCAGGTGTGTAGGCCTTTTTTCTCATGCACATTCAGCCAGGAATCAGATGTGATGGAAATAGTGCTTTTTAATGGATTTTCAAAATTCCTTTGGTACTTTTGAAAATTCCATTGAAAAACCCTGATTTAGTAAGTCCCCAGCCCTAGTCAGTCTGATTTATCTTGATGAGAATACACACATGATAAGAGTACCAAGATGAAAAAGGATACAAAATTGTACTGAAGACCTTGATGTTCCCTTAGAGAAACTTAAGATAACACTTCTCCATGTGATAGAATTACTAATGCAAGGATTTCACATTATTAATTTAATGAATATTAAAACTGAGATTTATTTTCATCTAGTTCTCATTACTTTCATAATGAGATATTTGCATGCATATGCATTTGTGTGTAGGATAATGTGCTACACATCATGACTTAAGGAAAGATAAAATGGTAGAATGTGTATTCATGCTGTTTGGGGTCAGGTCAAATATGATGGTCTGGATCTATGAGCAGGTTCAATACGTGATGGAAAACAAACCAAGAATTGCTCAAGCAAAAATGAACTAACAGAAATGTACAAGCACATCAAAGTCAGTGAGAGCACTAAGAAAAATATCTGTGGCAATACGGTTATCCAATAGAATGATCAGGAGGATTGTTGATTAAGACAGCAAACTTTTTAGTATCTATTATTTTGAATGAGATTTGAAGTTATTTATTACCCACCACTTCAGTCCCTGCAAATCAATACAAAGCAGCCTGTTGTGTGGCTTGTTGCCTCTGCTTTATTTAGGAGTTAAGCTGCTTTTTAATACTTTTTTTTTTATTATTGGATTGTCAGTGTTATTCAGCTTTGCATAGCCAAGCAGGTTCTTTTAAACCTATTTGCATTTAATTGTAAGAACACAAGTAAGTAGAGCTTAACTTTTTCTTAATTAAACTCCAAACAACAAATCATCATTACTACGATACCCTGCAGGGACAGAGATTAGAGATACATACCCAAACCTTAAAATCTGTTTTTGTGCCTGCAATGGAATATTTACAAAACTGTCAGAACATTTTTTGTGTTTGTTAAAAAGGCAAGAATATATTAACAAACTGTGTAAGAATAAGTATTTTATGCAGTTCCATGTTCTCTTCCCCAGTGAAAAAAATCACCTGTCAGGAAGCAGCAGACACGACCAGCAGTTACATTGCCTACATTACTAATGAAATCTGACCTTGAGGTTATCCTTCACTGGCTCAGGGATCATCTGCACAGTCTGCCACTCGATGCTGGTGATCCTCCCATGGTTCCAACCACCCCTCTCCAGTCTGCCCAGCTCTGAGGTATGTGTGGAACAAACTGCCAGCACCAGGCACCAAGTCCTATCTTGCTGGTAGGCAACTTTGTCCATCTGTGATTAGAAACAAATTCAGGACACGAGAAAAAGGGTTTCAGATATATTTCTGCATTGCCTTAGCTTGGAGCAGTTCTGAGGGATGTGTTCTACTTTTCAGTATCAGAGTATGAATGTGGATCATAGTCTGAGCATTTCATTGTGGGCTGATATAATGAAGAGAACTATAATTTATATGGTTCATGTTAAGAGTGGCTGCCAGGCCAGTCCAGAGGACCACTGACTTCCTCATTACACTGCATCTGCTTGGCCATGGACATCCAAGTGCCCAGCTTGAGGTGCCCTGGTCCATGATTAATTTCTGGGAACTAAAACAAAATAAATACTAATGAATTGATAGAGTCGTATCACCAATATTATCACTGAATAATCATGAGGTGCAACCTAAAGATTTCTGAGTATTTATTAAAGACTACAGTTCCTTAGTTTTTAATTTTCTTTTAAGCCCTGAATTATAGAGGTTCAGGTCACATTTTCAAAGGTTCATTAGCACTGAGATGTCGATGACCTTTCTTATTTTTAATTTTTATATATTTTTGGAAAGTTGATACTTTTAAATAGCTAACAGTATCTGTACTTGAATTTTAAGGCAAAAAAAGACACGTTATGTGTGTCTGATTCAGACATTGTGTGTCTGAATCAGTGTCTGATTCAGAATTCAGGATCATAACTAATTATATTCACTAAAGTGAAGGACTTGGCCTGCAAATAATGTCTTTGCATGATGGTGTAAGAGTGAGGAAGAGAAGGAGAGACAGACAGGTGGACACAGATTCTCTAGCTTGAGCCAATTGCATAAAGTCAGGAAGCACAGATGCATATTTTAGGATTTTCCTGTGAATGTTTTAGTTGTCAACTGTTAACTATTGGAGTCTGCCCCCTCAAATTAGTTTTAAGGTTCGTTTGAGATTACCAATTCATTAAAAAACAATTCCTGCTGGTGAAATCACACATGAACTTTAAAGCAGATTTTCCCTTTTACTTTTATCTTCTGAACCTCTAGAAATGCTTCTGGGTATTGAATCCAATACTATTTAAAGAATGTGGAGTCCATGCTGGTCCCAAGTGGATAGACTTTTCCTTTGGGAGATCTTTTGCCATTATTTGTGAGGAGTTGATTTGATTGAGGTGAGCTATCCATGGTTTCAGTTTGTTTTGTTTTCCCTGCATGGCACCTCCTGCATTCAAGAGCTGGGAAGTTTTATCTCTTTAGTTGATGCATTATTCAGTACTGCTAACTGTAATCTTAGCTTTTGCTACGACCTTCTTTGGTTTATTACTTCAGCTGATTTGCATGATTCATCATATTCTGTGTTTGCCGTTTCCTCCGTTCTAACATTTTCTTTTCATTTTGCTGGCTTCAGCCCCTCTTACCAGCTGCTTACTTGAAAAGTGACCTGCAGCCAACCACTGTATTTCTTCTCCCAGTGTAGGTTTTGACTGAAGGCCTGTGTCTACCATCATTTGAATTTAAAGTGTATTATCTTAAGGCAAGCTGAGCTATCCAGAAGAACAAAGGGAGTCTCTGTCTAGGGAGATCAGACATTAAGTGACATCTTGTCCAAATTTGTTACTTGTACTTAAGGGATGCTAGTCAAACCAGTAAGCCATTTATCATCCATTCATTTAAAACTTTTCTGTTTATGAGTTAAGGAGATACTTTTAAGGGACCTTTGATACTTTGCTCCTAAGATGGTTATAGATGAATGACCTGCAGTACTGACTGTGAACAGAACCTGAATATTGCCTGTGATGATGCACAAGCCAAAGTCAATGTTGTTATTGCTGAACTACTATTAACTTCTGTTTTGTGTGTGTTTCATATCATTCTTACAAACATATGTAAGTGGTAATGTTGTTAAGTATGTAAAAATGTATCACTAATAAAAAAGTTATTATTGCTATTCTATTATTATCCCTTATGAATCTTATCCTACAGGTCAGGCATTATTATTAAATTCTGTTAATGATTTTAATGTTTCTTGCATTTAGGCATTTTCCAAATTGGACTACTTACTTGCAAAAGTGGGGAGACTTTGAGCCATTCTATTCATGCCATCTTAAAATATGATGAAAACCTGAGTGATGAATGCATATATTTACTAAGCTCCAAAACAACACCACTCTTTGAAGTCTGAAAAACATCAGAGGACAGGATTAGAACAAATAATTATATGATTGAAGCAATCTTTTATTTATAAATGCAGGTTCTCTATTTGTCAATAGGCAATTTCTTCAAAATAGATGTTTGATCTCAACTAGAGAAAAATCAAGAATATTGCACTTCTGGAAGAAAAGCAAACATAGGAAAACCAAAGTAATCAATTCACTGCATGTGGTACTTGTATCTCAGCTGCAGACTGTGTCCAACTTAAGCAATAGCTAGAATGACTGGAGAAAAATCCAGGGAGTGCAAAAATAATAAGCAACCTGGAAACATAAGATATAAGTATGGTTTGAAGAAATGGAATTTGTTTAATATAAGGAGAAGAGGTGAAGAATAAAAATTTATATACACAGCAAGTGCCTGAAAAGAATAAGAAAATAATCTGTTCTTCCTGTCAACACAGATAAGATTAAAAGTACCCCAAAGGTCTTTAGCTGGACAGGGAAGACAGCAGGGATTGCTAAGCACTGAAACAGATGGCCCACATGGGCTATGAAATCATCCCCCAGCTAGCCTGTTTGGGTTTTTAAAGTAAAAATAATGAACAAAAGGACAGTTCTTCTTGGTATTAAGAGAAGCAAAAATAACCCTAAAACTGACACTGCTGTAGCGTGTTCTGACAGTAGGACATGATAGCAGTGTGTGTGTGTAGGTGTTGTAGCACAGAAATATAGGACAGCAGCTTCACAAGTTGTGCATCATGACTCCGGAGCTATGTAGTCTCCACCTGGTAGCTCTGAAAAGATAACATAAATTTGTGACCAGAAAGCAAAATACAGATGATTTTTGTTGGTATTTATTGTGAATGGATAAATATTAACAGAAGAAGGCAGCTGTACTAGAGTGACTAAATTGATATGTTTATGTGGTTTTCTATTTTGCTATCTTTTTTATTGACTTAATCCTGTGTGGTGTCATTCAAGACAAATTGATGTCATTCCTCCTTTATTTTTTTTAATAGATTCTCTGTTATGATACAGCTGGAGAACATAAAAAACCCCAAACCAAAAAAACAAACAAAAAACCCACCACAGGTTGCAATTAAATCCCCCCACCTTTTTTTTTTTAAACACTTCACAAGAGTCAAATACCTGATTAACTTCAGTTTTTAAAGATTAATTCTGCAATAGCCCCTTAATGATTACTTTAAGGATGCATTTGTGAGTTACATGGAGAACTCAAACATCTCTGTGCAGGAGTGAATTTCCTTGTGCATCTCTCACCCTAATGATTCAGGAGGGATAGACTCTATTTCCATGCCAAAGGTGCAATGGTTAGAGGCCTTAGGTAATACAGGGCGTTGATGGACATCCTCAGAATAGGCTCATTCATTCTCCTAAACCTTGTTTTCCAGACATTTCAGGCCTTTTTCGTTCAACAAGGATATTTATTTCTGCTTTATGTGCCCAACTGCTGCCTTAATGTAAGGTAGTAGGAAATAAAGGCACAGGTATAGAAATAAAGGCAGAGGAAAATAATGTGGACTACTCTCAGGTTCAGTCTCCAAAGGGATAGGACACAAAACGGTAAGGATATAATGCTTTGTATTTAACATACTTACACCAGTGGGACACTTGTTTGCCAGCATCAGATGAAATGTTAAACAGCCTCTAATAATCTGCTTCTCAGACAGGAAGAAAAATGAGACAAAGAGATGTGTGTTCTTCGTAGACCTGTAATTCAGGTTGGAGTAAAAGTGGAAAATTCAGCCCCCTCCATTCCCAGGCATTTGCTCACACAGTGGATTTGACCTCCTGATTGGACAGGGGACAAGTCAATTTTTAAAGAAAACACACAAAGAGCATGCTTCTAGTAAGTGCTGTTATTTCTTGAAAAAAAAAAATACACTGCACCCCAAATTGTTTTCAGCTCACTGATGATTTTTAGGCAATAAACCTCTTGTTCTAATATATGACATCCTTAAGCACTTTCCAGTGACCTGGGTAAAGACTTATTTGACCACTGATGTGGTGGGGTTTGTCATTCTTGATCTGCCACCAGCACAAGTCCAGTTAGGACAGAATGGAACTTCACTTTGGCTTCTCTAAGGCATTACTACTCCGAAGTGAAGGAGAAGACACCAAACTCTTTCCTCTGTTATTTAGATAAAATGAGTTCAGTGAGATAAACAAAAATTAATTTCATTTTAAAAAATGATAGGAAATGGAAACTTTGATTCAAAGTGACAAGACTAATAATTCCCATTTTATTTGGAGTTTTCATCAGGTTATGAAAAAAAATTAAGAAAGAAAGTAAAATTATATGAGCAGAAGGAAGATAGAGAAACTGTTAAAAAAGGGCACAAAACAGAGGTTGCAATCAAACAAAAATATGGAATTAAGTATATTTTAGGTACATTTAGTCTTTAATAACAGTAATCAAGCTTAGCAAACTTTTTGTGGGATAGATTTTTAAACAGCCACAAAGCAGGTTAAAGTTGTTGTTAACCACTTTTATATGGCCAGTATTTCCAGAGACAAGGGTCAGACTTTAGTTTGCCTCTGCAGTACCAAACAACCCTTTCATTTCAGTGATGTATTATACACTATTTATATAATACACACTAAAAGAATTGAGTCAGAGAATTAAGCATGTTCTGAAAACTGTGCTTCATCCTGCTCTAGAAATTTGTCATGACAAGAAGAAGAAACCCCACAATGTTACTTTCTGTGTACTACACATTCCTTGGAAAGTAAATCTGCTTAATAGCAAGCAAGTCAAAACAACATTGACTGAGTTATATTTAAGGGCATAAAATGCTAGGATAAGATTTTTGTCTCATTAATCTGAGGGTACTCTAATTTGACATCCTTTTACAATTCAAGGGGAATGCTAAAGGTAAAGAATAAAGTAGATATCTTTCTCAATGTAGAGCTGTGTTTCCATAGAATGACATGATGTTTGCAATTTAATGTGCCCAGCAGAAGCAAGAAATAAGAAGAAATAAGGAGTAGGAAATTCAAGACACCAGCAAAGTTCTAGCTTCCTACCTCCTGTATGTTTATTACTTTCAAACCTGATTAAAATGATGTATTATCCAATCTCCATATTTTATTATTTTACCCTACTTACCTTTCACTCAAGTGACTGACCATAATTCCCTGCAGTCATTCTCATAATAAAAGAAGTCTCTTGATATGATTTCCTCCATAGATAATATAATATTAATCAGGCCTAGATAACATAAATTATTTATATTGTGAAAGTGAAAGGAAGAAGCCTTCAGTTCTGTTCAAAACTGAAATTTTCAGGTATTTTTAACAGTATCATATTATATCTTAATTATGCCAGGTGACCCATTTTGACTTCAGATCAACTGGCAGAAAATGAGCTTTTGGTGAAACTAAGAAAGAGGTGAACCTAAATTATAACTATTATGTAATAATATTGTCTGGTCATAATGCACTTTCTTCATGTAGGTCTGATTTCATGAGGGCAATTTGATTAATATATGAATGGGAAAAAAATGGTTTCCATAGAGTTGAAATGGCAGAATTAAATCCTGCTTCCATGGAATTTAATGAGGAGAGAATTTAATCTCTGTCCTTACATTTTCAAAATTAACCTTGTAAAAATATTTAAAATATTTAGGCCTGTTGAAATGCTGGATCTAAGTTCACAAAAATCTCTTCACTACCTTGAAAAATGCACCTATTTTAAATTCCTGCTATGAATCCATTTTAGAGGAAAAAATGCATTTAATGGTAGGAAAAGTTTTGGACTTTATATTCTTACTTAGAATTAATAACCTATAACAAGGTGATAAAACTTATGGAAATAGAGGAGAAGACAATGGAGATGGTGTGCAGGAAGTGATAATGGAACTCCAACAATGGAAGACTTCCTTGAAGTAAATTCAGCGAAAAAAACAACAACACAAAACTAGAATGGACAATTTCATCAGATACTAAGGAAGAATAGGAATAATCTTGGCAGTTCTATCTTATGAGCTCTACTTCAAGTGGAAAAAATTCATTTCACATAAGCCAGAAATGCACATAGCATCTCATGTTCTTATCTTTCATTGAATGTTTGAAATATTTGAAACTCTGGAAAAGAGAAAAGGGGAGTGTTTTTATTGAGTACTCTGGACAATGCCAACATTTCTTAGAAGAAAAATAAAGCCAATGCCAAGAACTGAACAAATTTACAATCTGTGGGCTACTTTCTGTGAAATCCCACTGCAATTATTAAAGATGATAAATTAAAGATAAGTATATGATGTATTAAATATTTATAACTAAATAGGAATTATGATTTAAGTACCTGGAAATCCAGGAAATCAAGTCTTCTTTGCAGCTACATAAAGACTTTTTACTAGACTATAAAAGAATATGTCCCTTTGATATATTACAAATTGTATTTGATAATTTGATACTATTAAACATCTAATCCAGTCAGTATAATAACCAAAGTTTTACCATACATAAAGGAAAGAGAGGGAGGGAAACCTCTTGCTAAGGATCCTAAGGCAGAGAAATTGTATTTTGTAGTGAAGATGGTTCACTAGATCTCTTGAGCAAACTTACACCCAGTTTTTATTGTGCTTCCCATTAGGTCACATTACACCTCGGTCCCTAGGCCCCACTGTGTTTAGATATTCCTTTTTCTTAAGTGTAGAGAGCTAAATTCAGCTTTTTAGTAGACTGGCAAAATAATTAATTCAAATTTTTTGGGCACATATCAAAGGAGAATTCTTTTAAAGTAGACAATTTTGCTATTTTTTAGTTGATTGTTAGAAATGTTTTGGAGGCAGCAACATATTTTTTTCTGGTTTTGAATAAGTGAAAAATTTAGTTGAGGAAAATAATCATTGACTTTTAAATGTTCTTCATAACAATGAGGAATGAAAACCTTCTAACCTGAGTCTGTGCAAGGCTCTGTCCTTTGTCCAAGTGTCCTTTATCAAAGAACAGTAACAGTCCTTAACACAACATTGGGCTACATAATGTTCATGTACAGAATGAATCCAAGGATTTTCGTTTTAAGAGTAAAGCCTGGCCTGAGATCATACAACTCCCAAGATCACTCTTTATTGCTTTCATCGCTGCAGAATTCATTTACTGGCCAGGCTGAATGAAAAGAGTCACAATTTATGCATTCATTTTAAAGGGTGATGATTCAGACTCATAACTCATTCACTATCCAAGATTACAGACATGGATTCCTGGATTTGCTGGTTTATATATGCAACTCTAAGAATTAAAACACTCTTTTTAAAGAAATCACTCACATCACAAGGGGTTTATTATCTTTAACTGTTTACCAAAATGTATGGGAAGAAACATTACATAGGTGGCTGTTTGAGGAACATTCCATTTTCCATGTCAAATGGGTACAGCAAAGTACTGAACAGGGGGTTTTGTACGAACTGTGTTAGCAGCATCTTTCCCAACCTCCTTGAGCAACTGCACTTACCACTGATGTAGTAAAACCTGTAAACAAATTGGAAGTAACTGTTATTTTGTACCCATTGGTAAATTACATGACATTTCTGCCAAAAAAGCCTCACAAACTGCCACACCAGCTGGAAATCCTTCAGTTTAGTATAACAAGTGCAACCCTGAAGAGCTTTTATAGATATGACTAATTCAGTTTAGCTTCATTCTAAATTAATGCATTGGGACAGCCAATAGTAAAGCTATTAAAAGAGTGAAATGACGGTGTAATTGTCAAAATTTCTCCCTTAGCCTGCATTTAGGAAGACAGTTTTAGCTACATGGGTCTCCAGTCAGCAGCAGAGACAGGCATACATTACATTCAAAGTTACATGAGGTTTTTGGGAACAGGACTTGAGGAAAGCAGTGTTACCCACTGAACAGGCTGTAGGCATGCATATGAAATTTATTTTAGTAAACATGACAAAAGGGATGACACTGAAATTAGACAAAGGTGGCCCCCTATCAGGCAAAAGCCTGTCCAAGCAGATGGGCTTTCCAATACACTTGAAGGTCAAGAGATTCTAAATCACCAAGTGTGTCAGTAACTGTGGTAGTTTATAATCTCTCTCTGCTGTAGCTACTGGATCTAATCTGTACATATCTCAGCAGTTAAAAGATAAGGTCCTGAAAGCAGCTATCCAAACAAACTGAAAAAAAAACTAGGTCCTCTTTTCTAAAGAGAAAAGAAATCTTATCGGCTCTATTTGGATCACGGTAAATAGGGAAGTTTATTTCCACTGTGGGCTTTCACACAAGCAATCCTATGAGAATGAATTCTCAAAGACACAGCAGGCTGTCTTGGTTTGAAAGGCAGGTGTCTGCCAAGGAAGGTGGGAACCTCTGTTAGGGCCCTGGGTTTTCCCTTGGTGTCGCCTGTCCCAACTGGATGGTGACAGGGAAGATGACAAATCCCCCCTTTGAGCCCCATTGAATCCCAGTTACCTGTGACTGCACAGATAAACAAAAGAGCAGCACCACGGATCCTGGGGTAACTCTATTTGATGGTAAAACTTCCCCTCTTCAGCGTCCCAGGACCCCGAACTGGGGGCAGGTCCCAGAGGAGGGTACAATCTTTAACAAATGAGGAGAATTGGGAGTGAAAAACAAGGTGGGGAATACAATGTACAAACCAATAAAGAATTTCAAGGGAGGAGAACAGTTTCAGTGAACTAATAGAGTTTGGAAAAATACAAAACTGACAGGGAAGTTTCTCGAGAGAAGGCAGGTTCGGGGAGAGACTGGCATTTAATGAAATAAGGAGTAAAAAAAGTTCTGGGAAAAGGGCAGGGACAGAAGGAACAGCATAAGGAAACTATAGAATTACAAATCAAACAATAAACATATTAATAAAACAAAAACCACATTACAACACCCTGGGGCACCCCAGTATATGGTGAGGGCTCTTTTCCAGCGAGGTCAGGCATTGATAAAGCCCCAGCTCAACAGCTGCTCTTGCAAGCAAAGGCTCACCCATGGTAGGAGAAGCACCAGGAAGACAAAAGCTCTGCACTGGCAGCAAATCCTCTGGGCACAAGGGGCACCAAAGCCCACCTGTCCACTCCAGTCCCCAGAGTGATTGAGGAGCCCAGCCTAGTTCCTTACCCCCAGCCAAAATGTCTCAGTATCTCTGCCCTTCCCAAGAGGAACCCCTCAGCTAAGAGAGTAGCCAGCTGCACCCTTTCTGTTCCTCCCATCCACATCTTTTGTTCTCTTGACTAGCAGTTGTTATCATCTCTTAAGCAACAAATAGGAGAAAATTCCCTGAGAGAAAGAAAAGGAAAAATCCTGACCTCCAGCACACGCAGTGGATATTTAATCCCAAATAATGATGTTTTAATGCTATAGTTCAAATAAACAAACAAAAATGCTATGTTTTGTTGTGCTGATACAAGTCCTGCATAACGGTATTAAAATAAGTGACATTAAGTCTATGTGAAAGCTATAAATAAAAACATAATTTAAGGTTTTCATAGTAAAGTTCTCCAGGACTAAGTAGCCAAAGGATATCAGAAAACTCAAAAACTCTGAATTGTAGGGGCTAATAAACCCTCATTATTCATGTACCCTTTTTAAAAATCCATATCTTCAACTCAATTTCCTTTCTGCATTTACTTTTTTTTTAATCTCCGTCCCTCGTGTCTTAAATGACTGCATTTGAACAAAAGCACCTACAGCCACTGATATATAAGTCTGTTTCTTTCAGTGAGGTTCTCTTGCCTCTCAGTCTTTCCTCTTGATTAATGTGTGTTTACTTTCCCTTTACCCACTTTTTCTCTCCTCTCCTTCTTCAAATGTTCTTCCTTTGTTTTGGAAGAAAAAAAAATGTTCATAGAATAATTAAAAACCAACATGAATTCTCTGAAAAATTACCATCATCTAAAACTCAATGAAGAAAATTTTAATCACCTGAAAACACTCTTTCTTACACTATTAATCAAGCCCATTCTTACAGTGTGGTGCAAGAACATAGAAGGAAACTATTTCTGTTTTTCACTGTCTGAAAGGATGTTCCCCTCCATTTCTTTTCTCTCTTTTTGTCACAGGGAATCTTTGAATCTACCAAGCTTAACTTGGGCATGTTAAAGAATGCACACACGCTGCCACCCACTCATTCCCCCCAACATGCCAGATGGAAAATAAGGAAGTAGTATTTAAACACTGGAGACAATATGACTCACTCAATCTTCCTAGATGTACACCGTCCCTACTAGACCTTGCTCCTGGTTTCTTGCCTAAATCTCAAAGCTAGAGTTTGTTTTGAGAACCTGAGTGACTGCCACCAGGATTCTCAATAGCACTCTATTTTGGGATTCCATTTACCACACTAGCCCATAGTAGTAGCTCTGCTCTCTATTTCTTTGTCAAGAAATACTGGAGGGATTTCTGCTTTAGAATAATGAAAGATGCCTCTCTGCATACCCAATATCACTACAAGTCAGAATAAGGACTGACATTCTTTAAAAGACTCATCCCTTCTGTCAACTCAGCACAAGTCTGAGTACAGTGCAGTCAATAACGTCTGTTTTTTTCATTTTAACAAAATGAAAAGTTTTGAACATTAGAGAAATAAATAAAAGAGCTGATGACAGTTAGCACTTCCAAGACATGTTTATAAACTCCAGTCACCCAAATGAAAAATATTTTACAGAAAAAAACAGAAGCGTGAGGACCAGGGTGACAAGTAACTATACAAGAGATTTTACAACTGAACAGTAAATGAATTGGAAACTGCTGTGGTTTGGACCAAATCTGGTTAAAAACAATAGTAATTCATTAGATCAGCACCACCATCAGATGCACCATATGGTCATACAAGCACTTGTGCCAGAACAAGTGAGAAAGAAGCACGGGGATGGGGATTAAATGAATGGAAGGGTACTGTGATTAACCTTTCAGGGACAATGCTGGCTTTAAATGTTTGCAAAACAGCAGAGTAACTAGACCACGACATTTCAACTCAGAAAAAAAACCCAACCAAAACAGCTGAGGAGAAATATAAAGATGGCAATACAAAAATTTCATAATTGAGCTCCTACATAAAATTCTGCAAAAATCAGGAAGGTGACAAATTCTTACTTCACTTCATTCTTCAGAATGGGTGTGTACTAATTTAAAATTATCTGGCAATCCTTTCTGTACAACACAGCAAAATTATTCAGGCATTATCTTAAGTTAATTAAAATGTATTAATTCAGCTACTTCAAGTATCGGATGTTTTTATAAACAATTGCTTTCAGAGCTGCTTCAATTGTGTTTCAGAGGTACTTTAAAGGACTTGACATTTTTTGATCACCTCTATGGCTAAAAAGGAAAAAGTGATTTCAGTTTTTTTCTGTAAAATTTACTATTTTAAAAAATATTTCCATTTTTTTATCTAAGTCTTGTACTTTATTTTCTCCCTTGTAAGATCATAATAAATGAAATAACAAAATGGAATGGATAACCAGAAACTTAAAACAGATATTATCTGGAAATTTCTTTCAAGTTCAAATACTGACAACTTTCCTTTATCCTTCCTGTACACAAGGGTAGTTATACTTAAAGTTCCATCTGTGACAAATTCCACGAAACACACAAAGGTGTTTAAGCTTGAAACATATTTGTGATGTCTATTAAAATCTGAAACTTCTTCTTTCTTTCATTTATTACAGTGCTTTGATTAGTTACAGGTGATATTAGCAACACTTTTTGATATCATCCTCATCCTACAACAAGGCAAAGACAATGTTCCAGTTTTGCCAAGATCATTATGTCTCCAAAAGCTTAAAAGAGAAACATCTTCAAAATGGAAAGATAGGTTAGAAAGCAGTTCATATGAGCAATCATTATAAAACACTGATTCTCACAGAAGCTCACAATTAATCACAGTTCTAAATTTAGATCTGAGTCTTGAAATCCATATTCCTTGTAGTGTTCCAGGGACATTTTTGTTCTTGAGGGAAAATAAACTCACAGCCCATTTACAAGCTAACACATAATCCTGTGGCTCTCAAAGAATATAAAATAAACAGCACTAAATCTCCTTCAGTTCTTTATCTTTCCCACTTCATTAAAAAAAATTGCTTCAAGTGAAAAGTGTTAATAACTGAGGTTCTTTGGCCTATGAGAAATTACATAACAGCTCAGGGAAATCCATATGGCAAAAGTTTCAAAGTTGAACTGCAGTTTAATTTGAATCACCAGAGATATCTTTAAATAAAATTAGTGTAGTGAGAGAAAGATTAAGTATTCCAGAGGGCTATTTCTGCTTGGGATGAGTCATGCTGGAAAACAGCTCACTTTTAGACTAATAAGGCCTAGCACAGAGCCAGAGAAAGGCCACCATTGTGCAGAAGGCACTCTGAGTGGCTGACCCTGATGCACCTGCATATTTTCATTACTATCCCAACAAAAAAGGAAGGTGAGCCTTATATATTAAGGTTCAATTAGCAGAAAGGATTTTTCATATTATTTCAGAGTGTCTTAGTGAAAAAAAGTTTTTTTTCTTTTTTTTTTTTTTTTTTTTTTTTTTTAATTTTATTTGCCTGACAAGTCCTTAAAACCTGTGTAGGGATCCAGGGGCAAGTGTTGCATGATACAGAAAATATGCAAAAGTCAGCATTCAGAAGATCCAGTAACAGATTGGTGCGTTCAAAGCTATAACAAAAGAATTGTTTGACAGTGAGAACATTCACTTAGAGCAGTGTCACACCTTCACCTATGCCAGAGCCACTCTGGGGATCTTAGTTCCAAGCAAGCTGCATATCTGAGCTGCATAAATAAAAGCCAGAAAGCAAAAAAGTGAAATCTTGTAGGGTAACTTTTAGTTTCTTATGAAATACTCACCAGCATGTTTCAAGATTCAGCGTCATTTTACGTGAACACTTTTCAGCCTCTGTTAGTTTTTATAAATGAACCAGTTTTGCTCTCCCTTGACCTTTCTAGGGAATTGATGTTACAGTCTGTTGAAAGGATAATTTGTATTAAAACACACAATCATTTTGTACAGCACTAAGGTCTACCCACGCCTTACTTCATGTTTCACACACTTACTAGCCCTTCCTCACAAACCTCTTTTGAATTAAACACCCAGATCTTAAAATCTCTCTCAGAAATGCAAGAACATATTCCTTGGCAGCATGACTCACTCCAGTGTCTTAGCCTCATTAGTAAGCAAGGCAGATGTCCAGATACCAATGCTGTCTGTAGCACATATGTTTTATATAACATCTCATTATTTATATATAAATGTACAGTGCCTTATCCAGGGAATACAGCATTAATATTTGGTTGAACTTTACTAAGATTCACACAGAAGTGTCTTGTTTATTTCAGTCCAGTTCATGTTTTTCTTCTTTAAATTTTGCTGTGAATTATCCTTGTTTAGGAGAAAGCAACCCTCTTTTGGGATATTTTCCACTGAATTCATTGCATATTATAAAATGTTAGTGGCAGAATCTCTTATGGTGTAGCAGTTGACAGACTGCATACTTTAATCAAGCCTTAAAATTTTAATTACACTGCTAGAGGCACTGCACTTACATTTATTTTCTTTATTAAAGACTCTGTGAGAAATTAAAAAAAATAAAAGAGGAAAATGTAGAGCTCCTTGGAAGATGACCTTAAAGGTCATCAAGCGCAACCTTTAACCCAGCAGTGCCAAGGCCAGCACTAAACCATGTCCCTAAGCCCCACATCTACAGGTCTTTTAAACACCTCCAGGGATGGAGATTCAAGACTTCTCTGGTTCCTGTTCCAGTGCTGGACAACCCTGTCAGTGAAAAAAGATTTCCCAGTGGTATAGAACCATAGAATATCCTGAGTTGAAAGGGATGCACAAGGATCATCAAGCCCATCTCTTGGTCCTGCACAGGACACCCCATGAAGCCCACCATGTACCTGAGAGGGTTCTCCAAATGCTCTGTGACCTCTGGCAGACTGGTGCTGTGACCACTGCCCTCGGGAGCGGGAGCCTGTTCCAGATTCCAGTGAACAAGCCATAGTGTCCCATTAGAAAACTTCCTCTGGCACCACTTAAAGCATTTCCTCCTTGCCTCTTGTACTATCACTTGTTATCTGGGAGAAGAGACCAACAACCACCTTTTTCTCACCATCTTTCAGGGAGCTGTAGAGAACAATAAAACCTCCTCTGATATTGCTTTTTCCCCATGCTGAACAACCCCAGCCCCCTCAGCTGCTCCTTGTAGGGCTCTCTAGGCCTTCCCCACATCTGCTGCCCTTCCCTGGACCTGCTCCAGCAGCTCACTGTCATTCCTGAAGGGAGTGGCCAGAACTGGACACAGCACTTGAGGGACACAGCACTTGAGGGACACAGCACTTGAGGTCCCTCACAGTGCCCAGTGCAGGGGACAATCCCTGTCCTGGTCCTGCTGCCACGTTCAAGGGTGGGCTCCAGCATGGTGCACTGCAGGGGGCTGCTGTGACCCCAGAACAGGACTGTCCCTTGGGCTTGTGGAACCTCAGGCCATCAATCTGGCCTGTCCAGAGCCCTCTGCAGAGCCCTCCTCCCCTTCAGGACATCAACACACACCCAGCTTGGTGTCCTCTGCAAACTGCCTGAGGCTGCACTCAAACTCCTATTCTGGATCATTGGTAAAGATGTTAAATTGGATCATTGATAAAGATGTTAATAGCCCCAATACTGAGCTACGAGGGACATAACTTGTCACCTACCACCAACTGGATCTGTGGGTCTGGCCAGCTTTTTTACTCACTGAACAGTGCAGCCAATCAAACCATGAGCAGCCAATGATATAATTTGGGATTTTTTACACTAGGGAAGAGAAAATGGTATGTTTGGTACTATAAATTATAATGCCTTTGGATACTATAAGTGTTCTAACAATAGCAGGACCTTTAAATAAAATTCTCCTCCCTACCCATTTCCCTTTTTTCTGTGTTCTGGCACTCAGTACCACGAGTGGGTAGCCCCATGCAGTTGGGAACTGTGCACCTGAACAAATACAGCTGTAAGAACAGCATGTGTCTTGCCCTATTTAAACTCACCTTGAACAATTGTTAAAGCAGGGGATTTTAGCTTGGGAAATATAATGTCTTACCAGATGCCTGCTTTAGGAAAAAAGGCACCATTATGAAATATCTGTTGGCCTTTGAAATTGATTAAAGAAAAAAACAGGAGAAGGACCCTGCTGTCATCTATTGAAACAGAATTTCTTCTCAGAAGGACAGCAAAACTTCTCATCAAAATTTGTTTTAGATTTAAATGTTATGCTATCATCATTGAAGTCACTAGGTCAGATCCTGTGAAATAGTATTTTTTTATATATATATGTATTTTATTAAATACATTTAATGAATTGTCTACTTTTAATAGCCTGTACGTTTGGGGCTGAGTTCATAATTTACCTTATGGTGTTTTTTTCCCCAAGGATGAGCTCATTAGCCGTGGGGTTCCTGGTATCATTCCAAATCAGGTAGTTCTTTCTCTACAAATTCTCTTTAATCTTCATTTGGATGCACTGTATTTCTCTCCCTAGTCTTAAAGTACTATTTGTGTAGCACTGCTGTTAGAAGCTTTTCCTCATTCTTTCCACACCATAGGTATCAGAACTGTGAGACTGAGAAAAACAATCTGTATGGGATGAGTGGAAGTTACAGATAGAAAACACAGATAGAAAATTTATATAATGTAAATCACAGTAGCAAGAAAACAGATATTTTGATTAAAAATTGCACTTAAATACCAGATCAGGTCTCTTCACAGTTGTCTTGTTTGACTGAGCAAATAAATACAGCACACGTAAAATGTTTTAATCACCCCAAACCAGATATTCCAGCTCAAAAAAGGATTTAAATGTCTAATACATAAATTACATGGAATTTAAACTCCCAGATCCAAAGACACAGCCTTGAAACTATGGATTACACAGACTCTAGGTAGCATAAACTCAAGAGGAAGTTCAATATAAAGGTTCTCCAGATAAAAAATCTCTTACCTCTCTAAATGATGACAAATAACTAATGCCTGAAAAAGTTAAGTGTCATGCACCTCACTGCAGATGACTAACCTGCATTTCTCTGCCTCCCCTTCTAAAGAACTTGTGCCAGAAGGTTTTAAAGCACGCTGCAGTCTCTTTTCCTGTTATAAAAAACCCCAAATTCCCAGAAAGAGTTTTGTTTTTCAAAATGACCAGAAAAATAGTAAGATTTTCCTTTCCCTTGCTTTTAGACTAAAGCTTACTCTTTGGAACAGTGACCCAGGGTTCATGCTCTTTCTGCCTTTAAAATGCTGTTCAAACCTATGTAATTACCAGGTAAGAAAATGCACAGAGGCAGAGGTGCTTTCAAGCTTCCTATGGAGGCTGTGGCATTTTCCATATAAGAATCAGGCACTGCTTGCTGGGTGGAAGAAGCAAGCAGTGCCTGATTCTGCCTAATCAGGTTATACTACCTTATTCTTCCTATTCAGGGAATACTACCCAGCCTTCTTCCTCAGAGGAAGGAGGAAGGCTGGGTAGTATTTCCTGACCTAGGAATAACAGTGGGCAACAAGGGAGACGGATTTCTAGGTTGACCTACAGAATAAAAAGACAAATGTAATTCAAAACATTAAGGAAGATAATTGAAGGAAAAGGGATCTTGTTTAAATGCTATCCATCTCTCCTTTACTTTTGGTTCAAATGGAACAAAAAGTATTCCCCATTCCCCATCCTATGCTGATTCCAGCAGCAAGTACAGTACATGACAGTGACAGCTTGTGCCACAACAGATCTACAACTGCTCCTCTCTGGAACACAGGTGTCCTCTTGTGATATTTTTTTGGCTAGACAAACAGCATGATAATTTTTTGGAGATCATCCACAGCCATTTCATAAAGACAATTGTACATCTTCTCTGCCACTAATTATAGTAATCATCTTACTTAATAACAAGCCAAGAGCTTGCGGCAGAGCGACTAATTTTGCTTTTACTCCCAATTCCCAATTCATGCCACATTGTTCCACCTTGTCTCAATGAAAATTTGTCTAAATGTTTAGTTGGACTTAAAACAGAGGAAGTAATAATATTTCCTTCAAGATGTAGGTTGGCTTCCTGACATAGTTTGTTAAGCAATGCTGTATGCAAGTGTGAAGCAGAACAAACCACATTTTGAGGCGTTTCTCAGGCAAATGGAGAACAGTTATTTTGCATATCATATTTACAAAAAAATACTCTATTTGGTTAAAAAGTACCTTAAAAGCACTGCTTATGTCAGTGACAACATTTAAAGCAGCCCTTAATATTATTTCAGTTTTGAGATGAGAAGGAATAAATAAGAAAGTGGTGCCAGCAATGTAATTCAAGAAAGTGTCAAAAGTTTTATGAATATATTTGAAATTAGTGCTCAGCATTCTGAGAGCCAAAGAAATTAATCAATGGGATTAAATTGATGATGGATAAACTTGGTAAAATCCCTGAAATAATGACATTTTAAAATCAGTAGCATTCAGATAATTCTCATACAAATGCCATGACTGATCTGAAATTTAGCTATGACATTGTAAACTAAAATTTATGCAGGAATATGTCAAAAGTTGGAAATTATTTAGAATAATTTAAATACTGATAATATAAAATATTGCATAATTATTGTCTCCTGTTATTTTCTTATGTGATTTCATGTATTTTTAAGGATAAATATATTTAGTCTGACCTGTAGGCATCATATCCAAAGTCTCTTAACTTAGTTCTGTTCCATACTGAATCAATTATAAATATTTTGTGGGTTTAAAATTATCTATACCTATGCAAAAGAGACATTTTCGAGTAGTATTGAATATTTTGCCTCTGCATAGACCATGAAAAAATGCTGAATTCTCTGTAGCCTGCTTGAGCTACATTTCTCTGTTTACTGGGTTAGGAGCTTAAGTTCTGAGCTCAGAAATTATTAGTTAGATACACAGTGAGGGACTGATGTGGCTTAACTCAGACATCTAAGTGCCAGATTAATAAATCTGAACCAGTCACACCCAATCTCTTTCCTAACTGAAGAACAGGCATCTTTAAATGTTTATAATTTGATCAGAGAAATTTCATATCCATCTTTCTCTCTCCCCCAACCCAACAGTTTTCAAATAAGGGAATAATTCTTGAAAACCTGACATGTGATTACCTTGAAATTATTAAAATTTTCTGTGTCACCATTATGCAGTGCTTTGTTCACAGCTGAGAGTGCAGTGAGAGTAAGAGTTTCTTCAATGTCAGTGCTGTATCTCCAGATCTTTTCTATACTCTTCAGGGTTAAAATCCTGAACTTACTAGGTTGTAATGCAACTTCAGTTGTCAGTCTCAGTTTCTTCATAGCCTTACTGTCCTTAAGCGTTCTTGAGAGATTTGGACAACCTTGAGAACAAAAGAAAAAGCAGAAGTAATTTATTGCAAGCAGTACAACTGCAGAGGGTTTATGTTGATAAGGGAATAGCCCTGGAACATGACAAATGCAAATAAGGCAGGCAGTAATGTACTGCATGTTTAAGAACTACTTATATAATAAGACTGAGGAAATGATTTCATATTGAACATGGCAGCTTTTGATATATTTTGTGAAGACCCAAATGCCATTCTTGAAGATCAATCACTGCTTATCAATCCTCTATCTCTCAACACATAAATACATTCATACATGTGCTTTTGGAAAAATTATTAATAAAACAAACAAAACCAATTTGTTTAATTTGGTTTGGTTTTATTAATAATTTATAAAAATATTAATAAAACCTATATGTTTTAAAGAGTGTATGCTTATAGGATGAGTTTTAAGTCAGACAACCAGCTCAAATATGTTACAAATTAGTGCAACCACAAAAGGTAATCAGAACAGTATAAATACAGGTAAGTAACTTCAAAAACATTCAGAAAAAATCCCCCATAAATTTTATGAAGTTAAAAAATTGAAAGGGGAAAACATGAATGTTTGGTAGCATAGGGTTTTGCTTAGGGAATAAACTTTTTCTTGCGTTTCCTCCACTGAAAACATTTCTGATTTTTCAAGAGTGTAGCAAGGCATATCATGGAGCTAAGGAACAAAAGGGATTCTATTCCTTCCAAAGTGGCGTTAAGCAAGCAGGAATTAACACAGAACAATGAATTCAACATTAATTTTTAATCTTTTTTCTGAAAGATCAGATCTCCTTTTGCCTCCAGCTGACTTTTTCATTGTAGTATCCTTGTCTCTGCCATGTGCAATATTTTGATATGCAAGGAAGCAATATTCTCTAAAAAGACTTGAAGCTTCCATTTGTTTGCCTGTTACAAAAATCTGGAGGCTGGAAAATAACTCCCACGGGACACCTTCTTCTTTAAAACTTTTAAGTCTAAAATGTTATCCTTTTCACCTTGTTCATCTGGAGAGCAGAACTGCAGAACATGCTAAGGTACACATCAGTCACTTCTTCAAGTGAGCTAGCTAACAGAATAGGAGACATTTAAATTGTACAAAATGCACAAAAATGCCTCTCAGATATGTTATGAACAAAGATTGATTGTCATCAAAGCCAAACATTCAAAGAAATTTGATCCAAAGTGAAATGTTTTGCTTGACAAAGCTGCCACAGAAGAAACATTTGAATTTCTGTGTCTGTCAGTGAGAAGTTCACAGTGACATCAAACATCTCATGAACATCAGTTTGCTGAAACTTGTGACACTTTCCCTGCAAAATCAGGGAGGAATTCAGCATGAACACTTAGTAGATTTGGAAACAAAGAAATTTTGTATCTGCTCTTCCAACTAAAGATGAATTGCTCCAGATTTTTGCTTGAATGGATGACAGAAGTATTTGTACAACCAAGAAACATTTTTCCACCATCTTGTACAGAAAAAGTTATACTTCTGCAGCTATTCCACATATTTCTGTTTGGAAGTCAGCCTGGTTTATCCTATTTTATCCAAAGAACTGGTATGCTCAAATCCATGGTTAAGTTACTGGCACTTGTCACAAAGTAAGAATGAAATATTTGATCTTTAGAACAGAAAAATCTTTGTTCTACTGGCCAAAGATTTTATTTCTACTTTCTTACAAGTAAAAAATTCAAAACATTTTTATATTCCTATTTCTATTATCAAATAACACCAGATTTTCTGAATATTTTTAATTACAACTGCTTTTTGAAACTGATTTCAGTTTTTCAATCAGAATGAAATCGCATATTCTTTAGCTTTTCATTTTGTATGAGACTTTTCTTACTTTAGATACTCTAATTATTTTTGCTTAGTGAAGCTAATGCAGATTTGTACAGCATAGAAAGATATTGCTGTTTGCTCTACAGACTTGTATCTCAATAATGAGGATATTTTCTAGCAATGCATCCATCAGAACTTTAGAGACTTCTTTGCCAAAGACTTGGTACAAGGTGCTAATACAAAGAATTCCAATGTATAAGCTATTAAACTAGGAAGAATTTATTGTTTTTGTCTCCTATTCCCTGGTATAATTAATCTTTGCCATACTTATTTCCATATAATAGAATAAATAATATTTTCTTTCTCCTTTTCTTAAAATAAGAATATTTTTGTCCACTTTCTGACAGTTTTTGGCTACAATCCACTCACTAACTTGCAAGTAATGACACCCTGGAAATATTTATGCACTCTCTCCTTTTGATTTTGCCCTGTTTTGATATTTTTTTGATTTTTCTATGCCACTGCTTGTTTCCAGTGAAGTTGAATGTGTGTGTGCTGGTTTTGAGGTTTGAGGTACTGGGAGATGTCAAGCCCTTGACTGCTGAAAACACAGAAAACTAACTTGGGTATTTAATCCCTCATATTTCCATACTCTAATTTCTGTGTAAGAAAGCTTATGTTGAACAAATTGTGGCTATTGATATTTGTATTCCCCACACAGTCAGAGCACCACACTATCTAGCTCATTACAGAAATTGCCTTAGAATGCCTTCAGTATGAAAGATGTTATTATAGTATCAAATTCTACTCCAGTCTGAATTTCAAATTCTTGATTAAAAAAGCATTTTGGGCTAACAGGTTCTCTATTAACATTTCACCTATATACTTTACACTGAATAATTCTAAATTATTTGTTACAGCTAAGGAAAATGAAAGCTGCTTAAAATAATAGTCTGCTATTCTTCAAATGAGATATTTATTGCAACAGTGGATTCAATATTATAAAATATTATAATCTATCAGCTACTGCCAGTGAAAGAAGCTCCTAAACATCTGAGGGGAGTGGGAGCTATAAGGCTGAGGTTAGCATCATACACTGGTATCTTTAGTTCTTTGAATATATATGTCAAGCATACATCAATAATTAATTTTGTCATTCATAGCAGAAAGAAATAAAACTTTGGTTACACAAAATGAAACATGCACAGACTGTCTGAGAAGTAAGTACTATGTACAGTTACAAATTCAAGAGATCCTGGTCCTAGCCATACTTTCACTACTTGTGGGAATCTAATCAGATGCACAGCCTTAACATATATGGTGTGGTTGCCCATTAAAGTAACCACAGAGACAGGTTTAAAAGAATTTTAAATAAAATCTGGATGTAGGAAGGCATGGCCTTTTTGTGCACTTGTTTCCATGATTTAGTATCTCTTGCTGAGGCTAGAAGCAGTTCAGCAGCGAGGGAAAGGACTCCAGGGCTGGGTGACAGTGCCAGGGCTGGGTGGGACAGCCTCAGGGCTGGCTTGTGGCCATGTCCTGCCACAGATTGCATCCCCCTTGTAAAGTGTGACCCAATGGACAATCATGGGATCACAGAAGAGTCTGGGTAGAAGAGACCTTCAAGGTCATCTAGTTCCAAGTTCCCTACCATGGTCTTCAGAAGTTCTCCCTTACTGACAGCACAAAGTCTTTTCTTTCCAGGTAAAGCCAGATTTGCAGTATCACACAGGCAGGGTGATGCACCTCACAGAGTCACTTTGTGTAGGTGTAGCTGGCAGAAAATGCCTTGGTTACATTTCTGGATCGTTGTAAACAGGAAGGCCCACATCCTGGAATACAGAAGTAGGAAATCACTGAACCTGCTTCAGGAGGGTTTGCTGCTCAAGCCAGTGAGTAGGCTGAGAGAAAGACAGCTTCAGAAGGGATCTCAGAAATTAGGTCAGACCTAGTTACTATCAGGGTGTGCCAATCCCTCAAGTGACTCAACAATGCCTGTAAACTACTTTATCAAAATGCATTTTTACATGCTTGCATAGAGGAAAAATTCTTTCTACTATTCACATAGTTAATTTCCAAGTCAAATCAAAGATTAATATTTTAAAACTTCATGAGTTTTAGAGGAGATTATTTTGCTTCTTAATTAACAGGTCACAGGACCCCAAAGGAAAGAATTGCAAGAGCTGCAGGCACATGGGTAGGGGTGGCTGGTAGCCAGCAAAGGGCAGCCCTGGGGATGGCCCATGGTGGAAAGGCTGTGGAATTGCACCTACACAGGAAAGTGCCAGATACCTTAGGAGCAGGTCTAGAGAAAATAAAATCAGACATGCATTTAGCCTTGTAACACAACCTAGTTCAGTAATCTTAGAAAATATTGCAGTGAGCAGGAATGTATCAGAGAGGTTTTCATCTGCATCTGAAGAAACATAGCACTGACACCTGAAATCTGTAACAATTTATGGCCGTTCATATTCTTCCAAAATCAATTCTAACATACCTTGAATTATATTTATACTTTCAGAAGACTTTTAAAATCAATTAACCCTTTCAAACATTTTACAGTCTCTGGAGAACTGGGAAGATGATTTTTCACTGTGCATCTATGGCAAGGAGAACAATTTGCTTTAGGGTTAACTGAGTAGTGGGAGAAAGAAACTGAGGACAAGTTTTTAATATAATAATAAAAATTATCTATAAAAGCAATAGCCTTCAGTCAAGTAATCATAAAATAATCAATTATGATTCAGTCAGAATAGAATTCTGATTTTAGAAAGGCTTAAATGAACTATTCTGTCACTTATGTTTCCTCCATGATAAAGTTTGAAAACATGGTTTCTCTCCAGTGCAGGCCAAGTAATCACAGAGTATAATGTTATAATGTTTCTTTCAGAAAAATATAGAGCAAAATATTTCAAACATTAAAGCAAGTGAAAAAAAACAAGGAACAACATTTTTTTTACCATCTCAGCCTCCGCTCTGATGACCTTGCTCTAAGCACCTCACAGACTTTGAAACAGAGAACACAGCTTAAAAGGAATGACAAGTTGAGTCCTGTTGAGGTTCAAAGTTTTAAAATTAATATCTCTCAATACAAGATGAAACTTTGAAATGTGCTTGGGTTTGCCACTCATTCACCGTAATTCTCTCAGTAATATATTCACTGTTAATATTTTCTGTCACAGATCTTCAATATTATGAATTTATCTATGAATTTGAATCAGAAGCAAGGAAACTATGTCCAAACAATAATTCAACCCAATCAGATCTACTTCATCTATTATTCTTACGGGGTAAGGAATTTTTCTCCTCTCCCTGACTGTCTAAGTGCTGCACAGCAGTTAAATTCTCAGTGATTCATGCTCCCCAGGCAGGCACCATCTCCCTGAGTGCCAAGTGCTGACTGACTCCTGTGCCCTCCCTTGCTCTGAGTTTGCACTGAGTCTTGTTTCTATTTTTGGTCTGAAATTCCAGTGCAGCCATGAACTGAAGGAAACGAGGCCAGATGCTCATTGTGCAGCCCACACACAAAATACAGTCCAAGGCAGGCCCAAAGGAATCAAAGATGCTGCTCTGAGAAAACAGGGAAGGAACCAGCAGTGAAACGTGGCAATGGAGAGGGAAGGGCTGTGATCTGGAAAGGAGGGAAGACACAAAATGCATAAGCCACCAAAGAGTAATACTGTGAAGGAAAGAAAACTGGTAGGCTCATCACACCATGACCAGAAGAGTGATCCGCAAAGGAGTCAATAAACCTGAGAAACAGAGCCCACAATTAAATAGGTAAAGAAAATTAAGCAAGACAAACTGAGGTAGAGAAGATATTTCAGAACCAGAATAAGTTGGACAAAACTCATGCAAGAGAAAGCAGGAAAGCCTTTGGATGTGAGAGGAAATCCTTTGGAGTCCACATGGAAGCCAAGATTCCTGACACTTATGGTTCTGAACCAAAGCATAGCCATTAGCTGTGCTGCTCCTTCATCACATTTAGTGCTAATGACCTAATAACTTATAACTAATATACTAATATTATAACTAATATGGTCTATTAGTTATTATAGTATAACTAATTATTATAACTAGTTATTATATTATAACTAATAACTTATCAGAGCTATTACTGCTGTCCAAAATTTCAGTTCATAGGTCAAACATCTATTGGGTAAATATAATGGGTTATCTCCATCCAATTCTTGTAGATAAAATTAATATATTTTTATAGTTTTAGTGCAGGTTCTTTGTGTACAAATTTCATATATTATAACTAATAACTTATCAGAGCTATTACTGCTGTCAGAAATTTCAGTTCATAGGTCAAACATCTATTGGGTAAATATAATGGGTTATCTACATCCAATTCTTGTAGATAAAATGAGTATTTTTTTAGTTTTAGTGCAGGCTCTCTGTGTACAAATTTTTATGTTATTTTAGTAAATGTTTTGCTAATGTGCTCAGAAGAAATAAATGAAAGGAAACATGCTTGACTACATGCTTTTGAATTGTTGTGTAGGATTGACCAAACCCCTGTTGTTTCATGTTGAAAGTTGTTGGAAGGTCTGCATAAAACTGCAGAAATGGAAGCACTGTATTTAATTCCTTAACAAAACATCAATTTAAAACCACAAATGAAAAAGACACCTTCACAGCAGGTAGAACTCAATAGAACTTGGTATTTTTTCAGATAACCAGAGAACGAGCTACAACAATCTGTCAGAAATTTCCTACATGTCCAGTGAACCCTCTAAGCTAAGCCTACAGGCAATGAAATTTCTTTGCTGTGGAGCATAGCTCCTACATGGAGCTTCAGGAGCACACCTGGGTAACCTGGGAGAGACCCAAACTTTAGAATGCAATCAAGAGTCAAGGTTCCTGTGCCTGGCCTTGCACTCTTTGCCATCCTTGCTTTTGTGATATCATTTTACATTTTGTGTCAGAGAGACAAGGCTGAAATCCCTCTGTAGTGACAGGCAGCCCAGTACCACATATCCCAAAAGTAAAGGAGACAGGTAAGTGCCTGCACTGAAACTAAACTCACAGGTTGAAGGTGATACAATATGAATGCAAGAAATTGTGTATGATCTATTTCAGGTAATTAGTCCTTCAAATCTAGATCATGCTGATTTTTATCACCCACTGAGCCATTTCTAATGTTTTAAAACTTCAAAACCATCCTAATTAGTGTTTTGTCCTAATCTCTTTGTATCTTGTGGCCCACATCTATGATGAAGGTCTTTGTTCTATTTCCCCTTTCCTGTGCAGCTGTGGAGCACAGTGGCAGAGAGGCTTTGGTGGGTGTCTGACATCCAGCCAGGGTCAATCCACTACAGGAACCAAACTATTACCAATTATTGCTATTGATCTGGTTGGAGTGAGCAGTGGGAAGCAAAGAGCTGAAGGTTACACTGTGCAGAAGGAAGCGGGGCAGGAGCTGTATTGCTACGGACATTTGAAATTTCAGAATATTCCCACTGTATATTACAACAAACTAAAGCACTCTCAAAGCTTCTCCTGACAAAGAAAAGAGGGCAGAAGAGGAAGAAAGGACCAAAACTGCATTTGTAGTTACTATTTGGATGTTCACTTAGGCTGTAGGGAACCTGCATTGTGGTTTTCAATCTTCTGTACTGAGAGCAGGAACTTTGAAGATATTTTTCCTTTCACAGGCACACAAAGACTGTGGGTAAGAAAATCCTTTGTTTTGCCCAGAATCAGTCTCTTGGCTGAACAGAAATTACCCTCAGGACAGGAAAATGGCTCTTTGTAAAAATAAGAAAGAAGTGTATTCCAGTAGAATGTTTCAGTTTTTATAAACTTTTCTTTATTGAAAAAATGTATAATCAGAAAATTCCTACTTACCTCTAGGAAAAAATCTTTTTTGCAAGCTTTGTCACTATAATTAAATTATTTGTTTCCTAAGATAAATCTCTTCAAGAAAATAGCACTGTATTTGCATTTCTATTAAATATTCTGTTTTCATGTTATCTTGAAAACACACTGCTTATATTAACAGCATTTACTTTTTCTGCTGTTTGTTTAGAAGGCATAAGATTTTCTCAGTACAGATATCTATAAAACTTTTACTAAGTAATTCAAATGCTTGGTTATTAAATGAAACCCTTTTTCATTTCAATTTAGAATTCAATTAAGAGTTTGTTCATTTCTCTGGTTCAGTGTTTGGAATCAGTTTGCTCTGTGCTGACACATTATTTATTTCAATGCTCAACCTTAACAAAAAAGATTTCTGCAATCATAAATCTACAAACTAAAATGTTTAGGAATGTAAGCTATGTTTCAATGTTTGCCTTCTTCCAAACATGAATGCAAAATTCACACTTCTCAGGATCAAACACAAGCAGTCCAGCTGACAAGGTGTGATACGCCAACTGACTTACCACCCACCTCAAGCTAGCACACTTGAAATATTAGCAGGGTTAGAATACCTAGACATAAAAGCAGAGATGAAGTTATTCAAGTAAATTTCTATCTTTATTCTCATACAATGTAAACACAACTCCAAATTGTCAAATTACTGTCTGATATTGATGTATGAAGACAGCCACCTTATTTTCTAGCATTTTTCTTTAGTCATTCAGCTATTTGCAAGATACTTTCCACTTAACAAAATTTTGTTTTGTTGATTTTCAGGAATTGTTGTCTTTTTTGAAAATACTCAGTTATTTGCTAAATAATATATGTGGCAGAATTTTCTCTCCACTACACTTATAAATATTAGAGGGAAATAGAGCTCCTGTGATTAAATTTGCTTGTAAGAGGATAATATACTATAAATCAGCAGCAATCATGGCCTGTTACAATTAAAACACAAGAATTAAATGACCACTTTATGTCAAAACATTTCAAAAACCATGAAAAGTAATCTCATTAAGAAGTATAAACTTAAAAAAAAGAGTAGAGCTGCATATGGCAAAGATTTCATGTGATTTTAAAGTCAATATATAAAAACAGTTACAAAAATTGAACTTCATACCAAGTAATTCACAAATTTAAAGGGATGTGTTGTCATGTATTAACATAATTTGTATTAATTTCTATTAATAAAAATTATGTTAATACATGACAACACATGTATTAACATTAAATACATGTCAATAGTCATTTAAGTCTTATGCTAATACTTTAACTCAATTCTTGTGCCTTAAAAAACTCTTTATTAAAAAAACCCCAAGCCTTAATCAAGTCACTTTGGCCTAATTTACAAATAATAAGAGCAGATAGGATGTCAATGACTGTAAGCTGGTGTAATTTGACTGCAGGATGTGAGATCACACCGTCACACATCTGAAGATGTGGCCTTTACTTATTTTACTTTAGGAACTGTGTGTGATTTACCTTTTTCTGATAAACAGCACAAAGGCCTTGGCTTTCTGCTTGCCAGATGCTACTGGAATTCTAGAACTGAATTCAGATCCAGTTATCTGGGAGAAACAAAAAAGGTGTAAGCTAAGAACAAAGGTAAGCTTCACACAGAAAAGGACATTTCTGTACATGCATGTGCAGTTCATCACCTGCCATGTGATGGCCACCATGTCAGACAAAAATCTCAAAGCTAAGACATCCCAGGAGACTAAAACTGAACCTGTGGAAATCAAGCACTAAATAACCTAGTGATGAGAGAGAGGAGAAAAGTAGTGGGAAGTTCATAGGGCTCAGAGAAGAGACTCAAAAAAAAGAGAGTGCTCCTATCCACAGCAACTTTAGTCCTTTCACATCATCTTCATTTCTGTAGAGTAAAAAAATACCATGATGTGAAAAGGTTTTGAATGTTTTTGATCAGGTATTTGGTTTTAAATGAGAGCATTCATAATTGCCATATGTACTTTGTGCTCTATTACCCAGACTTTTTAGTGTGGATATAGAGCACAAGTTCCACACTGTATTTCAATGTTGAGTTACTCAGATTCAGAGAATAAGTTATTTTTATATATTATCTATCATGATTTATAAATTATTTATCATGAGAATTGCTCTTCTTGGCAACAATATCCTTTTATTGGTGTAATAAAATAGCTCAGGGTAAAATAAATCTCAGTGCAAAGTACAATCATAAATAGGATAAATATTACTCCACTTAAATAAACTAGTCCTATATTTCCCTCTCTCCAAATAAATTTTTTTTCCTTCAGATTTAAATAAGATGTAATCTTTCTCTACAGTATATTCCAACTTTGGGTTCACTTGAGTAGTTTTTTCTTTTTCAGTCAGTTTCAGTGAGATCTTACTGCTCTACAGATCCTCTTGATTTTTCAGGTGAATATTATAATAAATGCCAAAAACTCTTTATGAGGTTTTAGTCACAGCAATAATATCAGCAGCAAATTTAAGATAATCCCAGAAATTCCTGTCAATGATCTGGTCTGCCTTGAAGGTTTTGGACAAAAGGTGAAATAGTGGTTGGGACAGTGTCTTCCTGTCCAATATGTCCCTTTAATTTTCTGTCTCAACTCCTCTTGTCAAGTGTAGAAGTTGTTAGACTGGCCAGATAGACTCAAGTGAATTCAATTTCATTTAATTTAGTTTTATCTTGTGTGTTTTATACAAAGAATCTCAACTGGTGCCTGAATTTAAGAGTCACTTACAGTAACTTTGTGAATTTCTGTTAAGAAATAAACCTCAATCTCAGCCATGAAAATTCATGGTATCTCAGTAAGTACTGTATATCTCAAAACCAGATTATGTGCTTTCTCTGAGGCAGAAAAGTGTTACCAGTCCAAGATGAAAGAAATGGAAGTCTATCAAGAAAGTGTTTAGTTACTTGAAGACTAACTGCAAACAACATTATTCCTGGAAATGGTTTATATTGCTTTATGTAATGAAATGCATCCTAATTAAATGTGTTTCCATATTTGTCATTTTTTGCCATTTTAAACAATGAACAGTCATAAGGGCTTGTTCTGGAAGACACTATAACTTCATTATTGTGAGGAGCACTAAATAACCTAAATATGAAATGTAATGCAGACAGATCCAAGTTAGCATAAATGATAAAATCAAGGCCAGTGTTCTAGAAAATATATTCAATGAAAACCAAAGCATATTAATGTGTTTATCAATAAGTATGAACTAACTAGATAGCCACTTTCTAGAAACTTTCTAGTAAGAATACTTCTATAAAATTTTGATGCCACATGACTAAGTCCAAAGACAAATTTATCATTTAAACTTCAGGAATAATCTTTCTGAGAAATTATGCACAAAAGCAGTTGATGCCAGAAGGTGTTGGTATTATTTCTTAAATCCTCAAGATAAAAGCTTCATTAATAAATTATTGTTTGAATAGTTCTTGAATGAATGTGCCTTAAAATGAATTAATCTGTCACAAAAAACCTCAGGTGGAATTAACAAGCTAATACCATTTAAAGAACATGACTTAGCACTACTTGAATGCAGAGCCATTCCTCACAGGCACACATTCCCACTTTCATATTAAAGATTCCTTTTAAAGAGTAAGAGAATCAAGAGAAGATTGGGAGTGAAAGAAGGAAAATGGTTGTGATTCTAAGTGTTCCTTGGATTTAGAAATGACATTATTTTAAATTAGGGTGTGACTTTGTAGAACAACAGGCAAGCTAAAGCACACAGGGAAACAAAGGTTTTGCTGAGAAAATCTGTCAATTTGAATAGCTAAGTGGTTCCACCTGTTGGAAGAAAAGGACCTGGGAAATTATTTGGCAAACAATAATTTACCCTTAGTGCTTGGGTAAAAAAGATCTATAATTTCCCCCTAACCTTAACAATAAATGTGGCTCGTGTAAATGATGAGAAACATACAAAGGATTTTCCTGTTTTCACAGGTCAGTAGAAGTTCTATTTTTTCAATACCTCTAATGCACCACAACAATGGGCACAATAGTTTTCTCAGACCTGTTTTCCATGAATTTCAAGGATACCATGTACCCTGCAGATCTGAGTGAAGGATCTGTGCATCTTCCTGGCTGACGCAAAACAAGAGGGAAATAAGTAAACAAAAAAGTATTTACATCTTATGAAAATGTTGTAGTGGTATGCTTCCCAAAAGATCTGAGAAAAAGATGGGCATATTTTGGACAAGTCCTCACAGAAAACATGAAGAGATGTGAGCTGCTCAGATATTTGGGTTTGGAAGGTGGTAAATCTGGTTACTGGCTAATGAAAGAATATAAATGTCATAGATTAGATCTGAATTCTTACAGCTTTAGTATTCCATCTGGGCTTCAACAAACAAGGGTTTTAATGTGCAAAGACTTTGTGAGCAGCATGCTTTCAGGGTCTCATAATTTAAAAGAAAAATTGGCTTCATGGGCTGGATGAAAGGTGGTGTTTCCAATTAGTGAAGAGGAAACATTGAAGAGTGGGCTGGTGGAATTTAGGCTTTTCTGGAATAATAGCATTCAGCAAACAGTACTACTGCTGTAATCCAATAGGGTGGAACAGGTGAATAGAGAGGAATGTTTTTTAAAAATAAGGAAATAGTTGATGTTATGAATATGCAGAACTCAGTTAAATTATTAACTTCTGTCCTGTCCCCCCAGAACAGTCTTCTGCTTAATGCCTGTCACTGCAAAACATTTCTGCACGTATGTTAACACAGAATTAATGGATTTCAAGTTACTGCCACTTTCTGAAAGAAGCTCCCTGGGAAGTGAATATCTGATTTCCAAATTTCAAGAGGTAAAACATTTCAGGGTGCTCACAGAGCACAGACAGAGCACTCAGATTTGTATTGCATACCTTCCATAGAAAGACCTTCTGCCTGGATGTAGTTTCCACTGACCTGAATTTTGATGGGCATACCCAAGCATCTGTGTAGCTGCCCTCTTCTAGATGTCTCCCTCATATTTTCAACCTGACCCCACAAGGAGATGCTGAAATCCATTAACCTGAAAATTAACACAAAGTACATGTTTGAGCACTGCAATGGGACTCTGGTTTGCCTTGTTCCAGCTGCTAATGTAACACATCGTTTTGGAATGACCAGATATCCTGCAAACTGTATAAAAAAAGCCTCTTACCTCTCAGATGTGAGTCCTGAACAAAAAATATCAAGTACTTCAGGGTGTTTTTCTTTTTTGCTGGGCTTTGTTTTTAATTTTTAATCAAAGAATCTTCTAGATAGAAATCAAGCAGTAATTATAGACCAATTATATAAATAAAGTTCCATTAAATAACAAAAGCAAAAAAGAAAACATAAATTACTTTAAGGCAAATCTGTCAGTCTTTCCCTGCAGGGTGCCACTTGAATGTGTGGCATTTTAGCACCATGTTTGATTCTGTATTAATGTTTATATTTTTTGTTCCCAGGAGACAGAAGTTTCCCTGCTCGAAGCAAAACAGTAACTAAATCAGTATTCTGTAACATATCAAACACAAAAGATGCTAATGTTTAAGGGGGAAGACTTTGAAAAAGAAGGGGGGTAAAAATTAATTATACCCTTCAGGTTGGGTTTTTGTCCTCCAGCCAATGTCCATTTTTTAACACCTAGTTAAAGGCTTCCCACTGCTGTTTATGCCTGGACCACCTGTTCCCATAATGCACTCAAATCAGCAGGGTTTGGCACTGCATTAGGCAGTTCATAAAAATACTAGTTCAACAGCAGGCATTTAGGGTGACCAGTCTAAATCCCATGATCTGAGTGCTATTTCACTTCCATAAAAACCTTAATGGTTATAATTAGGAAGAATAAATTTGATTATAGGTCAAGCTGGTGGAAGTGAAGGAAAAGAGACTTTGAAAAAAGGCCTCAAGTACATTTGTAGCATGAGTGTTAGAGTGAGGGAAAAAGGGACAATGAAGAGCAAGGAATGTAGACCATGATTTCCTGAGTTAAAGGAATGCAAATGATGTTCAATAAAGAGAAGGGAGAGGCAACTTTTCTATTGATAGATTAGAATAGGAAGAGCAGGTGATAAATCATCTCACACAAAGAGGTAAATGAGTGGTGTGTAGAGGAACAGACACAAGAAGAGAGGGTTAAGTGGTAGATGGCTTGGAGATTAAATAGGCAGGTTACTTAGGTAAATAATTACTAAAAGCTTTCTGAATTTTAAATTTTAATTCAATCTTCATATCCAGCCTCTCACAAAACTTTATTATCCATAGGTATAAATTCACATCTGGAAGAAAAAAGTCCTGAAACACAGCTACAAGTCTTTTATGTTTATCTGATAGGAAACTTTGCTAGCTGCAAAGCTGGAGCTTTCTGCTTCCTTTAACTTCCTCTCATTGCTACAGGCATTAGACTCTGCCTAACAGCTGATGGGTTGTGGAATTAAGGTACTGTTGCCATTCCAGGAGGTGAGGGGGAAAAGGAGCTCCTCCTCCTTCTGGAATGAAGAGCTTTTCATTCACTTCAATTACAGTAGCAGCCTCAGGCCTCTATCCTTGGACTTTTTGTGGAGAAAACACTTTTTTCCAGGTCCTGGCACTGTGGTGCTTGACATTCAGTCCATGGGGATATTATCCCACACATAACCACAGTGAGGGAGAATCCCAAACTTTTAAGTAAACAGGACTAGATCTCAAATACTTTATATCCACTAAATTTGAAATTATTTTTACATACTTCCTTCCACAAGTTGAAACTGAATGCAGACCCTGGCCATGTCTGTCCCCAGTGGGACAATTTTACCATTTCCTGGTAAAATGAGAGGCTTGCTTGGATAGAGGCTTTCTCTGAAAAGAACATGATACTTACCTAAGAGCTTGAAGAGGGTTGAGAGACAGGTTAAAAAGTCAAAGTAAAAGGTTTCTTTGTACGAGGTTCAGGAAGGTAGAAAAAATATTAATGATGGAATAGACTAAAAGGTTTTATGAGCCATCTTGTACCTGGTGAGGCTGATCCAGAGCCAACAGTCCAATAATCTCCTTGTTCATTCACTCCACTGTCTCTGCTTGGAGCCTTACAATTATGGGTAAATAGCAGGTTCATTAGAGCTGGGTATACAAAGAACTGGCTCAGGTCCATGGTCCTCAGCATTTTCATAACGTACTAAATGCTTTCTTCATACCTTTTAAAAGCTTTTTTAGCTCAAACATTTCCTTATCCATAGTTATCTGCAATCCAGAAGATAAGAGAGTTAAAAATTTGATATTTTAAGACAGTTAAACCCAGTTTTTCTATCCTAGACAAAGCAGAAATCTAACTTTTCGAAAACATTTAAGGAAACTAGCACAACATGAATGCAAAGTATTACAGTAATATAATTCCTGCTTCAAATACACACCTTCCTCTGGGATTCTGCCCATGCAAATACCACCGCATTTTCTTTTTTAAGATTTTGCTATGCATGTGAAGTGGGTATTAAGACACATTTACGACACATTTAAGACGCTGAATTTAAGGAAAATTACTGAAAATCTTATTTGACTAAGGCCCAGCTGTCACACAATCTTTTATTTTTGCCCCACCATAGTGGAGTTGTGACTTCTGCCCCGTCTTTCCCTTGTTTCACAGCCTTCCCTAATTCTGAACATGTGCATATTTCCTACACTCTTTGACATCATCAAGCTGGCAAGTGTCTCATCCAATTTGCTGGAGCAAACCAAGGTGCTGGCATGGCTTTCTTGAATGGTAAATATCATCACTGTGTGTGTAACAGCTGAGACTTTTGCCTTTAGCATCTGCCCACATGCTGCAGGATTATCTGGCCTATCCACAATCTATCTGCTAGCAGGAGAATAAATTAAAACAAGCAAACAAACCCCAAAGAAACAAAAACCAATACAGACACAGAACCAAGCATTCAACTCTAACTGAAGCTGTCTTTCTTCAACAAATACAGAAATATGACATCTGCTTCAAAAAGTAAAGTTAACAATGAGATCACTTAAGCTGCCCACACACTGCCTCCTGCAAAGCAGCAAACATGATGCAGATACAGAGGAAGAAATTCTGTCAAATTCCATGTGGTTACTGTTGCTTGGGAAACCACTTCCTTGGTAACTACAATGCATTCTCAGCACGACTCAGTATCAATTTCTCTCTGGCTCTGAGAGACACAAACCTGCAGTATAGTGTGAAGTGAGAACCAGAAAAACAAAAAGCCAATAACAAGAAAACCAGCCTGAAGAAAAAAGGAGAGAATGAGCAAAAGATTTCTTCTTGTTGTTGTTTCAAATGTGCTTAAATGAAAAATAATGTAATCAGAAATCTATCTGGAAGTTGTTTTAAATATTTTTTGGAGGAGAAATCATTGATATATGTCAGAAAGTGTGTCTTGAATCATAAGTGTGAGGTTAGAGACAGGTTCTGGTGTGACTCTGGAGAATTGGCACTGAGCCTGCTAGGAAGGATGGCTGTCACTGGTGTTTTCTATGCTCCAGTTTCTCAGGACATTTGTTGCTGAATCCACACTATAAATCCAGTTTAAGAAAAGATCTGTTGAGAATAACTCACTAGTGTTTTAAACATAATTTCTAAAGAAAATTCTTGTAAAAAGAAGACGTAAACCTTAGAATCCTTTCCCATACTGCTCAGAAGAGTGGCTCAGTGATACTGCTGCTAAACCACTGACAGTTTTCTTACTGCTAGAACACAGTGATCTTTCTTTTAGAAGTATTGATTTGAGCTCTCTGCATAGAATGTAAAATTTGGTTTATTCATTGTTTCACATCAAAATCTTGTCTTCTGCTTACCTGGACCTCCAACTTCTCTTTGGCAACAGGCATGCAAGCAGCTGAGAACAGTTTTTGTTCATGGACTATACAAAGGAAATTTAATTTTTATATGAAACAAACAGGAGAAATGTTCAAGTTACAGCACCAGAAATGTGGGGGTTGTTTTCAGTTTATCTTTTTCTGGGCCTTCTATCAGAGCCATTATTTTGTTCCAGTACAGAATGTGTGTTCATTGGAGGTTTCTTTTCACATAGCTGGAAGTGATCAGGGTGGCAAAAAGGAGGCACCATGAACTACTGCTCTCCTTCTTCCATTTGTATTAAGTAACTTAGGACAGAGTGATTCTAAGAAAGCAAGAAAAATAAATAAGGATACTAGAGAAATTATTTAAGTGACCCTCTTTCTCAGTGCAATGAACTACTCCTTTTATGTAGGTCTGTTTAAATATATAGATTTCTATCTGTACACAGACATACACACACTTGCCTTTTCAAGGACAGTAATACACTAGTTTTCTGCTTTTTTGCAGACTGAAAATTAACTGGTTGAAGCTATTTTGTTCTTACAGAGGGAGCATCAGCAAAAAACATTAATAGTGCCATTTTAACACCTTTAGTTCAAGCATGCCTTCCACCCACACTCCAAATGGCAGAGGATATACGTAAAACACATCTCTTCCAGGAATTCAGGAACTTATTGAGTCAATGCAAACATTGGTGCTAAACTGCAATAATATACTCATCCCATTTCCTGGTGCTGTTTCCTGGATTAAATAGAGGGACAAATCAAGGAATCTGAAAATTAGAAGAGTTTATCATTTGTTCTCTGAAAATACAGAAGTTTGTCTAACTGCTCTGGAGTATGTGGCTGTGGGGAGAGGGCAGGAGGATATCCCTGGAATACTAGAAAAGATATGATGGAGAGCTGGGATAAATCTGGGTAACAGCAATGGAAAGGGCACTCTCTCTTTTGGTGTTGACTACCTGGGTCAGAACTAGCTTCTCTTCAACTACAGTGTCTTAATTCAAAAAATTAGGAAGTTCAGAGGACTTGAACTGATATTATATTGTGTTACTGTGCTCAGGTAGTTGAAATACTTCTTCAGCATATGTTTACAGTGCTTTGAGAATGAAAAACAACAGTGGGAAATGCCAAGTCTTCCACATTGCTGAGATAGCACTTAAAATGTTTTGGCAGTACTCCTTCCCCTCCCTGTGAAATTTAATTACTCTATCCAAAAGCACCAAGTAGCCATTAGGATCAACATTATTTGGACACTGATGCCATGAAAGCTCTAGACTTGAATGTGAAATTGTAGGTCTCATGGTGCATAATTATTGTCTCCAAACTATTCTTGGAAGAATAGCAGCAAGTTACATATATGTAAAAACAAACCAGACAAAACAATTCCAACAAAATTCAAAGCCAAAAGCACGAAGTGAATTGGGATGTGTCAGATTTTCTCTTTGTGCTGGTGTTTTTTAAGGAAGTTTTTAACAGTTACATAATCCAGAAATGCACATATAATATTTCATTCTCCTGTCAGCATTGCTGTACTACAAATTTAAATACTGCAGTCATACTACTTCCTTAGTTTAGATGACAGAAAAATTCTTGAGTATATCATGTTTACATGTAAAAGCTTACCACTGTAATTTCCTATCTAAATTTGTATCTTGTAGAATAATTACATATTATTAAGACAATAATGTATTAATAATTTATATGCTTTCCTAAGCAAAAGCCTTGCTTCTGTGCCTAGAGTCTATTGAATATTTTACCATTGAAGTCACAATCAAAAAAAATTAAGGCAAATATGAAACGTGAAAATGGGTGTCTGATACATAGGATGTCAGGCTTGCACCTTGTGGCCTGTTTCAGTGAGCACCATGCAAAACTAATAAAACCCAGGGGGAGTTCAGTATCTCACATTATCAGTTCCTAACTCAATAAAGTGGGCTAATACAAAGCCAGGGTTCCAGGCTCTGCTGAGCTGCTGTCCCTCAGGGTTGGTGTGTGGGAGCCTCATCCACGGGCTCTGATTTGTGGAACACAAACACACTCGTGCCCTGTGCTGACTGGTACTGAGGTGATTGCATCTGTCCTTTTGCAGTGATTTGGAAAACTGTGTTTGGAGAAGTGTTTTATCCTACCTTCTCTGGGTAGCTCCTAATGTCTTCCACTCTGCTGTTTAAATGAAAAAATAATGCTCTGCAGACTGCAAAAATTCACGTCAAGATGAACCGAGACAGTATCTTTGAAGTCTCTATACAATGACATTTAAGAAATACTTTAGACAAAGAAAAGGCTGGAAAAAAAGAGAAGCTGGATTTTTTTAAAAGACTTTTTAAATTATCTCATAGGATCAGAGTCTTTGTCATTATGCCTTTAAATAGATAAATACTGCTGCTTCTTACATATTGTTGGCTTGATTCAAGGAAAAAACATCTAGCTTTTTAAAAGTCAGAGTTTGTACATTTGATTTCTCAGAGGATTCAGTTATGTCTACAGTCTATGGGATTGAACTGAGATAAATATTCTTGCCTTTCAGGCATTCATTTGCAGGCACATCAGGTTTTCAGTGAATTTTAAAAGTATGTTTGCCATACATCTGAAGGAGGAATTCTTTTTACATGAAATGAGTAACAAACTTCCATTTATCTTTTGCTGTGGTGCAGATAAAGGTACTAACTTGTTACCTCCCTCTGCAAGAGACACTGGATATTTTTTGTGAGAAGCACAGTGTGATTAAACCTATTTCAGGTACGGTTTCATTACAGAATTTTGTCAGTGTTTGTCTGTGAAGTGTTCCAAAGCAGTCTCAGAAAGCTTTACGGTGCTTCAATATTGCAATACATGGATAATTTTTCAAAATAAGTATTTTCAATATATGAGATTCCTGTGAACAATTTTTGCACAAACAATTAAGAAGTGTTATTCAGAGAAAAACTGCTGGAATATCAGAGACTTGTACTCAAACCAAGGATTTAAACAAAACAGGAGCAAATATCCATCTTTCTTTTACCTTTGGTTGAAGTCCTAATCACTGGGATATTGGTATTCTGTGCCATTTCCCATACTTCTTTAAATATGCATCAAACTAATGAAGGCTGATTTGGAACATCGCCCATGACGTTAATGAATCAGGAAGAACAACATCTCAAACCTTGGGCTCCCAGCAGCCAGCCCACTGCTGCTCTCTGATGTTTTCACAAACTTCATTTGCATGGTCTTAATTTGATTCAGTTCAGAATAAAGAACAAATGTCAAACCCCTCTAATTTTAACAGTTTCCATCTTTCAGGCAGGCTTCCCTACCATTTCTGAAGGCTTTTCCTATGGCCCAGAGGACTCACATTGTCATAGACAAAATCCAAACACAGTCCCATGAAATACAGCTCTCCTCCAGTATAAACCAGTATAAATGAGCAATTCATTTAAACTCTGGTTAAACCTTTCTCTGGGGCTGCAGGGAGCCCAAGCACAGTCAGCTCCAGGCAAGGATTGATTTGCAGAGGAGCGCACTGGCCCATTTAGACCAAACAAAGATCCTCTATTTCTAAATGTCCTTCTAAACCCCTGGCAAGAAGCACAGGTGCCACCTTAAGAAAAATATCAAGGAAAGTTCAGAGAACACCAGTGGGAGCAGCTATTACAGTAGTAAAGCAGGGAAACTCCAAGGAAATATTCAGAGTCTTAGTAAGACTCATTATTTCCAGTCCATGGCCTCACCTCTTCTGATACCTGCCCTTCACCCCCACACCACATCTCTTCTCTCACGTCTCCCCAGTAAAATGGATTTTTGTATTGTTGCAACTTGGTTGCCCCTTAATTCCCTTTGGATTTCTTCCCACTACAAGTGTATGTTTTATCACCCTCTCTGGAATAGTTTAAGGGGAGGAAAATGTAGTTACTGTCGTGCTGTCCTTTTCCCTTGTGCTTTTCATCCACTCTATTCATTATCATAACCCCCATGACTGTTGGTAAGTAAAAGTATCTAGTGTTTCTGCTGTCTCTCACTGAAGTGCCACTGAACTGGTTTCACTTTTAGCAGACAAGTTTTCAAAAAATAGTGGCAAGAGATTAGCTTAAAGCACTAAAAAAAAAAGGTTTCTCCCTTAATGAATCAAAATTGACACCCCAGCTGGCACAACACCCCCTGGACTGAGCCGCCTGACCATTTCAGCCTCCTCTCTCCTGATCACCAGGATATCCATGTGACCACAGCCTCAGAGATCATTCCAGTGCACATTTGTGTCTCACAATTTCATATGCAGAGTGGTTCGGACCATCACAAATGATCAAATAATTTTCTAAAGCAAATATTTTACAGCTAATGAAAATAAGGATGCAGCTAAAATGTTGTGTCTAGCATAAGGTTATTTGCTTTTTGTTTTCAGCTTGCTAAATAATAGTGCTCCTATAACTGACATTGTTTATGACACTTCTGTTAACAATTCTAATACAACCAAATATGAAAATACAGCCAAGAGTCAGAGATCTTTCTTCTCATGATTTAAATGTTTAGTGGCATCACTAGTCAGGTAAAGAGAAAAAGAAAGGGAGATACAACAGATAAAATTATATGTATTATAAGAATACTTAACAGCAATATTTACTCTTTGTTGCAACAAAATTACTAAGTTACAAATTCAAAGCAAAATTAGAGGCAACTTCACACAAACTGAACAATGGAGATTATTGCTAATACGTGGCGTTGACCCAGTTTATATGGATTCAAAAAGTACATTTATGTACGGAATGAAAATTGGAAAAAGTACAGCTTTTCCTTTACTATCCTTAAAAAGTGGCAACTCTGTGATAATATATTGACAGATAAGGGACCTGAGAGGTAGCTAAGACAGCAGTTATTAAGATGGAGGACAGCAGCTGCCTGAAAAATCAAGTAAAAATTGATTTTTTTTTGCAGCTGCTGCCAAAACAAGAGCAAACCAAAAAGCAATGTGTTGCTTGTATGAAAAAACTGGCTTGACATTTAAAGCCTAAATCCCCAGAAAATGCACAGTGCTTAAGGATCTGATTCACACTTTTGCAGAAAAGTAGGCTTTTGTTTCATGTATTGGAACTAAATGCTTGAACACAGAGTTTTTCCTTAAATGTAGATTATTTCTTCAAATAACACAAATTGTTCTAGATACTTAATTTTCTTAACATTGGGATGACATTCATTTCAGATTTCCACAAAACTGAGTAAAGAGACAGTCTAGTCAAAAATAAAACTTTTCTCTCTGTTGCTCCTCTTATGCTACAGTAATGTGACACTGAATACAAAACATACCCATAATTTTAGGAAGTACTTTTATGAACAATGGGCATAATTATGTTGCTTATATTGAACTTGGAGTAATCCCAGTTGCACTGAATTTTCTATACCTTTACCAAAGAAATGAAAAAGAGAAATGGGGCAAAATGAACAATTTGATTTTGGAGCAATAGTTTAAGAACAGACCGTTCCTTTTTTTTTTTTTCCTTGTTTTGTTGGGGTTTTGTATTTTTTTAAAGAGGACTTTTTGACCACTGTGTGTTGTTTAAACACAGCCATCATATGCCAAGAAAGATTTTCCCCTTTATCTGTTGCCTCAAGCCTTGCTAGCACTGCCCAACATACAAGCGGTGTCACAGTTGCAAGGTCACACCACAGACCCACACTCAGCTGATTGTCCCCAGGTCTCCCAGGTCACCTTCTGCAAAGCTGATGCCTTCCAATGGTAGGAAATAACTACTCCCAGCAAAAGTGTGAAAATGAGCCCAAAATTCATGTTCTCATTCTCTTTTACAGTACTGAAAAGGTTCTTTTTAATATTCTTCTGGACTATTTTAAATACCTCTGTGTAATCATCAGATCTAGCCAAGAATCTCTGGTGTTTCAAAGTCTGACAAGACTTCTAATTAGACTGCTGAACTATTTTCCTATCCAGCAGTAGACCAAACAAGAATAAAAACAGTAAGTAATTGCAGTCTACATTAACCTTTACCATTCAAAAGCTAACCCATGAACACTCTGGTTCTTCATTAAAATCAGCTTTAAAAAACTTTTTTTATTATTTACAAACCTCCAGGTTATGCATGAACTTTCATGAGGCCCACTGATCAAGTAGAGCTTATTAGCTTCCAGACTCCACACAGCCTACAAAGTTCAAATTTTAAAGCCTCAAAACCTTTTGCCCCAGATTCCTGACATTTTCACTAACTTCATTTGAAATGGTGATATGTGTGTACATTTCTTTGACCCTAACTTGTGTATATCTTCTCCCTAAAGTACTCTAAAGTAAAATGAAAGTTGAAAACACCACTGCATAAACAGGGGTTTTTTTTAATGCAAGCAGAGAAAGGGCAAGTTTAGCAAATTGCCTGAGCAAGAAATGTATTTGTTAGGGAATAAGTCTTAGTGTGTACTTTAGTACTACTTTAAGTCTTCACATGTACAAACGTTATTTAGCCCTCTCGTTTTGAAAATGTGGTTTAAATTCAATTGAATGCAACTCTTCCTGTGCATTGCTGGTAACAAACACAACTAATTTAAATCAGTTTTAAAAATCAGGAGACAGGAGACATGATGTAAAAAGATCAGGATAACCATTCTGAGTTTGAAATTTTAAATTATAACACTGAGATATATGATGTTGTCTCTTTTGAATAATGAAACAGCAGGAGCATTCAGAGACAGTGAGGAGCCCTTCCCCTGGATTCCTTAAGCAACTCCACAATTCTCTTCCTATTTTAAAAGAGAGATTATTACTCACTTAAGAAGGACTCCAAGAGAAGAAGAGGTAAGAGCAGGGATATCCTGGTGTTTACTACTGCAAACACTACCACTGTACCATAGCCCAAAATTCAACTGAATATAATACATGAAGCCAAGACACCTGGAGGAAGAGAGCTTCCATCACCATCTCTGCCTGTCTGTACTAGCTTGAAAACAAACCAGTGTGAGTTTACATGTCAGAACTACAGTTTTGTAGGAAAAATGAAATAAAGGTAAAAACCACTGTCTTAAACGGACAGAGTCACGATACAACCTGACACCCTGTTGGTCAGGGTGGTGGTGGCAGTCTGATTGAATGGTGGCTACAGTCCTGCTGGAGTCCTGTTGGTCAGGGTGGTGGTGGCAGTCTGATTGAATGGTGGCTGCAGTCCTGCTGGAGCGATGAACGTGGTTCTGTTGAAGCTGCGATCCTGTGGAAGGGCCTGGTCTTCCTCTGAAGGTCCAGCGGTGGTTACGGAGCTCTTGTCCTCTGGGAATGCAGTGGGTAAGGCTGCTGTGGTGCTCCCAGCTCAGATTGTATCCAGGTAGGAATGTTTGGCTGCTCCCCCTGGGTGGAGCCTCTCCCAGTGGGATGATGTAACTCTGTCAGTCCTGCAGAGAGACTCCAGAGCCCATTAGTGCAGCTGGACCCCCGAGGGAGTTATCAGGGATGAGATCAGGGACACTGCCCCATCTGTTTTAACAACTTATGAAGATGGTGACAGAATGCATTATTTTGGTTACATCTTACACTGTAACCTAAGACACTGTCCAAGAGTGAGAATTGAGTTTTTGGCCCAGAAGAGTTCATTATCAAAGTACATCAGTTCCGTGGGTTTCAGGACCAGTGGAGGCCATGCCATTTTCTCAGGACAAAAATGAATTGAACAGAATAGAATACTTCAGTTAGAAGGGACCTACAGCAATCATCTAGTCCAACTTCTTAGATTGTGTGCAATTACTTAGCACCAAAGAGATATTTTTGGCCTGAAAGGAATAAGATTACTAGTCACCATTTTTGACCATCTTAAGGTAGAAAAAGTCAAACCAGAATTTTCAAATTTTCTTGCCTCTTTTCTTCCATATGTTCACTTATAAATTTCTCTGGAGTGGAATATATTATCAACTATTTAACCTTCAAGAAGCCATATCAAATAATAGCGTAAATGTGTTATTGTATATTTTTTATTATAAGTAAATTTTGTGGCAGAATTCCTGTGGAAATCTCATAGATGATGATTTGTAGTTCACAGTGTCCTGAAGGCATTTTAAGAGTAAGTCTGCTCCCTTTCTCCCGTCTAAGAGGGTGAAAATTTAACATGGAATCAGGGAGTTATATTTGATTTTTAAAATGTTATTAAAAACAGGGCAGAATTTGAAGGATTCTTATTCTCATAAATAAAAAAAAAGGCAAAAAACCTTTTAAAATTGTCTCATAGGGCATATTTGAAAACTACACAAGTAAACTGCCATTATCTATATGTTAGGATAACTTGTGCTTTAGTGTCTTTTCTGTCTATTTGCTGTGCAAACAGCTTAGGAGCAGAGAAAACCATAAGCTCCAGGAGCCAATCTGCCACTGTTGTCTGTTTATGTAGTCTGATAGAATTTACATGGGCTGGCAGAAAAAATTGCCCTTTGCATGCTTTGTCTCTAGGGGAATTTGGAAGTATGTCCAAGTTTTATAAAATAATGATAATCACAAAATACACCAAGCACAAATAACAGATATTCTAAGGTCTTTTCTAAGCAAGTTAAGTCTGTGGGCAAGCAGAAAATAACAGATAATACTTAAAAGAAAAGAAAACCAACCCATTTATGCATCAAAGTTAAAGTGGGTCACTCTGCAACATAAAGCACATTTTTAGTGGATATAAATTTAGCAGCTCTCTGCAGCATTATGCATGACAGCTGTCTTGTGATATTTCAAGTATAGAACAGGTCCCTGGAGATACCATGTAATTTATAATGGACTAACCATAATGAACCATAGCAGTCAGGAAAGGAGCTGGTTCCAATGAAATAAGGAATGTTGGTCTACTTGTCTTATAGGAAGATGCTATCTGGAATCAGACAGGAGCAGTGGGGAGGTCCACAATTTTCCTTTCTAGTGACCACAATTTAGTGGTCACTAGAAAGGAAAAACCAAAACAGAAAGTCTCCAGTTTGTCTGGAGTAAGAACTTAAAATAAAGAAAACAAATATAAAGGATCACAAAACACTTTTCCAGCAGACTTATAACTAGCAACCCTTTTCTCCAAGTGCACAACAAATGCCTGTCTGCTGTTTGTGCTGGCAATGCTTTATCATAATTGGTGCAGTAACAAAATCCAGTGATACCTGCAGGGCCAAGGGCTCTGCCTTCCTCAGCTGTGCTGCACATTAATTAGGCCCCAGCTGTCTACAAAGGCACTCTTTATTTGTGATGTATCTGTTCATTTTTTCACAGGGTCCTTGCAGGTAGGCTGTGGGTGTCTGTTTGCTCTGTTCATGGCTACCAGGGACTGATACCTGATAACCTGCACAGAGTATGGGAAATGATAAGCAGATTAAAGGTGCTCTTTCCCAAAACATAAGGGGATATTTAGCATGTCCATTCAGTGCAGGGATCTGCACACCTTGTAATTAATGAAAATTTAGGTTAATGTCTTGCTTTTCAAGGCCTGGAAACTTCATTTCTATATCTTAATTTCTTACCAGCCTTTGATGACATGATAAATTATTAAAGTTATTATTAACATGATGAGAGTTTCACTTAACATTCTTCCATTCTGTCACTTTTTCCTTCAAAATAACAGTAACAAAGTGTTCTAGTTACATAATACTTTGCAGTTATCAATTAATTACATAATTAAGGCACAGGTATAACAATACTACTGATGTGATAGTTAACATCTATTTCAACAATAGTGGAGGTAAGGTGTCTAGGAGAGAAGAAGAGGGATGCCACATGGGATGTAAACCCGAGGCAAGTCCCAGTCTGATAGCAGCCTTACTGTCTATCAAACAAATGTTTTTGGAAATCCCAGAAGTCCTTTCCAAATTCACAGTATGCAAGAGCTATGGTAATCTTAATGTAATTCCTCATAGCAAAGTATCAGTGCTTGCATACAATTGTCATTCTGTTCCAGAGCTGGGTCTGAAACATAAAATCTAGCAAGAGGAATTCTGTGTCTGCTAAAGAATGATGCAGGGGCATTACAGTGTGACTTTTTGTATTTTCCAATGTCCATATAATTCTGTTTCATTAGAATGAAATAAGTCTCTTTAATTCTTGCAGAAATGAGCAAAGCCAACTATCTTCTCAGCAGTATACAGATTTTGCATAAATTGTAGTTTCTATTTCAACAATATGCACGAGTGCTTGCAATATCTAGGCAAAGCATTTTCAATTATAGGGCAACAGATTTGTCTTATCTCAGTTTTTAATGGAGAAAGTTCTTCCCTCTCCTCCTCCATTAATACAATGGCTAAAATATTTCTCAGAGTGTGCACGATAAATGGAAATGGGTGCTTAACACCTTTGGAAATCCTCTGGGCAGAGTAAAGGGAGCAGGATTTGGTATTTGCTTTCAAGTATTGTCAAATGTAAACTACTAATCTAGGGAAAATGTAAGGATTTGGATGCTGGACATCCTTTCCTTTCATTGACACCAGGAGCTACTATCTCATATCACTTTCCTGTAAGCAATCTGAAATGGGAAAACCCAAGTGATGGATGGCTGGACTGCAGTTAAAAGACAGGGAAAGACATTATGACAGAAGAGCAGCAGTATTTACTGTAAAATCTTACAGCACGAGTGAGGAAACAGCCTTTACTTTTCTTCTGCCTGTCCTTTCCATTTTTATGTTTCTTCCATTTGTCTGAACCCTACAGAAAGATTTCCCCCTGCCTCTTTTTCTCATCCTTAACTAGTCTGAATGTCAAACCTTTTCAGTAATCACATTGCTTTGGGTAGTAATGAAGGCAAATAAATAATGCTTAACCTTTCTTAAAGAGATCTAGAGACCCTTCCAAAACCAATTAAGGCTTACATTTTTTGCTGGAATTAGCCAAAGCCATCACACTAAATTTCCAAACTTGTCTGAGAAAAAAAAACATTAAAATTAAGGCTGGGGAAGGAGAAAGAAAAATTTTGTGCTTCCTACAGTCTTAAAAGCTTCTAATTTTAAAGTGTGTTATGAGTGGGAGAAAAAAGAAGAAAATAAATTAGGTGATGCATGTTGCATTTCATAGCTGCTGGAGAGAATGGGAGGGCATTTGCTGAATTTCACCACACTGTTTTTTTGTTGTTGTTGTTGTTTTGGTTTGGTTTGTTTGTTCTTTTTGTTGTTGTTTTTTTGGGGGGGGTTTCCCCCCTTTTTCTGTCCAGCAATTTTTTTCCTGTCTGTTTGGCACATATTTCCAATTCAGATGTCTTTTGAATGATGACTAACAGCAACAATAAAAAAGCCTTGATTTTTCATAACCTAAAACACAGAAGCACATCAAAAGCAATCCAATTTATCTGCAAATCTTGCACATAAATCTTGCTGTCCTGACGTGTGGGTTTTGATCTGTTTATTATCCACATTGCTTCTCCTGTCAATGTCTTCTTACCTGAAGAAACAATTTCTTTGCATGACAGGGAAGTGGAAATATCACCCTCAGCAATGGAACTGCACTGACCCTACCATGAGCACATTGGCTTTTGTGCTGTGGGTTTATCACTGCACCTCTTGCCCTTTTTGCTGCTGTCAAGGAGGATATGACAGGACTTCATCCCTGTCTCCTGCATGACACTGCACCTTCACAAGCATCACTGCCATGAAATTTCAACAAAAGGTTGGAGATTAAAGACTGCCATGACCAGTGAGACCCTTCAGAAAAGATCTTTGGGAACGTTTAACAAGGAGATCTCAAAGGTCACAGGCCAGTTTCATGTGGGCTTAGAAAGCAGCAGATTTCAGATGTATCAACCAAGCTGAGAAATGAGAGGACGTGTGACCATAAATGCTCACAGTTACACACAGAGCTCTACTCAAGTCCCATCTGAAAACAAAACAGCACCAAATTCAAAAATGTGTAGTTTATACGATTTAGTTTTTAAAGTGTTTGTAAGGGAAGTTAAGATAGCTTTGTTTCCTTGGCTATATTTTTTTCCAAAACCCACAAAATTTTACAAGAGTGGTCTCAGCTGGAAGCATGCCTTTAGCCATTAGTGTGCCAAAATGAATGTAGTATGTCAGCTGTGACAATCTGTCAGAAGGAGAGAAAAAAGTATTTTTGTTCCAAGAATAAGAGGTGTTCAAAAGTTTTGCCCTAACATTGGAACAAGCACTTCCCCTCTCCCCAGAACACCTGGCCCAGAGTCTCAGCCAAGGGAAGCACATCTCCTTTTATAAAATCAATTTTCATCACCTGAATAGCCAACCCACATTTCTTGACATAACCATCATTTCTTTTTTAAATTCATCCCTTGATTCAACTCATATGAACACCATAATAAATGAGTCATTTCAGGTATCCCTCAAGAACAACAAGGATTATGGATTAATAATGTCATGCCAGTCATTAATTTTGATAACCACAGAATTTATGTCAGAGAACATACTTGCTATGTAGTTATAATGTTGCATTTATTTATATGCAGCAGTTACAATGTGTTAGATGCCAGTTCCCATTATTTCACTGTTTCACAGCTGTTCAGTATTTGACAGATGCATAATCTCATTCTTTAAAATACTCATTTTCCTTTTATAAATTAAGAACTGTGATGTTAGATAATTTCTCTCATGTTTTGTTAATTTTAGATTATCGAGACATATTCAACAGTGCAATTTACCCATAAGACGTTGCTATTAAGGTTTCTGATTTGCAATCCAGTAAATTTAATGAAGGAGAGGCCTTGTTACATGCCATGAAGTGTTAAAACTCAGAGTAAAGCAAATAAATTATCCAAATACCCTATAGTACTGGCCTTATTTTGTGCTGGTTGATTTAACTCCTGTTAGGATGGGATAACATCAAATGCATTTATAAGCCCAGACAAGTGAAATAGTAGATAGACATTTTTGACTTGGAAATTATACTCACCAATGAATATAAAGATTTTTTGTCTCTGAAATCATGAACCAGTCTTAAAGTTGAAATACTTTGCTTCCTAGCTTGTAATAATCTTGAAAACAAGGGGCAACAGTATATCACAGGGTTTTAATAAAGCAACTGTGCTGACATTTCAGTCTTTTTTCAGAACTTTGCTCTCCTTTTAAGAAGCTTCAGAGGAAGATGTAGTATTTTAAACAGTGAGGAAAGGAAGTAATATTTGAGTTTTCCTTAACAGTCTGGAGTATTTTACTTCTCATGTTCTGTGTCTCCTGACACAGAGTCAGCATCCTGCACCCAGCAGCTCCTCACCTCTACCATCTGTAAGGCTCAAGTCTTCCCATCTTCAGCCTCTGCTCTGTCTCTGCAGAGCTGGTGTCCTTTATCCACAGAAAAGAGACAGAACAGATCAGTCATTAAAGCAGTGCTGTTGTGGGGCTGGTACAGAGAATAGCCAGGTGGACAACTTCAAAAGGAATTACCAACTGCTGTCTGCATTTCCAGACAAAAATGAGAATTTGGCAGTTTTAGCCTTTGGCAGCCTTTTGTCTGATGGCCATTTGTTCCCTTTTCTGGTGCTCCATCTGCTCCCCCTGCTAGGATCTGCCAAAGAATCAACTGCAGGAATGTGCAGCTACAGCTACCAATAAACACCCTGTAGTATCCTCTGTGTAGTAATGCTTGGGGTTTGGAAACACAGCTATGGACTTCCTTTTATTAGAGCTGGGACAGCAGACAACAGGAAAATCTAACAGACACAAACTGCTCACCCAGCACGGCCAGCAAAGTGTAAGTCTGAAATATATTTAAGGCTCAAGATTCCACTAAGACAGAAAGAAGCAGCAAAACCAGACCTGTATTAGCGAACATTTTACTTCTTTGGAGCACAGTGAGAGACCCAGGTTCTAATCCCTGTCCAAAGCAGTCAGAGCCTCTCATGACCATGCCTGAGGAGAGAGCACTCTCCTCTCCTCTGCTGAACCATTCCAACAGGAGAATCTAAATCCACCATCCTGAAAGGGACAATAATTTGTCATCCAGAATCTCTCGTGTTAGACCCTAAGTAGGAAGAGGAAGGAATGAAACTTGGGACTTCCATATCTGAAGTCCACATACTCAGGTTTAAGACCATTTACTGTAAAAGGAAATACCATCCCCCTGCAAACAAACCCTTCCATGAGGGGAAAACCAGCAACTCACCATCAGTAACAGCTGCACAGGAGTTGACTCTGAGGAGGTGTTGCTGAACCTCTGAGATTTTTCAGCTGCTCCCTCTGCTCTCAGCCTTTCCTTACTGACCAGCACCAGGCTTCTCACTGCACATTGCTTACTCTCCCCAGACACTCAAGAGCCCCAAGGGCTGCAGGGGCAAATTAACACCCTGTTATGGTTCCCCCTTCCCTTCCTGCACCTACATTTCAGGTGCCTCAACACCCAACTTCTGAGTCCCTTTCTGACCCAAACTCAGAGTTATTCACTTCAGATGAGAATGGAAATCTGCAGCTGTGAGAAAAGAGCCTGCCCAACATAACACAACTACATGTACATATTTTAGATTTTCTTTATTTATATTTTTAAATTCAAGAATTACACACTAGCCAACATTATTATATATTTACATGCTGAAACTGGCTGCAATAATTTTAAATTCAAGAAAATATCTCTTATGTGCTACTCATTTACAATCATCATTTTACTACCTCATAAATCCCAGAGGTTAGCAGTCCTTTTGAGAAAGACATGAAGATCTGATGCAATGATATCCACTAGTATTTTGCATTTTCTAGCCATTGGAAAAATGTGCATTATGTGCATATAAGAAAGGCTACAAGGTCATTAGTAAGGCTGATGATTACTACATTATGAAATAAATAGTACTAAGTAAAAGATAACTCAGAACTGTGCAAAGACAGTACTAACAGAACCATTTAAACACCCATGCCAATAAAAACGTGATAGAAGTCAAATCATAGGCAGTTTGTCAGAATTAATCATGTTTCAAATGTTCTTTTTGTCTTCAACTGAAAGTAACAGGACAGACCATGAACCATACAGCCTGGTGAGTATCTGCCAAATGACAGGAACAGTGAAAACATACAAAATGCTATCAAATTGGAATAGATGACCTCATGTCTGAAAAACATTAAAAAAATACAACCCTTAGTATGAAAGTAGAGGTGAGATTTTTCATCATTTAAGTTTCATTTTTTTGTCAAAGCACTTACAAAGAAAATAATTTTATATTTATGAAATGCTAGTGTTGCATATTCTTGTAGAGATTATCTATTTCAATTTTATATAATGGATATTTAAATTATTTTTATTTTTACAAAGTAGAATAGGGCAGTCTTTTTGATCAACAACGTTCCATTTGCTTCTTAAAAATTTAGACAAAGTTCCTAGTGCATTTTACTAAGCTTTACCTTTGGTGTTAAGCAGTGACTTTTTAGATTTCCCTTTTAAACAATTTCTGGAGTGAAGATTCTTTGGCTTTGGGGGACTATGCTAACGACAGTCAAACATCCTGGATTTTTTTTCTTAAAGAAAAATATAAGCCTACTATTAATTACCATAAGAGACAGATTTCAGAATCGGACAGATGCAATATGCAGGCTTCTGTAATGAAATCGCCGACAGCTGAATTCTCACTTACATGGACACCTTCACCTCTCCACTCACTGGAGCAACATCAAGGTGCCTCTTTGTAAGTGAAAACCAGGCCCTGTTTGTTTGTTTTGGCTAGTCTGAGTACTGAGTGTGGCCTGAACATTTTAACCATACAAAAGAATCAGCTGTGCCAGCAGGAACGTAGCCACGGTGGCTATTTTACACTACAGCACTTCCTGTACTATTTTATATCTGGAGTCCAAATCTGTTTATGCAAAAGGGTGTTTAAATTACTCTGCTAGAGCACTGCAATTATTGTACTTAGTAAAAAAAAGTCACTAAACAAATACTGTATCTATTGACTGCTCATTTACAGCTTATTTAATTATTTACATAATTTTAGGACACATTAACCTAAACCATAAGTAGAATTAGCTTTTTGCCTTACCATAAAGTACAAATTAGAAGTTAAAAATGTTTAAGAAATCTGATAATATTTACACACGTTCAGCTTAAGTTATGGTTGCTCACATCGTATGTTCTATGTACACATAGCAAAATGTTTTGATCACTACTGATATAGTATTGTACCCTGGCCATCCCACCCTAGATTATTTTTCTAGAAATAGTTACTATTTTTGCCTTTTTTTTTTCTTGGTTCCCTAAGGAATTTGTTGGTTTTGAAAACTTACTAGTGGACAATGCTGTTATAAAAAGAGAGAGAAGAAATAGGCAAGCAATGTGAGGACTAGTCTAATTCCAGATGCAAGGAGGTACAGTACTATCATCATGTCAAACGGTGCAATATTCCATACGAATCATAAGCATTGATCTGCTGATATAGAAATGCCCAGTTACCCTGTCGAGTTAGTTGTTTGGTTTTTTTCTAAATACATTACTCTTTTTTTTTTTTTCTCAAAAATATATTCATACACTGGTTGATGATAGAAACAAAACTATTATTAGCTTATTCCTTTAACACACCAACATGTGAATGTGTGTGCATATATATATATATATACTCAGCACGTGTATATATACACACATATGTCCATACAGACATTTGGGGGTACGTCCATATGCACATACAGTTGGAAAATGTTTCACATCTGTTACTTATGTTTAGCACTGTGTTATAGGATTGGAACACAGTCTAATATTTATAGTGAAAATAAATTGAGGTTTAATTTTAATGCATGTTTTTCTGAAATAAATAGGATATTTTTCCCCAGGTATAAGACCACCACTTATTTTCTCTATGCATTGTGCTTTTGTAGCTTACGGATTTTATGCCTTTTTTTATTAGAATGTAAGAACTCTCTGAAGAACTCTGCCACATGCTGTTTTCTAGGACTCTTGTTTTCCTCCCCTGGGAATGAGAAAAGAAATGGTCACAATGTCATTGCTTGAGTCTTTCTTCCCAGTCACTGAACTGCGATAGGATAGAAACATAACATTCCTTATGCAAACACAGAAATATGTTGCATGAATTTTCAGTTCTGAAAATGTGTATCATACTTACTAGCAGTCATGTACAGTATATATTTACAGATTGATCTCAAAGATTTCATTAAAACTGTGCCATGTTATAGTCATAATTCCCCCATGAATTTCGCAAAGATGAAAAACACCTTAATTGCTGGCTATTATGTCTAATAGAACAATAAAATGTGCAACTATAATTATATTACAAGTTTTTATCTAAATTATTAACTTTGCTATTTTGTTTATTGAAACCAACAACAATTAACACGATTAAAAAGATCTAGAATATTTATTTTCGGTCAATTCTAAAGTAAAAGCAAATTTATTCTAGTTTACCTGGAGGGTAGCACACATAGCAAACCCCATGACTGTTGGCATCATTTCCCACTTTCACTCAAGTATCTCAGGAGTAAGTGCTTACCTGGGGCTCGAGTTCTGCTTTTTCCTTGATAGTGCCTCACCAGCCTTTCTCACCCCCATCTTTTTATATCACAGTGTTAAGCCTTAGTACAAAATGGTAGAATCTTTCTCTTTCACTAATTTTATACATCACATTAATAGCCAGAAGAACATAGTAAAAGCAAAAGTGCTCCTTCCCCACAGATAATTTATCTTTCCTAGTGACACCTGAGCAGAAACCAAACATTTTCTTTCACTCTCTGAATAGCAATATCAGAGAGTATTATGGCTTGTACTGTAGCTTCAGAAAAGTGAATGTGCAGTTCCAGGATTCAATCTCTGTGATTTTTGTAATAGCTGAAGCAGTTACCAATGCAGAGAGTCAACACATTCCCTGTAAGGTTTTATATTTGATGTGTATCAACCACAGAAAGGCTGTGAGCTCCCTGCAGTCACACTCTGCGTCTGTGAAACAATAAAAGGAGCTGTCAGCAATTTCTGAAATGAAAGAAAAGCTTGTACAGAAGAATACCATAAGACTGCTTTCATTTAGGATAATTAATATAATTTTTAAAGAACATACTTTGAAGGGAAATACTGAATTTTGATATACTCCATTTCTTAAAATTGGGGAAAAAGAAATCCAACATGACTCATACCTAACAGCTGAAATCCCAAGTGCATCTACAAAGGTTATTGCGTTATGCATGAAATGCAGTCACAAATTAAGTGTGTGAACAAAGAGCAAAATTTTGACTTGGAAAGTTAATCACATGAGGAAAACCTGTCTCTACATATTGCAGAGTCTGAGCCTGGAGGCAGTGTGTGAATGCACACAACTTCCTGGCAGGTAGGGTGTATTGCAAATCCCATCCCAGGCTCTGAAATTATCCTCTCTTATTTGAACCAGAAATAAGCATATAAAGTGCTCAGAAAAAAGTCAGACTATTTGTCTATTATTTCCCAGAACTATTCTCCTGTTAGCGTCATTCACTGTCAAATAGGGAGAGGGGGGAGAAAGCAAAAATAAAACCACAGAAACTTGTAAGAAAATTACTCTTTTGAAGAAGAAAAAAATTAAAAAATATATTTTATGAAAAATATTCTAAAGAATTTTCTTTAGTACCCTGAAAAACCACTTATACTCTCTAGTCTCTTTCAAAAATTTGTACACGGATGAGAGGTAGTATGGATGCAACAGATGTGGCTTTTGCTTCTTGAAACATTGTGTCAAACAATATTGGGGATCTGATCTAGTAAAAGCCATCAAGAATTTTTACCTTTTTTTTTACAGTTCTTGTGACTGCTATTTTCATTACAAAAAGAGTTCCACAGTGGAATAAGTGACAAATTTTTTTTTGTCTAATTTTTTTTTTCTATTCTGTTTTGCTATTTTTTAAAAATAAAGCTCAATGGAATGAAAAAAACCTCAACCTTTTAATTCAAGAAGCTTCCCAAAGAAAAACACATTTTCTAGTTTTTCAATGGAAATCACCCTAAAGCAGGAAACATTCAAGAGTGTACTTACACTCTAAAAGTGATTGCTATGAATTTCTTTCCTTTAGAACAGTGCATTAAGGAAAACAAAAAGTGAAATGGTATTGCCTAATACACTCTAAAAGTGATTGCTATGAATTTCTTTCCTTTAGAACAGTGCATTTCTTTCCTTTAGAACAGTGCATTATTCCATCATAAACAAAATGTGAAATGGTATTGCCTAACCCAGACTGAGGAAAGACCCTGTCAGTACCTCTTGTACAGAAATATATATGCTCAGATCTCAACTGCTGGAAGAGGTACAGAACCTTTAACTAAGAGCAGGAAGCATAATGCTGGAAAGATGAAAACCTGGAAGAAATCACACAACTCCACACAACTATTTCAGAATAATGTGTGTACATCTGACAACATTCATCTGCACTGTGTATATACATACATATACATATATATACATATATATATATATATATATGTATATACACACACACACTTTTATTTATGTAGCCTCCTGTCTCCTTGCCCCTGCACTTTGAAACTGCTCTCTCACTCTCCCTGCCCTAGAGAAAGGCAGGGCACCACTAGCTCCCTTCAGCCATCTACAGAATTACTATTTGGGCAATTAATTTTGGCACTTTGGACAGATTCCCTTTCCTCAACACAACCCAGCAGCATCTACCCATTCAGTGCTGATGCATTTTTATACTGTCCCTACATTCCTCTACTGATCCCAAGCACAGTCACTGTGACTGAGCATACGTTCTCTCTTTAAAATACAAACAAACTAGTGCTTCTTGCTTCAGCTTCTGTGCAAACACCCAACCCCATTATTATCAGTCAAAGGTTCAGTTCTTTCAATAAATAAAAGGAAATACCTGAATATGGTTGGGAAACCTCTGACCATCATCATCTTGGAAAGATGATAGGCACTACTTGTTTTCAAGTTTACACATTTAAAAAGTAAAGTGTATGTGTTTTATAAGCATGATAACTCAGTACACTCTCTTAAGTGTATATGCATGCCTTGGATATGTACTTTCACTAGAATGGCATGTACTGCTGATGAAATTAAAACTTATTTCTCAAATGCTGCTCTATAATCTGTACCACTAAACTCAAATGGCCATGAAAAAAAAAGAAAAAAAAAAAAAAAGAGTGAGGGACAATGAGACAGAAGTGATTTTCAAAACGCAATTTGCCTTTACACTCAAAATGCACTTATATTTTGATAAGGGGATATGTCCATACTGCAACTAAACATATATACGGTTTAGCAGATACAACCAAAACATTATAAAAACAGACCATAGAGTGGGCCAGCAACTAAGGTGTTTTAAAATAACTTTTTGTCCTGAATAGAATTTTTCCAAGTCCCACTTTTGGCTGTACAACTGATTTGAAGAGAAATCCAGTTCTTTCCTCCTGCGTGGCTTTGTTTCTTAGTTCACATAGTAAAGCCAATAGACAATATTGAAGAAGGAAAAAACAACAGGGAAGAATATGCGAGACCATCGATCTATGGCATTGACATCAGTCAAGTCAGGGATGGTGATTTTCAGCTGGGATGCGCGTCTCCGTAGCCGGCTCTTCTTCTGTGCCACGTGCCGCTCCAGCGCGTTGCGGCCGAAGCTGTGCCTGGGCAAGCCGGCTTTGCGGTACTGGATGCTCGAAGTGTCATAGGCCAGCATTGTGCTCCTAGGGTCCCCAAGCCCCATCACAGCCTCCGAGGCAGCCATCTCGTTTTTAATTTCCAGTGTGCTCAACAATATGTTTTCGTGCGGGTCCATCTGTAAAAAATAACATGGTGGGTTTAGCAGGAGGGAAAGGGAGCCCAGTCAGCTGCAAAGTGAAGCCATGCTGATAAGGGCCATATCTAGCATTACTAATTGATTGGATGTCAGCCTGAAAGACTCTAAGCATAGCTGTGATTATATTTATTATCATTTACTTGTGACCTCAAGGAGAAATAGGGCCAGTATAGTATAATGCAATAAATGGTATTTCCCTGGACCCAATGCTCAGCAAGCACAAGCAACACCTGGGAACAGAGAATACACTCAGCTCCTGAAAGTGGCATTCTGTCACTGAGTAGGAGATGTGGGGCAAATATTGAAATTTTCAGCAGTTTTGGAAGGAAATTGAGTGGAAAAAGATCTGCTTTGTTTTGGTTTTTCTTCTTTCAAATGAAAGCTTTGGCTCTGGAATAAACTTCCATTATTCATGAGGTCTCACCACCTCCATGAATGAGGTACAGAGCACTGCACAAGAGAATGCACATTTTAGGTTCCCATATCCCAAACAGGAGTGCTGGTTACTTGGGGAAAGGCAATGGCATAGTCTAGCTATAGCTATGTGGAAACTCCATGCCCCAGTACTAATAAATTTCTTCAATACAGCGCATGCTGTAATAGCATGCTGCTGTAATAGCAGAGATCTGCAATTTCAAGCAAGGGAAAAGATATGCAGAATGTAATCACATCAAATGTACATTGAACAGTTGTTTCAATGGGTAGACTTAGCTGCTATGCATTGTTTAAAGGCAATTCAGTGAAAAAAAATATGAAAGCAATATTGTAGAGAAACCCCTCAGACAAGAGGATTTCAAAGATAAGGAACTAAGTTCCACTCTTAGGCAATCTGGAGAAGATCTGGGGTGTGGAAGTAGATTTTAAAAAAGAATACATTTATAGAAAACAAAAGTTATTTAGGGAAGTTCTAATTCTTCTCAGCCATTTCTCTAAGCGTGTATTTTGAATTGTGCGATAACAGATTATAATTAACTAAAAGTTCTTAAAAACAATAATAGCTAATGAAAAGCTAGTTAATTACATTGAATTAGTGATGGTAGTGCAGATATACTCCAGGCCAATTAAGAGAAAAAACTGTCCCAGAGCTCCTTTCAGAACAACTCAGCCACATTATTCATTTATTATGTACAGAATGTATGCTATGATTATTACTCAAAGTGCAAAAACTGTGACCTTTGTGGATTTCTAAACAAAAACAGGGTATTGGTATATTCTGTAATGTTTAGAAACTAGCTGTCAGCAGCACATACCACCCTGCACTGCCCAGTGCAGACTGTGTTCACCATTATTAAACCCCCTATGTAATATTTACCATGGAGAGATGAGAGAACTGGGTTTAAACCAGCTGCTTTTTAGTAGCACCCCATGTCCAGTGTTCTGAACTGAGAAGTCAGACACTCACAAAGGCACTTTGGACCTACTGAAACACTGTCATTTGAGTGATTACATCTGTTCAAGTGATGCACAAAACCTAGTGTTGCTGAGATGACAGATTTCCCTCTCTCTCAATTTTTCCTCCAATCTGTGTGAGTTTGCACCCCTCTAGTTTCATTATATTTTAATTACAAATCAAATGTCATGACTCAATGTGAAAGAGACAAAATCTTTCTTTTTTGCTAGCTTTTCATGAGAGACACATGACATTTATGAAATTCATAGTGTGGGAAATCAATCTTGAAAAGCATTGGAAAAATGTGAGAGTTGAACTGGAACTACTGAAAAATTCCTTTAAGAGTTCTGTAGCATGATATTGATATTGAGCATAGTGAGGGAATACTGCTTCTACCCAGGAAGTCCATCAAATCAGTTCTTATCTGCATTGGACAGATAATAGTAGTATTCTGCTATTGTAATTCCAACAAAAGCATATATCTGCAAAAGCTTTCAAATAGATCTATGAAACTTATCAAGATGGACTTCAAACATTATTTTCTAATAAGTGTATTTATTTGGAAAATTCTTTTGTGATTTTTTTGGGTGAAACAAAAGGGGACTCATGTTTGTTATTAGATCTCAGACCAATCATAAGACTCTCAGGGTCCTAAAAATAATTAATTACAGGCATTTGGCATTCATTGATCCCAAAATGTCTAAAATCACAAGAGGTAAGTTTCCTGCATGAGGGGTGCAAATTCATTTGGAAACTACATTTCCTATATTTTCATATAACCTAAAGAAAAGAAGTTTTAGTTCCAGTGACATCAGGGGAAGTTGGATATAACATCCACTAATGTAATGGGTTTACCCTTTAGCCCAGAGCCTGGGTTATTTTCACCTCAGTGTTGTGCATTCTAGGATACTATTTTGAAAATATTTTAGTGCCAACAATTTTTTTTTCACATCTTAAATCTTCTTAGGATGAATCTACTTTAAGCATTTTATCCTTTTGATCTGCAATGATATTAGAAATTTGAGTGCTCTTTACATATTTGCATACATTCTATGCAGCACACATGCAAGAAAGGCTATTTTAGTCTGCTAAAGTTAGACACAAACATGTTTTAGCAACATGATATCACTCCAGTCAACTTTTTTTCTTAATGCAGCAAAATGCTGCAGATGTCTATAATCTTGGCAGCAGTTAGTAAGATTAGTGATGCTGGGCAGAAAAAAACATTAAGCAATATTCTAAACTATCTTCTAGGGAAAAATGTCTTCTTCTGTACATATCACACTCATATCAGAGTTGAAGCACAGCATTACATTTTTCAATATTCCAAGGCTTTTTCAGAAGAAATAATGCAAAATACAGTAAATATTAGAGATGGGCGAATCTTCAAGTGTTTCAATACCCAGGAAAACTCCTCAAAGTTCTGTTGTTTCTTGAGAACTAATTTGACCTCCTGTGTCTGGAATAATGAACTGACCATAAGAATAAATGAATTTTCTTAAGATATTTTGAATTTCCAACAGGGAGGGAGGGAGGGAAGGAAAGGAAGGA